>NC_043705.1:119531239-119544988 GCF_006229205.1 Suricata suricatta
CCTTGAGGGTGTCATGCTGAGTGAAGTAAGCCAGGCAGAGAAGGACAGAAACCATATGTTTGCAGTCATAGGTCTAGCAGGAAAACAAGAGAGACCCAATGGAGAACCAGGGGGAACGGAGGAGAGAGAGAGAGTTGGGGAGAGAGGGATGCAGAACTTGAGAGACTATTGAATGCTGAGGGTGAACTGAGGGTTGGGGGGGAGGGGGGAGGAGGGGTGGTGGTGATGGTGGGGGGCACTTGGGAAGAGCACTGGGTGTTATATGGAAAACAATTTCACAATAAAATATTATGGAGAAAAAAAAAAGACAAGAAATAACAAGTATTTGGCAAAGATGTGGAGAAAAAGGAACTCTTAAGTACTGTTAGTGGGAATTGGTCCAGCCACTCTGGAAAACAGTATGGAGGTTCCTCAAAAAATTAAAAATAGAAATACAATATGATCCACTAATTACACTAGGTATTTACCCCCCCCAAAAACAAAAACACTTACTTGAAAAGACATATACTACCCTATGTTTACTACAGCATTATATACAATAACTAAGATATAGAAGCAAGCCATTGTCTATTAATAGATAGATGAATGAATACAGAAGATGTGGTTTATTTTCAAAATGGAATATTACTCAGTGATAAAAAATAATTAAATCTTGCCATTTACAACAGCATGGATGGAGCTAGAGGGTATAATGCTAAGTGAAATAAGTCAATCAGAGAAAGACAAATACCATGATTTCACTTCTGTTGAATCTGAAAGACAAAATGGACAGACTCTTAAATACAGAGAACAAACTGGTGGTTGCCAGAGGGGAGGTGGGTGATGGGTGGGTGAAAGAGCACACTTATCTTGATAAACACTGAGAAATATGTAGAATTGTTGAATCATATCGTACACTTGAAACTAACGTAATGCTGTATGCTAATTATACTTGAATTAAAAAAAGTGGTTTGACCTTAGAGATTCCTTTCTCTTTTCCTAGTATTTTTCCTAGTTTTTAATATTTGTACACTTATTTATTCATACATTCATTTAGAGCACAGCAGGGGAGAGGGACAGACAGAGAGAGGGAATCCTCAGCAGGCTCCACACTTAGAGTGGAATCTGACACAGGGCTTGAGTGCACAACCCTAGGATTATGCCCTGAGCTGAAATCAAGAGTCGGATGCTTAACTGACTGAGTCACCCAGATACCCCAATTTTTATTTATTGTTTTACTTAAGTATAGTTGAGACATAGTGTTACATTAGTTTTAGGTATACAACATGATGATATAGCAATTCTTTGTTATGCTGTGCTTGCCGCAAGTTTAGCCACCATCTGTCACCATCAAAACTATTATAATGCCATTGATTACATACCCTATGTTGTACTTTTAGTCCCATGACTTATTTGTTACATAACTAGAAGCCTGTATCTCCCACTCCCCTTCACCCCAACTCCCCTCTGGCAACTGTCAGTTTATTCTCTGTATTTATAAGTCTGATTCTGTACTTTTCTCTACTTTTAAAATAGAACTAGTTTTATAATTTAAAAAGCTAGAATTGGTGATGATTAAGCCAATTAATTCCTAGGAAAGAACACATTCATAAACTAAAAAACATTATCAATAGCTGCATGCACTCTTTATATGTATGGACCAACATTTTATTACCCAATCCACTATTGTTAGAAATTGCATTTTGAAATTTTATTTTCCTCTGCCTTCCTCCACCCCTAAATTAGTACCCTAATTTAGATAATAATTAACTATAAAAATAAAAGAAAAAATTAAAAGAATCCAGTTTTAGTCATAGTAAATGGCAGTGTTTTCTTTCTTTTTTAGTTTATATTTTTGAATGTTTATTTATTTATTTTGAGAGAGCGAGCATGCCTGTGGGGAAGGGGCAGAGAGAGAGAGAATCCCGAGCAAGTCCCCGATGTGAGGCTCAAATCTACAAACCGTGAGATCATGACTCGAGCCGAAATGAAGAGTGGATGCTTGCTTAACTGATTGAGCCCCTCCGACACACCTTAATTTTTATTTATTTTTCTTTCAAATTTTTATTTAAATCCAGTTAGTTGTGTAGGGCAATATTGGTTTCAGGAGTAGAATTCAGTGATTCATCATTTACATCTAACACCCAGTGCTCATCATAACCACTGCCCTCCCAAAACCCATTCCCCATTTAGCCCATCCCCTACGCACATCCTTCCATCAACCCTCAGTTTGTTCCCTATCTTTAAGAGTCTCTTATGGTTTGTTTCCCTATTTTCTTTTCCCCCCCTTCCATTTGTTCATCTGTTTTATTTTGTTTATGTTTATTTTTTGTGAGAGACAGACAGTGTGAACTGGGGAAGGAGGCAGAGATAGAGGGAGACACAGTCAGAAGTAGGCTCTAGGTTCTGAGCTGTCAACATTGAACCCAGTGAAGGGCTCAAAGTCATGAATCACATGATCATTACCTGAGCTGAAATCAGACACCCAACCAACTGAGCCACCCAGGTGCCCCTCATCTGTTTTGTTTCTTAAATTATACACATGAGTAAAATCATATGGTATTTGTCTTTCTCTGACGGACTTATTTTGCTTGGCATTGTATCGTCTAGCTCTTTCCAAGTCATTACAAAGGCAGGATTTCATTCTTTTTGATGGCTGAGTAATATTCCATTATATATATGTACACCACATCTTATCCATTCATCAGTTGATGGACATTTGGGCTCTTTCCATGATTTGGCTATTGTTGATAATGCTGTTAAAAACTTTGGGGTGCATGTGCCCTTTCAAATCTGTATTTTTGTATCCTTTAGGTAAATAGTACAATGCTGGGTTGTAGGGTAGTTCTATTTTTAACTTTTTGAGGAACCTTCATACTCTGTTCTGGGGTGGTTGCACCAGTTTACATTCCTACCAAAAGTACAAGGGTCTTCCCCTTTCTCTGCATCCTCGCCAGCACCTGTTGTGTCTTGTGTTAATTTTAGCCATTCTGACAGGTGTGAGGTGGTATTTCATTGTGGTGTTGATCTGTATCTCTGTAGTGATGAATGATGTTGAGCAGAAGACATCTGGGTGTCTTCTTTGGAAAAATGTCTATTCACATCTTCATTGGCAGTGTTTATTTTTAAAAAATTTTTAAATTATGTTTGTTTATTTTTGAGAGAGAGAAAGACTGTTAGTCGGGGAGGGGTAGAGAGAGGAGGACACAGAATCTGAAGCAGGCTCCAGGCTCTGAGCTGTCAGCACAGAGCTTGACGTGGGGCTCAAGCCAAGAAATCATGCCAAGATCATGACCTGAGCCAAAGTTGGATGCTTAACTCACTGAACCACCCAGGCGCCCCAATGTGTTTCCTTAAGACAATAAACTGCACCTTGATTTCTGAGCCATGAACTCAGAAATAAATTATTTATTCTTTAGCCCAATGTTAAAAATAAAGATACAGGAGTTCCATGTATTTCATTTATTTTATTTATGATGAGAAATATATGTTTTATATATTGGTTTATTTTCAGATTAATTATATACTAAAGTTTGTTACATTTATCTATAGTTGTTTGGAGACTGCTGCTTGTGTTCATTTACTTTTTATTCTGGAGAATGTCTGAAATTAACGTTTCTAGCAATTCGGTGGCATGAGAATGTACTTACATCTATAAGGTGAGATAAAGGTTTCCTTTTTCCTTATTTTCTATCCTTTTAAAACATTTTTTCCACTCATAGATACATAATAAGATTAGTTAAATGAAATGTAAACTTGAACTTTTGAGACTTTTACAAATCTATTTTTCCCATAAGTACTGCTTTTATTATTAAAAGTTTTCATTTTAATGCTTTAGACAGAAAGAACAAGCGAGGGAGGGGCAGAGAGGGAGGGGGACAGAGGATCAGAGGCAGGTTCTGTGATGACAGCAAGGAGCCAATGCAGGAGTCAAGCTCACCAAATGCAAGACCATGACCTGGAAGTCGGATGTTCAACCGACGTAGCCACCCAGGCATCCTTAGTCTTTGTGTTAAATGTTTACTCCAGAAGGTTTTTCTTGTTTTTATTTCCTTCCTGAAAATTGAGAATATGTGAAAGGTAAGATAGGCTATGGTCTTTCTTGTATTAAAATTATAAAGATAGCTATTTTGGAAAATAATTCAATTGAATTTTAAAAAGGATGTAACAAATTTACTGCTGTACCCTTTAACTCTTCAAGTACTTTTTATTATTTTTTATTTAAATGTTTATTTTGAGAGCAATAATGCATGCACATGAGTGGGGAAAGGGCAGAGCAAGAGCGAGAGAGAGAATCCAAGCAGGCTCTGCAGTAACAGTCCGACATGGGGCTCGATCTTCTGAATCGTGAGTTCATGATCTGAGTCAAAATCAAGAGTCAGACACTGAACTGACTGAGCCACCCAGGTGCCCTACTCGCGTGCTTTATTTGTTTGTTTGTTTTTGAGAGAGAGTGTGTGTGTGAACAGGGGAGAGGCAGAGAGAGAGAGGGAGACAGAATCCGAAGCAGGCTCCAGGCCTAATGTGGGGCTTAAATTCACAATCTGTAAGATCATGACCTGAGCGAAAGTTGGATGGTTAACCAACTGAGCCACGTAGGTGCCCCTGCTCATGTACTTTTTAAATTAAAAATAGTTTAATTTATTCTAAAAAGCCCAGTAAAATACAGAGTGCATTAAAAGCCTATCATGCCTGGGGTACCTGGGTTTCTCAGTCAGTCAAGCATTGGATTCTTGATTTTGGATCAGGTTGTGATTTCATGGTTCATGAATTTGAGCCCTGCATCTAGCTCTGCACTGACATTGTGGAGCCTGCTTGGGATTCTCTCTCCCTCTCCATCTGCCCCTCCCCCACTTGTAAATAAACACTCTCTAAATAAATAAATAAACTTAAAAAAAAAAAAACATTTTCAGAGGCACCTGGGTGGCTCAGTCGGTTAAGCCTCCGACTTCAGCTCAGGTCAGATCTCACGTTCGTGGGTTCAAGCCCCGCGTCAGGCTCTGTGCTGACAGCTTGCTCAGAGCCTGGAGCCTGCTTCCGGTTCTGTGTCTCCCTCTCTCTCTGCCCCTCCCTCTCTCATGCTCTGTCTCTCTATGTATCAAAAATAAACAAAACATTAAAAAATATTAAAAAAAAACATTTTCATACCTCAATAAGATTTAATAAAATAGTGTGTTTTTTAAAATTTTCTTAATTTCCTTATGCTATGGTACTTTATTAAAGTGTAATTTATATAGTGTAAAATGAATAAATCCAAAGTGTATAATGAGATGGACTTTGATAAATGTGCATGTGTGTAACCATTCTCATGTCAAATATAGAATGTTGTCACTATTTTATTTTCATTTCTAAAGATTTTTGTTTGTTTGTTTTAGGTTTAATTACTTATTTTGAGAGAGAGAGAGAAAGGAAGGGGCAGAGAGAAAGAAGGAGAGGGAATCCCAGAACCATGAGATTATGACCTGAGCAGAAATCAAGAGTCAGATACTTTAACCTATTGAGCCACCCAGGCGCCCCTAAAGATTTTATTTTTAAGTGATCTCTACGTCTAACATGGGGCTTGAACTTACAACCCCAAGATCAAGAGTCAAATGCTCTCCTGACTGGGCCATCCAGGCACCCCAGAACATTGCCACGATTTTAAAAATCATTTCTTCCCTATTTAATGTCTGTGAAAATGTTTAGAATATGTGTCATCTAAATCTTTAAAAAAAAAAAACAGATGCATTTGGGGTTGACTATGGAACATGCCATTACTAACAAAATGCTGATATTGAACTTGTTTCACTGGCAACTGCTCTTTTGTGGCTTGGATGAAAATTCTGAGCAGTTGCTAAGAGGGCCTTTAATATTCATGCAACATGCAGGAATTGGACCCTTAAGTTTTTTATGATGATCTAAATATTAAAAGTTACTGTATTTCCTGTTTTCAATTCTTTCATTACTTTCTTAGATCATTGCCATATTGCGTTCATTGGGCCCAAAAAGACTGCCTTCTGTGCCATCTGATTCCCAAATGTGAGTCAGTAAAGTCAAGAGGAGCTATAATTTCTGCCTTTTCAAGAGATGGCGTTACCCTGGCAGTAGCTCTGAATCAGAAAGACCCAAAGGTCAGTATATGTAATCTGTCTTGAAAGTAACATATAAAAAACAGTTTTGTTCAATTTGGAGTTGTTTTGTAATACTACTTTATGTTCTTTATATTGGTGTTTTCTGATCCAGTTTAATAGTGTAGATTGGTAAAGTTATTTCAGCTAGCAGCTATAATTTTAAAATTTGGCCTTCAGAAGTGAAAAAACGGTAACAAAAAGGAAGAAGAAGGGCGAAGTGGTAACTGATGTCCTTAAAATATGGTATAAAACAGTGAGGAGTTTTAGTTTTCAGTATTGTTTTGCCAGGTGGGAAAGACTCCCAAGATAGTTTATTGGTATAATAATAGATCTCTAGCTCTCTAGAATTATAAGTAATGATTGCAGTAAAATAATTTTAATGGTTTTTGTTGTTATTTGCTTTCTAGGCAACTCAGGTATTGTTTATAAACACACTGAATTTTGTTACTCTCTGTGGTAGCCTGAGAGGATGTAGTAATAAGAATCCTGTGGTTCCACCTACACTTATCAGGTATGAACTCTTATGTTTCTACATAGCATTTTTATATTCTCTTCTAATAGTATGATAAGTTTAAGGCTCTGATATTTCAAAAGATACCTAAATAAGTATTTAGATAGACAGGTAATGCAACTTACTTACAGCATTTGTGCTTCATTAATTGCTATATGTAAGGAAAATCTTACTAATTTAAGAAAGGGTCTTGTAGGATAGAAGATACATGAATGTATTTTCTTTTCTCTTTTATTTTTTTCTGTGTTGGCTCAGGAGAAGTAGAATCCTAACTGGATAAGGAATATTGGGTATAATTAGAGACTGAAATGAGAAAACCTGGATGGGAAGATCATTATATACTTGGGGTGGTAGAGGTGTTTATAGCTTTTTAAACAAAGTTCGCATGCTATTCCTATGGGTTAACTAGCAATAATCAGGATTTTGGATAACCCAAGAGCCCCTACCAGGACCTACTTGGGGTTACAGAGTAGGAAGATTTCCTCTTGATTGGACTTTCTAATTTCCTTTTCTGAACATTTTTCTTTGCTAGTCTCTGAATTTCCAAAGTTTTCAGGTCTATCTAGCCTTCCCTCTTCATTTTCTTTCCCTACTCAAAAGTTCCTTTCAGAAGGGATTACTCATTCTTACACCTGAAATTAATGTAACATCATGTCTTGACTATACATCAATAATAGAAACAAAGAAAAAAAAAAGAAAGCAAGCATTACTGGTCTCAGTGCAGTGGTCTGTTTGACTTAGAGTGTACATTATTTACACAAGAAGCTACTTTTTGTCTCCATGAAAGATTAATATTACTAGACAGTTAAGGAGTAGTCAGGATGAGGTTGGGAAGAGGGAGTCTGCTGCCACGTGGAACTCTAGCAAGTTGCAGAGAGGACAGGCATGGTATTGATTGACCTTTAAATCTATCAGTAATTTGAGTTGTAGACGCCAGTAGAATTAAAGTTGTTTTAATTAAAATGTGAGTAACTAAACTTAATTCTTTTAGTGAGTATTTTCATCTTATCATTTGCTTATGTGTCTACATGAATTTCTAATTGGTACGTTATATGGAGTAGATGTTGATGAGCAAACTCCTTTTTTCCCTTATCTTTTTTCTGGGAAGTAAAATATATGAAATGTATGTGGCAGCGGTTTCCTACTATTCATTCTTTTCCCCTTATTTTTTGAAATGTTTCAGCCCTGCTTGGCCATTTTAAATTGTCAAAAACATTGTAGAGAGTCCTTTCTAAACATACTGTCTTGCTTTTTCTAGGTCCTACTGGGTAGGTGATATCAGCTGGACTCATGATAGTCTTTTTCTGGCTTGTATGTTAAAACGTGGTTCCCTGGTTTTACTGACCTGCCAAGGTGAATTGGTAACATTAATTACATTTGGTTGCTCTATAGAATTTGGGCCAGCAGAATTTATTCCTTTTCACCCACTCATAACATATAGGTGAGACATTTGAATTGTTTTAATTTGTTTATAGAAGGCTTTCTCTTTTGGTATTACTTTATTGTGTATTTTTAAAAAATAATTTCATCTTTCGAATTGTCTTATTCTTTCTTTGACTCTGTCCTCTCAGTATTTTCTTATTTATAGTTTTCTTCTATTTCTTTTTGTTGCTAAATCCTGGTGAAAATTTGACATTATGACTATGTAAGTATAATAAGTTATTTAAATATTCAATAGCACTAAAACATTTATCTTCCTTTATGTAAAAATTCAAAGTATAATATGTCTTTTACTGTTTTAAAAGAAGGCGACTTAAATACATGAGTAACTCAAAATTAACTTGGCACATGGATTTATCTATTATTTCCCCAAAAGGAAAAAGGGAAAAAGTTGTTGGAAATGGATAGAAGACTTTAGAATTTAGCCATGTTTTAATTTTTAATTGTGGGATAGGGTTGCAGTTTGGCTTTGGAGTCAGATCAAAATTCAAATCTTTGTTCTTCTACTTATTAATTATATGACTTTGGGTAAGTTATACTTTAAGCCTCTTTTTCTCTTACTGGGGAGTGAAAATGAGTATATTTGTCTCTTAGGGTTGAGGGAATGAAGTAAAATAATAAATGGTTATAAATAACTTAGTGCAGTTCTGATAGAAGTGCTCATTAAATATTTGTTGTTATTGGTGTTAATATTAGATATGACCTGACATATACACACAGGTATTTACAAAACAAAAACATTGGGAACGGATTTTGACATTAATCTACTGCCATTGCCTCACGGAAAGGAAATTGAGGCATTGTCCTTGATTATTTTTAGCAAAAAGTGATGCTTAAATTTTATCACTAGAAAATTCTAAGTGAAAAATTTATTGGGGAACCTGGCTGTCTCAGTTGGAAGAGCATGCGACTCTTGATCTTGGGGTTGTGAGGTTGAACCCCACATTGGGTATAGAGATTACTTAAAAATAAGATCTTTTAAAAAAATTGTCACTTCATGCAGTGAAAGTATTTTTTCTTATTTCTTTATAGTCCAATTTATAATTGACTTGAATGTCCTCACATTCTTTTTAAGACTTTTTTTTAATGTTTATTTATTTTGGGGGGAGGGAGGGGCCAAGAGCAAATGAGATACTGAATTTGAAGTAGGATCCACTGAATCTGAGCTGTCAGCAAAGAGCCCAACATCAGCTCAAACTCACAGACCTCTAGATCATGACCTGAGCCGAAGTTGAATGCTTAACTGACTGAGCCACCCAGACACAGCCCTCATATTTTTTAAAAAATTAATTTAGGGGACTCATGGTTGGCTCAGTCTGTTAGGCATCCGACTCTTGATCTCAGCTCGTCTTGATCTTAGGGTTGTGATTTTAAGCCCCGTGTTGGGCTCTGCACTGGGTGTGGAGTCTATTTGGAAAAAAAAACTAATTTAGGACCTTGTTTTTTTTTTTTTTTTTTTTTTAAAGTTATTTTGAGAGAGAGAGCATGAGCAGGGGAAAGGCAGAGAGAGAGGAAGAGAGAAAATCCCAAGCAGGCTCCACTCTGTTGGAGCAGAGCCCAATGTGGAGCTCAAACTCACGAACTATGAGATCATGACCTGAGCCCAAACCAAGAGTCAGATGCTTAACCAACTAAGCCACCCAGGCACCCCAATGTAGGACTTTTTTTTAATGCTTATTTATTTTTTGGGAGCGGGAGAGGGAGAGGGAGAGGGTTGAGCAGGGGAGGGGCAGAGAGATGGAGGCACAGAATCCAAAGCAGCTCCAGGCTCTGAGCTGTCAGCACAGAACCTAATGTGAGGCTCAAACTCATGAACCTTGAGATCATGACCTGAGCCAAAGTTAGACGCTTAACTGACTGAGCCTACCCAGGTGGCCCCCAATTTAGGACCTTTTAAAATAGATTACTTTTGGGGCGCCTGGGTGACTCGGTTGAGCATCCGACTTCAGCTTAGGTCATGATCTCGCAGTTTGTGGGTTCAAGCCCTGTGTCGGGCTCTGTGCTGAGAGCTAGCTCAGAGCCTTGAGACTGAGTCTTCAGATAGATTCTGTGTCTCCCTCTTTCTCTGACCTTCCCCTGCTCACAATCTTTCTCTCAAAAATAAATAAAAACTTAAAAAAAAAATAAAGGTGAAGGAAAACTTAAAAAAAATAGATTACTTTTCTTGATTATATAAATGATACATATTTATTATGTAAAAAACTAAATTTAGAAAAATAATGCCTGTAATGAATACAGGCATTATTTTGCTAAAAATAATCAAGGACAATTCTCTTATTAAGGGAGAGAAAAAAAACTGAGGAAGACATTTGGAGAAGATGGTAGTTGGTAAAATTTTGTCAACTGAAGATTAAATTTGACTGACTGACTATCTAAATGTACTTATTTACTGTTATGGTAGTGTACCTGATTCTGATTATTTAATATTATGTATTCATAACTCATAATTATATTCATGTAAGTATATTTATATAGTAAGAAGGAAGGTTAGCTACTTTAACTCTGTATTAGTAAAAATGAACTGCCTTATTTCTTTTCTGAAATAATTTGTATAAAACTAAAAACAACAGAGTAAATGCCACAATTCAGGGACTATTTAAAAAACATATAAGCCTACATGTTATTTAATCACTTATATCTTCCTTACAAATATATACAATTTAATGTTAGTGTGTTTAACTGGCTGATTTATCATTCTATAGCTTTTAATTGTTGTTTTGCTTTTCTTTGGAATAATCTGATTGTTTCCTTTAAGATTTTTCTTTTACTAATTCTTCAATTTTGTGTTTGTTTGCTAGACCACAGCAGTTTACATTTCAAGATTCAAATAATTCTGTAGATTCATCAACTTCTGACATTGATCCTATGAGACAGAGATTTTCTATAAAAGCACATTCAAGATTACCCTACCTCATTATTTCTGATGGATACATGGTTACAACCCTTCGATTTCTTGATAACCTGTCTCCATCAGTGCTCATGAGATCTCTTCTACTTGATTCAACCCAGAGGCTTGAGAAAACATACCAAAGTATGGTATTGTCTAAGGTATAGTGCTTTTGGTATCCTTGGTAAAAGTTGGCTTGTCTTTTCAGATCTAAAACCATACAGACAGTAATGTCATTGGATTGTATATAGTTGTCTATAGAAGTTTTAATTGCTTGTGATAGGATTACAGATACAATTTTGCTCTTGGATATCTTTTATCTTTCCTTCTACAGCCAAAGGGCAAAGGGCTGAACTTGCGATCATTGGATTCCCTAAGGTCTAGCCTGTTAAAACACCAAGGAAATAAAAGCTTAACTGATTCTGCTATCCCCAGATTCTTACAGGCAGATGAAACAATGAACTCAAGTGAAAAAGCAGATTTTCAGGTACTTAGTATGTGTTTTATTTACTTTGAATAATTAAGTATTGACTTTATTCCAAGAAACATATTTTTTTTTTGTTCACGGGAGAGAAATTTGAGAACACCAGTAGTTTTACTTATAAGATATTAAATTAAACATAATTTTCTTCACTCATGTTTTAGGGTTTTGAAGCAGAAGAAACTAATGAAGGCAAACACTTTGCAAACAACTTATTCTCACTTTGGAGCCAAAAAAATGATTCATTGTTTAGTAGTGTCAAGGAGGGAAGATTGGAATTTGCATCTATGTTTGATACAATACATGCAAGGGATGATACGGAGGAGACCAATAGAACCATTACAGAACTGCATTCTGTCTACAAAAATCTCCTTGCAGCATGGACTATAGGAATTTCAAAAAATGTAACGGAGAAAAATGTAATGTTAAATTACACAGTTGTTTGTATCACTCATTTTTTCTACATTCTTCAATTTATAAAATGTCCTTTCCCCAAACTCGATCCTTTTTTAAGCAAGAACACAAGACATAATGCATGGGTACTTTGTATCTTTCAACTTTTTCATCAGTGTTTGTCAATCCAGTATTGGGATATGAGATATAAACAAGATGTGGGACATTTGGTAAAGCTGACCTCAAATACTATAACGCTTTTGCTGATTCAGCAACAACAGGGTCAGTTATTTTCAGAGAAGCTTTTGGCTTGTTTTCATTTACTCAAAATGGTAGCTGCTTATTTAAGTAACATATACATTCTTCAACCTGAAGTTATTTCGTCAGTTGATGGAAGTAGAACAGCAAATCAAGACCAGTTGGTGGTACCCATTTTTCAAATGTTTCAAGGTAGTGGTTCTCAGGAAAACTGGTCTTGGAGTTCATCTTTCAAGATTCATCCTCAAGTAGTAAATCTTACTCAACAACCAGGACACAGGTATAATTAATTACCTTATAATAGGGTATTGTCAACATAGGTGGTTTCCTTTTTGAAAAATTGAGATGTAATTCTCATGCTGTAAAATTCACCATTTTAAAGTGTAAAATTCATTGATTTTTAGTATAGTCACAAGGTTCTAGAACTCTTAGCACCAGTTGCAAAATGTTTTTATAATCCCCAAAAGAATCTCTGTATTCATATCCAGTCCGCATTAATAGATTTTATATTTAAGCCAAATGTTATTCAACAGATGTATATAATTAGTCTTGGGCAGCCATGATACATGCCCAAGTATTGAAGGATTTTGGTTTAGGTAAGCACTATAGAAGAATGACCATGAAGGTTTATGAAGATTTTAAAAATGTATTAAACATTTTTTGGACTTTGTACTATATTTAAATTTGATCAGTTTGTGTATATATTATTGTATCAGTGAAGAATACAGGCAGAAATAATAAGACTAAGTAGGACACTTTACATATTTTTATTCCTAGTCTGAAATTTGGTTTTGATGATTACTTAATTTTGTGTGCAGATTGGCTGTTCTCTGGAGAGTGTTGTACAACAAAACTTTATGGTATCAAACACAATTAAATCAAAGACTTCCTGAAGGTGACAGACAGTTAACTGAAAAGATGGCACAGGAAGCATCTACTGTCCAGGCTCTGCTGTGTCATATACAGGCTAACTTACAGACTGCTGGGGCTCGCTTGGGCCAAGAGTTAGAACTTCAGCCTATCAATGGTCAGTAGCTTACAAACATTTAACTCTGTGAATAAGCAATATAGGTAACTGGGCTTTGATTTTATATATAGTTGGAATTATTTGTTTTTCAGAATAGTTTCTGGCTAAGCTATATTCACTGAATTTTAAAATGAAGTAAATTTTCATAGGGTAGTTTCATTAACTCTGACTGATTGTTGGATAAAAACTTTGTAGGTGAAGAGTGTTTCCTATTAGGATCATATGAAAAGTCTGTTCAACTGTGGAAGAAAGCTCTACAAGAAACCCAAGAGAAAGGTAGGGGAGTGTTAAAAAATAATAGTTACCATAATATTGGTAGGAATATATTTTGACATGCTGTAGAGATTAAAAATAATTCCAGATTTCTGAGTGCTCAGTTTTTTAATGCTCAAATGGAATACATATGCTAGGCATCTTGAGTGTCAGAAATGCTTATTTAAAATTATTTTGGGTCTTTTTTTTTTTAATTTATAAAGTTTCATATTTTTTAACATATGCAATTATTTTCCATCCTTTACAATACAGTAGTTGCAATGACACTCAAAACAGAAAAGCAAAGTAAAAAATCAAAACACCAACTTCTGTTTCATGTAATTAGACTTATACAGAAATTAGAAGGTTAAGTAACAACTAGTTAATTACCTAATTTCACAGCTATCTGAA
>NC_043705.1:119545088-119560663 GCF_006229205.1 Suricata suricatta
AAATCATACAATATATTACTTGTTCATAGGCTACAACACAGCCTGCTTAATACCTTTCCTTAAATTCCACCTCTATACTACAATATCCATTTCCTACGTAAAAGGTAGCTACTTTTTTGCATGGACCTCAAGTATTTTGGGTCTTGAGACGCCTGGGTGGCTCGGTCTTAAGGTTAAGTGTCTGACTTCAGCTCATGTCATGATCTCACAGTCTGTGATTTCAAGCCCCCCTGTCAGTCTCTGTGCAGACAGCTTAGAGCCTGGAGCCTGCTTCGGATTCTGTGTCTCCCTCTCTCTCTGCTCTTCCCCCACTCATGCTCTGCCTCTTTCCTTCAAAAATACATAAACATTAAAAAAAATTTTTTTAATAAAAATATTTAAAGTTTTTGGTCTTGGAATTTGTAGCATCAAGAATTTTTTTCTAGGGGTTCCTGGGTGGCTCAGTCAGTTAAGCGTCTGGCTTCGGCTCGGGTCATGATCTCACTGTTCATGGGTTTGAGCCCCGCGTCTGGCTCTGTGCTGACAGCTCAGAGCCTGGAGCCTGCTTCAGATTCTGTGTCTCCCTCTCTCTCTGACCCTCCCCTGCTCGTGCTGTCTCTCTGTCTCTCAAAAATAAATAGAAGACACTTTCATGATACTGAGAATGTGGCTAGGATGACAGAAGTTCTCAGCTAGCGACCTGGAAGCTAGCCATGACTGTCATAACGACGTGTGGTCAGGTTTGGCCAATTATTACATTTATTTTCTGACTGCTGTGGTTTTGTATATTTCACTCATTCACCTGTCTAACCAGTATTTATTGGAGGCTTGCTATGTCTGTAGTACTGTATCAGGCACTAGGAATAAACAACAAGTTGCCCACAATATGGAAGAGAGATTACATAAACAACTAGCACCTCTCTTGTTATGTCGTATGGTACATGCTGGAGAAGCACAGAGGAACATTTCCCACAATCCGCGGCTGGAGCATTAGCATTAGTCTGGGGAAAACCTGGAGGAGTTGACATTTAAAATTGAGTATGAACCGCCAGTTTAAGTAGTGGTAATGGTTTAACAAAGGAGATAACATTATAGAAGCAAAAAGGCACGGGAAACCATGGCAGTTTGGTAAACTGCAAGTTGTTTCATAGGACTAGAGCAAATGACATATGTACGTAATACGTCATATGTTGGGGGTGGGATGGTGAGAGATAGGAAGGCAGAGAAGAGGTGATAAAGGAGCATACTGTGCAATATAAAGGGATTAAAATTTTATCCTGAAGACATTGGGGTCAGTTAGATACTTTATGTAGGCAAGAGAACTTTTCAAATGAATATAGACCATTTGGAAAGATTGCTTTCCTACAGTGCAGAGGGTCATTTGTAGGAGCGTGATGTAGATATGTGGGTTTTACGTTGAAGCAGCAAAATCAGTCAGTTGAGGAGGTCCTGAATGAAAGCAGTATCAGTAGTACTAGAGGACAGAGGTAACACTTGACAGATACTTAATAGACTTGATCAGCTGGATTTGTGACTGAGTAGATCTGGAGAAAGAAGTCTAATGTAGTTCTCTGGTTTGGGGATTGCCCAACTGGATGAAGAAGAGTGGAATTCAAGGAGACGAAAAGTTCTGATGAAGGAAAGTTTTCATAAGGAGGTTCATTATGGACCTTTACATTTAATTTCATTTCCAACTGTATGGACTAGGAATGGGTTTTAATAATGGAACTACAAGTAATAGTGGCTTCAACAGGAAAGAAGTTTATTTCTCTTATGAAAGGAGACCAGAAGTTGACAGTCTGGAGCTGATTTGGTGTTTCTGTGGTCTAAGTGAGGACCCATGCTCCCTTAGTTTTTCTACTATGTCATCCTTAGTGCATTGCTTCCAATCTTAAGGCCATTATATGAGCTAAGATGGGTACTGGAGCTCCAGCCATCACATGCATGTTCTAGACAGCAGGAAGGAGGAAGGCGGGAAGGGCAAGAAAGGGTACACCTACCTCCTAACTGAGTTACCTCCCTTTGGGCAGCTTCTCTGGAAGTTCTACACAATAATATCTCTTGGTTCAGAGCTTAGTCAGTTTTTTTACATGGCCACATCTAATTGAGAAATTGTGATCTGGGTGCATTATTAACCCCAAATAAAATTGGAATTATTTTATTCAGGAAGAATGGATAAGGGGCAGGCAACTGACAGTGTCAGTCCTAAACACCCTCTAAATATTTGAAGGCAGTGGTCAGGGGCTCCTGTCTCATTTGGGAAGTCTCTTTGTCTAAGTGTTTGATAGATATATGGTTTCTCGGGGTTTTCTTTTTTAGCAGGTTTCCTTCTGTTTTATATCACGTGTACTTGAGATGTTGTTAGTGGATTTTAGTGCTGAAATGATGAGCATTTGCAGCTCTCTTAAGATAAAAATCTTAGTCATCCTAAGGCCTAATGAAAGATAATAAAATCATTCAGAACTTGAAAAAGAACAAAGTATTGCTGACCTGTTTTAAGGTAAAAACTCTTATTAAAGTATGAAACAAATACAGAGAAAAAGTCACATAACCTGAGTGTGTAACAGCTTTCATAAACTGAACATTCCTGTCTACTTTGCACCCAGATCAAGAACAGTACCTTTCTGGGAAGCCTGGCTGGCTCAGTCACTAGAGCATGTGACTCTTGACCTCAGCGTTATGAGTTTGAGCCCCACATGGGGTTGTAGAGATTACTTCAACAAATAAACTTTATTAAGTTTATTTTGAGAGAGAGACAGAGCACATGAGCTGGGGAGGGACAGAGAGGAGAGAGAGAGAGAGAGAGAGAGGGAGGGAGGGAGGGAGGGAGGGAGGGAGAGAGGGAGAGAATCCCAAACAGGCTTCACTCTGTCAGCGTGGAGCCTGACAGGGCTCCAGCTCACAAACTGCCAAGACCATGACCTGAGATGAAACCAGGAGTGTGACACTTAACTGACTGAGCCACTCAGTGCCCCTTAAATATATAAACTTAAAAAGAACATTATCTTGCTAATATGTTTTTTAATTTAATTTTTTTATTTTTTAGTATAATTTATTGTCAAATTGTGCTAACATGTTTTTAATGTAAACTTAATTGTTTCTTCTTTAAGGAGGAAGAAGGACTTGTTTTCTTCAGATACGCTACTATCTTTCTCTCTTATACTGCTACCTCTATAACTATAATTTAAATGATGCCCAAGGATTGTGTGATCAGCTAGTAAGAGAAATATTGAAGTGGTCCCACCTACCAGTAAAAGAAAATGAGGATTGTTCAGGTATGCATTTTAGCAGTCACTATGTTTAATCTCATTAATTTGTATTTATATGTTTAGATATGAAATTGCTTATACATAAAAGTTGGTTGCTCTGACTAAATTATGTTATGGTAAATTTTGGCCTGTCAACTTCTTTTTTTATTTTATTTTTTTATGTTTTTAATTTATTTTTGAGAGAGAGAGACAGTACGAGCACAGGAGAGGGAGATACAGAATCCAAAGCAGCCTGATGTGGGGCTCAAACCCATGAATCGTGAGATCATGACCTGAGCCGAAGCCGGCTGCTTAACTGACGGAGGCACCCAGGAGCCCCTTGGCCTGTCAACTTTTTAGTAGTGAGGGTCATGCCTTATTTTTGCTTTTGTTTTTTTAAATCTTTGTCTCCTCACGGCTTAGCAATAATTGCCTGCTGAGCTAATAGAATTATTTTTTCACAGCGACATTTGTTAGGCGTAATATCAGGTATCATCATTTTTCCTTAATATATTTACATTTTCTTGGCTTAAGGTGGTTTAGTAAAGTGATGAAAACCACTTTCTGAGCTATTCTGAGTCTTCTTTAAAATTCACTTAAGAGGCTGCAGATTATCTAAGTTGCCTTTTTTTAAAAGAGGTATATTGAAACTTGGCAATAATGAGAATGAAAGGCATATATGAACGTATAATATATCTCTAATGGTTATAAATAGCCCACCATTAGATGTAAATGATACCTGTGAATGTGTCTGAAAGGCCCATTGTATCATAACTTTTAAATGGAGTCCATGCTAACTTAGGTTTTACTGTTTGAGCCACTGTTTATCGATTTTTTGCTCTTTGTGATTTTTATCTTTTAAAATCTTTGTGTTCATAAGGGAAGTAATAAGTGTTCATTTTAGATAATTTTGAAAATATGGAAAACTCTAAAGAAAATAAAATTACTTATAATTTTATCATTTTTGTCTGTATACATTTCTATATGTATATTTTAGAGCTATGTTTTGTTTTGTAATCTTTTAAAATTTAATATTTTGATGAATATTTTCCAATGTAAATAATATTCTTTCTTGAAAGCCTATTAAACCTTTTCCTCACTATTGCACATTTTAGTTGTTGCCATGTATTTATTGTTTTAAATAGTGCTGCAGTGTACATAAATTATTGTGAGCATTACTAATAATTTTTTTAGGATAAATTTCTAAAATTGCCCTCCAGGAAGGTCTGCTAGTTGTGTATTACTGAAAGACCTTTATATGTGACTTTTTAACTGATTGGACATTCTTCTTTTTTTTCAGTGGCATTATCATTACATGATTAGCTTTTTAAATAAGTTGAACCTATAGTAATGCATGTTTTAGTTTTTAATGACTATTGTCTAGAATATATTAAGTGTATCCTTACTGGGTTGGGGATCTCAAAGACTACCCCTCACATTCAGCATTTACAGGGAAGACTCATAGGAATCAGCATAGAGTTGTACTCAAGGTTATTATCTACTACAAAGCAAAATTAGCAAAGGGAATAGGTGCATGGGGTGAAGTCCAGGCACGAGCTTTCAAGACTCCTTTCCTAGTAGAGTCACACAGGGCATACTTAGTTCCTATAGCAACAGGTTGTGTAAGCACATGTGAGATTTATTTACCAGGGAAGCTCAGAGACTCAGTGCTCAGTTTTTTTTTTTTTAAGTTTATTTATTTAGTTTGAGAAAGAGAAATCAGATGTGGGGGATGGCCAGCGAGACAAAGAGACAGAATCCCAAGCAGGCTCCACACCATCAGCACAGAGCCCAATGAAGGCTTGAACTCCCAAATCGTGACATCATGACCTGAGCCAAGATAGAGTCAGATACTTAACCAACTGTGCCATCCACACATCCCAGTGCTCAGGGTTTTTAATTAGAGGCTGGATAGTCATGTAGTTGTGTAGTCACCGTTCTGCCTAGCCCATACCAAAAGTCTATACTCTAGGAAGAAAAACGGGTGTTCATCCTAACCCACATTGTTTCTACAGACACTTAGGTCTAGTGAGCCACTCTCATCAGTTAAGATGGTGGGAATTTCCCCCAAATCCAAGTTCCCAGATGCTATCCAAGGGTCAGCATTATAAGCAAAACTTTCAAGTCGTCAGGCCTGCTATGTTAACCTTTTTTCTGCATACTTACCTCATTAAATCATTTATGTAGTTATAATTTAATTTCTATTGCATAAGGTTGCCATTATTAACATCATCACAGTGTACACATAGAATTACCCTTTCACGATTTTTTTGCTTCCACACTGATACAGTTTTACTCTGTGATCCTCTTTTAGAATTAGGTTGCTCTCCATTTAAGAAGCTTATTTCTGAGCTTTGCATAATGAATTTTGTATGATTAAAATTACTGGAAATCTTGCCTTTATATAATTCCTACAGTAAGTTTTATTCAGGAGAGAATAATTCTTACTAACGTATTTTTAACTTTAATGTGAAGAAATAGTAGGAGTTTTCCAAATGTTTAATGACCAAATGAACAATACCACTTGAAGGCTAATAAGACTTTCTCAAGATCCCCATTATAAAAAAAAATTTATTAACAATAATCTTGAGTGCGTACTCTATGAGAAGAGGAGCATTAGGTGCTGAGATGTGCAGTGACAAGATAGAAATGGTCCATATGCATATAGAACTTAATATCCTTATGAATATGTATTAAGTGACTTCTGGGAAAGAAAAATATTTTGCTACTGTTGGGGCCATAAATGTCATAAAAGTTAATGTTACTTTAGTATTTATATTTAATAGTTTCACTATTTTCAGGTTTTTGATTGCCAGTTTATATCACTGAGTATTAATTCTCAAATAGGGATGACATATTTGCTCCTGCTAATGTATATATGTAATCCTGATGTAACTCCCGCTCCCTCATCCGCTTTCTCCCACTACCCCACACATTCCTTTTGTCCCTACCTTCTAAAAGAATCTTATAATGAGCCATTCTTACTAATAGGAGTATATTGTAATTCCCAGATCTAATGGTATAGAAGACAGCAGTAAGAATCAATGTTCTAATGCTTTTCAGATCATATATGTAGTAACCTCTGCCTCCTTTCATCAAAGAAGAAAAATTGGAAAGGGAAGGAATAAGAGAAAATAATGAAATCTAAGCTTGTGAATCCATCATGCTGGATCATTTTGTATTTATCCTTCCATGTTTTAAAATAAAACTGGTAACTTAAAGTCATCAGCAGTTCCTAAGTGCATGTGCTAATTATTTTTGTTCTGTCCTCAAGAAGCATAGATACCTATTATAAATTAGCTCAGGGACACCTGGGTGGCTCAGTCATTTAAGTCTTTGACTCTTGATTTCAGCTCATGATCTCATGGTTTATGAGTCTGAGTCCTGTGTTGTGGGACTCTGTGCTGACAGCCTGCTTGACATTCTGTCTCTGTCTATCTCAGCCCCTCCCTAGCTTTTCTCTAACTCTCTCTCAAAAGAAATAAAAATAAATTAGCTCATAGAGATAATGGGTGCTTATCTCAGAAAAAAAATTTTAATTATAATTTTTTTCTTATATAATGTTGGGAACTTAAATTGTATTACTTTTTAATAGTTTGATCAGAATCTCCTTTGGTCATTTGCTGTATTACTTAGTTCCTGAGAAGTCTCATTGTGAGTTTGGAATGACGAGAAGTGCTCATCCTGAGGCTGCAGTGAGGGTTATCCAGTCCATGGCTCGCTTCATGGCCGCCTATTTCACCAATCAGCTGCTTTGCATTTTGCCACCTCACAATGTGAATGTTCTTCCTCCTCTTCATACTGAAACAGGTAATATAGTAAGCAAATAATTTTCTCACTGTTCGCATAATACTTAAAATCATATACAGAGATCATTATTCTATGGGAATAATGCTGTCCTAGCTTAGTGTATAACACTTAGGAGATTCTCAGTGACTACAAATGAATAAAGCCTGAGAAGGGTAATTACTTGGGTTTGTTATTATTGAATATGGATTTTTAAATTACAGTTGACCCATGAACAATGCAGGGGTTAGGGGTGCCGACTGCCTGCACAGTCAGCAATTCACATATAACTGCTGACTTCCCAGAAACTATCAATAAACTACTGTTGGCCAGATGCCTTACCCATAAGATAAACAGTTAATATGTATTTTGTATTATGTATAATATACCATATTCTTATAATCATGTAAGCTAGAAAAAAATGTTAAGAAAATTATACAAGGGACTCTTGGGTGGCTCAGTCAGTTAGGCATCTGACTTTGGCACAGGTCATGATTTCACAGTTTGTGAGTTTGAGCCCCATGTCAGGCTCTGTGCTGACAACTCAGAGCCTGGAGCCTGCTTCAGATTCTGTCCTTTTTCTCACTGCCTCTCCCCTGCTTGCACTCTGTCTCTCTTTCTCTGTCTCTCAAAAGTAAATAAACATTAGGAAAAAACTTTACAAATTATACAAAAAAATACATTTTTATTACTGTACTTTACTTATCAAAAGAAATCTGCATGTAAGTAGACCTGCACAGTTCAAATCCATGTTGTTCAAGGATCAACTGTATTTATTATTACAGTCGTTTTATATTTAGGCTCTGTTTTTTGTTATAACCCTAGGCATTTATCACTCGTGTTCTGTCTTTGGTAGTAATGTTTCTGACAACAAATTGTATCTTTAATCCCCATTATTTTACTGAAGAGGAGAAGTAGCATTCCATGTGGTTTTTAGAAAAACCTTGAAAAGGGTAAAATCCTGACTTAGAAAATTTGTCTCAATTTCTTGTCTTTCATATCCTACATTAGTTATAGGACTTGAGCTATTTGGCATGATCTTTGTCTTTTCAGATCACTTTGCATACCTAGGGAACACTGAATAGCGAAATTTTTTGTTTCTATCCAAATGTGTTTGTTGAAGAGCTAAAGTATTAGTGTTGGGTGTGGGCAGAGACTATGTTGGTCACATGAGAAACTAATCGTTTCAAGAAGCAAAAACCCATGTATACCCTTTGCCAGTTTTATTTTGAGGCAGTGAGTGGAAATCTTAGCAATATGTTATTTTTATCTTTTGTAATTTAAAAATGTTTATTTTTGAGAGAGTGCGTGAGTGATGGAGGAGTGAGTAGTGAGAGGGGGACAGAGTTGACAGCAGTGACCCCAGTGCAAGTCTCGAACTCATGAACTGTGAGATCGTGACCTGAGCCAAAGTTGGATGCTCAACTAGCTGAGCTGGCACTCCAGGCACCCCAGCAATATATATTTTTTAAAAATAGCACTTCAGGGGCACGTGGATGACTGATTGGTTAAGCTTCTGACTCTTGATTTTGGCTCAGGTCATGATCTTGTGGTTTGTGAGATCCATGAGATCTGCACTAACAGCTCATACTCTCAAAATAAATAAATGAACTTAAAAATATAGTTCAGGTATTGTAATTCCAGGTGTCTTATTCATGTTACTTTTAAAAAAAAATGTTTATTTATTTCTTTTGAGAGAGAGTGTGACCAAGTGGGAGGGACAGAGAGAGAGAGGGAGAAAAAGAGAATCCCAAGCAGGCTCTACACTGCATAGAGCCCAGTGTTGGGCTTGAACTCACCAACCATGAGATCATGACCTGAGCCAAAATCAAGAATCAGATGCTTAACTGACTGAGCCACCCAGGCACCTTTCATTTTATTTTAGTTAGGGGAAAGTATAGAAGGCTAAGGAGAAGGATAGGACCCTTTGTATTTAATCCCAAACCAGACTGAAATCTTGTCATTTAGTCAGGACTGTTGAAAATCATTCTTTTCTACTCTCTTAGAAACACTAATATAATTAATACTTAATGCTTGAATTTTACCTCAAATTAGTTTTTTTACTGGATAACACTATGAGGAATGCAAAGTCATGTAAAATACAGTCTCTGCCTTTTAAATTTCCAGTAGGAGAAATAGAGATGTATTACAGAGCAGCCCGCAGTAATAGTACACTGTGGCCCGGTACATTCAAATATACATTTAAATATACATTTGTATGTTTATATTATCTGACACAAAGTTTTCATTAAACTGTATATGTATTTTATGGAATGTACTCTGATGCTGTCTCTTTTGTTTTCTACTCTGTTCTGTTCCATTTTTTAAGAATGCTGGTATTTATTTCATGACCCACTAATGACGCATATTCTTCAGTGTTAAAAAAACCAAACTAGAGTATGTTAAGTATTATTTTAAACCATTTTGTATTTTTCATCCCTGTCATGGTTTTGTGTAGAAAATACTAATTAAAGAGATAGGGGCTCCTGGCTGGCTCAGTCAGTGGAGCATACGACTCTTGATCTTCAGGTTATAAAGTCAAACCCCATGTTCAGTGTAGAGATTACTTAAAAATAAAATCTTAAAGGAGCGCCTGGTTGGCTCAGTCGGTTAAGCATCCGACTTCAGGTCATGATCTCACGGTTCGTGGGTTCGAGTCCCATGTCAGGCTCTGTGCTGATCGCTAGCTCAGAGCCCGGACCCTGTCTTCGGATTCTGTGTCTCCCTCTCTCTCTGACCCTCCCCTGTTCATGCTGTCTCTGTCTCTCTCTAAAATAAATAAAAACAGTAAAAAATTTTTCTATAAAAAAAAAATAAAATCTTAAAAAAAAAGATATGTAAGTCTGTGAAGAGGAATGAGTTCTGATAAGTGTAATTGTAATAGCCATTTTTTTTTTATTTACACATAGAACAGTCCCTTCGACTTATTCCTCTGCAACACTCTAAGGTGGCCAGTGTTGTAAGAGATCAGAATCTTTCTAATGTTTGGACGGTTGAATATGCCCTTGAATTATTACTTATTGGTGGCCTAGTTCCAGAGGCTGTGTGGTTGGCACATAAACTTGGAGACTGGAAGACATCTGTTTCAATTGGTGTGGCTTTCCAGCTATTCTGTAAACATGATAGTAATTTCACAAGGTATGTATTTTTAAGCAAACATAGGTTGAGAAAGTATAATAGTATCATCTATTTTTTATTTTTCTCATTGCTGGCATTTATTCACTTTGTGGAATCCTTAGTCCAGAATTGTCCAATGAAACTTTCTTCAGTGGTGGAAGTGTCCTATATGTGCATTTCAGTATGATAGCTTTTACCCACATGAAACTATTGAGCACTTCAATTGTGGCTGGTAAGACAAAGGAACTGAATTTTCAACCTAATTTAAATTTAAATAGCTAAATGCAGCTAGTGGCTACTGTGTTGGACAGCTCAACAGCTTTTTTGTGTTAAAATTTTATTTTAAAAAAAAACCCACATTTTTATTTTAGCATATTTGTTAGTAATGCCCTAAAGGGCTTATAATCAATGCGAGAGTTTGTCTATTTTAAGTAACATTTGAATTTTAAGCTAATCAATTGAATCTATGTATTTTTAACTTTTCTGGCTATTACAGTATTGCTCTATCTTTGATATTTTTCAGTTCAGTAAGTCAAACATATATTTATTTCTTAAGTAACCACTTTGTACCAAGCTCTGTACCAGGTATTTTAATGGGTATAAACTTAAATGGTACATAGACTCCCATGTTTAAGGCATTTATAGTTTAGTCTTAGAAAAGTTGGGACTAAACATTATTATAATTTAGTATATGTACTGCAAAAGTGAGCACAGAACATTATTATAATTTAGATAGTATGGTGAGAAAAGTGCCAGTGGTG
This sequence comes from Suricata suricatta, assembly GCF_006229205.1. NCBI lineage: Eukaryota > Metazoa > Chordata > Mammalia > Carnivora > Herpestidae > Suricata > Suricata suricatta. Next base: position 119,555,980 of record NC_043705.1, read on the forward strand.
CAGTAGAGAGAGGAATAATATCAAATGGGTAGAGGACAGGAAATGGAAATAACATTCGAGATGGGCATTGAAGGGAATACAGGATCTCAACAAATGGAGTAGCTGTGGGGAGAGATAACATTCCAAACATGAGCAAAGACATATGCTGAAAGACAAGTTTGGTTTAGTTTGGATGGAGTAGTATGTATGGTAGCAATGGAAAATAATTATGGGAAGGTATATTAGTATCACAATCATGGAGACCCTTAAAAATCTCCTTAAGGTAATATTTCACCATTTATTTCTTTTTTTTCCCAATTATTACTTTTAAAAATAGAGAATGAGTAAAGAAAGTAAATTTTACTGTTTGTTTTTTTAACATTTCATGTTTAGTTAATGTTAGTTCTTAATGTGTTAATTTTTCCTTTTTCAAAATTTGGATTTATTTCCCTTAATTTGATGTGATTTCAGGTTCAAGAAAAAGAGTCTGAATTTACCAAGAAATATGACTCCGGCACAGATTTTCCAGGAAAAACTGCAGTGTTTTTTAGGTCGGCCAACCTCTTTGGAAACAAAAAATGAAATGGGCTCAAAATACAAACAATTTACAGGTGTGTTACCTACCGATAGTCTGACACATGTATCAGCTTAATTGATATAAACCTTATGATATTTTAAAAAGTTTATTAATATCCACAAATATATTAACACTTCAAAGTAAGCTTATCAAATATAAAAGTATGTTATTTATTCTTAATCATGGGAGCATCTCAAACTTAGGCAGACTCAAATAACAATGATTAGTAACTGAATAATACTCTGAATTTTTCTGTGTATTTTTTTACTAGATGTATTTTGCTATGTTTGTACTATTTTCTTTTGCAGTTAGAATCGTAGAATCTCATAAACAAGAGTGTACTTAAAAATACTTCAACTCTTGCCGAGTGCATAAATCACAGAGTTGGTTTTGTTTTTAATTTGAAAATTTCAGAGTGGTATTACAAAATTAAAAATAATGTAATATCACATGTATTACATAGATTTACCCAGGAGCCCTGTAAAATTTGTTTTATAGATGGAGAAATTTAGATGAAAAATTTTGAAGTCAGGTACTTAAAGTTGTATGTGTACCGACTACTGTGGGACCCTTTGGTTTCATTAGTGCTTGTTTCCATTAAGCAGAGAGGCTTCTAACTCTAGATTCTTAGAACTTACTAATTGTAACTTCTCTTTCCAGGAAGAATGCATAGTACTTGGAAATCTTACTGAAAACTTTTCTTTGATAATTATCTGCCATTATTTTAAAAAATAAATGAAAAGATAATGTAACTACATGAAAGTTGGTTTTGAAAAAAAGACTAAAAGGAGCACCTGGGTGGCTCAGTCGGTTAAGCGTCTGACTTTGGCTCACGTCATGGTCTGGCAGTCAGTGGGTTCGAGCCCTACATCAGGCTCTGTGCTGATAGTTCAGACCCTGGAGCCTGCTTTGGATCCTGTGTCTCCCTCTGTCTTTACCCGTCCCCTACTCATGCTCTGTCTCTCTCCCTCTCTCAAAAATAAATAAACATTAAAAATTTAAAAAAAAAGTCCCAGTCTGAACTTACAGTTCTGACAGTATCTTGTTTTAAATAATCTGAAAGCTTTCCCAAAATATATAGATAAAAAGGTGTTTCAAGATAAAATAGAAAAATATACAATTTGGTGCCCTTGAGTGGCTTAGATGATTAAGCGTCTGACTCTTGATCTCAGCTCAAGTCTTGCTCTCATGGTCATATATATGAGTTCAAGCCCTGTGTTGGGCTTTACACCCAAAAAACAAAAAGCAAAACAACACACATTTTAAGGGTAATATATAAAGAAAGTGGGGGAAATTTCCAGAGGTCAGAAACAACGAGGAAATAAAAATTCATTGGATTCCACCCCTATGTATTTACCTAAGCATAATAAAACTATAGATCCACCCAAGGCCTGTATACAAATGTTCACAGCAGCTTTTTCATAACAGTCAAAAACTGAAACAACCCCAATGCCTGTCAATTTGTGAACGGATAAACAAATTTCAATGTATCTGTAGAATAATCAGTAATGAAGAGGGACAAACAACTGATAATGTGCAACAAATGATGATTTGCAGAGCCATTGTGTGGAATGAAAGAAGTCAGAAACAAAGATTACATGTTGTTTTGATTCCAAGTATGTGACACTTTATTAGAAGTAACACTATAAGGACAGGAAACAGATCTGTGGTTGCCAACAGAAAAGTGTAAGAGAAGTTTTTTGGGGTGATGGCTATTGATTTTTCAGGGCTGTGTAGATTTGTCAAGACTCATTGAACTTAAATAATACATGGATGAATTTTAGTATATGTAAATTATACTTAAAAAAATTTTTTTTCTGGAGGGCCCCTGGGTGGCTCATTCAGTTAAGCATCCAACTTTGACTCAGGTCATGATCTCACAAGTTGTGGATTTGGCCCTATTGGGCTCTGTGCTAATAGCTCAGAGTTTGGAGCCTGCTTCAGATTCTGTGTCTCCCTTTCTCTCTGCTCTCCCCCACTCTTGCTCTGTCTCTCTCAAAAATAAACACTAAAAAAAAAAAAAAATAGAGACAGAGCTCTGTCTCTCTCAAAAATAAACACTAAAAAAAAAATAAATATATAAAAATAGAGACAGAGCATAAGCAGGGAAGGGGAAGAGAGAGAGGGAGACAGAATCCAAAGTAGGCTTCAGGCTCTGTGCTGACACCTCAGAGCCTGATGCAGGGCTCGAACTCCTGGACCACGAGATCATGACCTCAGCCAAGGTTGGATGCTTAACCAACTGAGCAACCCAGGTGCCCCTGTAAATTGTACTTTTATAAACTGATTTAAAAACAAGCTCAGCAGATGGTTAGTGAAGTGGAAAATGAATTTGAACCCTCTATGAGATAAAAAATAAGTATATAAAAGTATATATGAAGAAAAGAGTTGGAAAATATGAAAGAAATTTTGTAGAGTACAGAATAAGAGGACACAACATATGTATAACAGGAGTTCCAAAATATCCATACCAAATTGTGGATAGTGGCTATCTCTGGAGAGAGTAAGTGGAATATGATTGATACATAAGAAATTTCAGCTGTATCTGTAACATTTGATTTTTAAAAAAATACAAATTGAATATATCAACAATGTTAATATCAGGCAAGGATTAATAGCACATGAGTGTTTTCATATTCTATATCTTAAAGTATGCTTTAGATACGTAAAACTCCCTAAATCTTCAGTTCTACCACCTGCATCAACTTGCATTTTACCTTCTGGGACATATATATATACAGATTTTTATACAGTTGAAGCCAAATTCTAAGAGTGTTTTGTATTTTTTTGTATTTGTTTTTTTAGCTGCATAAGTCATTTTTACTAACTTTTATTTTAAAAGTACTATGGTGAACTATTAAAAGAAAAATTACTCTCCCACTACCTGCATTCACATAATGTTGTATGTTGTTTTGGTGTCCTTCTTGATATTTTTTTCCCATCAATATGTTTTTATTTAACTCAGGACTATATTCCAAGTGCATTTATGTTCCATAGTTGCTATTATAATACCTTGTAAAATTTTGGAAAAGGTCTTATGCTCTGATCTCTTTTAAAATTTTTATTTATGCATGTGTGTATGTATATATGTATGTATATGATAGAACGAGTGCACACAGGAGAGAGAGATAGGGAGAGAGAGAATCTTAAACAGGCTCCACACCCAGCATGGAGCCTAAAGTGAGGCTGGAGCTCACAAACCATGAGATCATGATCTGAGCCCAAATCAAGAGTCCAAGCTTAACCTACAGAGCCACCCTGGTGCCACCCCCCTCTATAATCTTAAAGTAACAGAATAGTTATTAAATTTGTCTAGAAGTTGGGATGTTTTGCCTGTCAACCATATGTTCATTTTGGATGATCAGTCTTTTCAGATCTGAAATTTTATACTACAAAATAGGATCCGTGTAATATAAATTTTAACTATTTTACTTCATTTTGTATTTGGTAGATCCCATTGAAGAAGAAGATGCAAATCTCCTCTTTGGCTCAGTGCAGGAAGTACTGAAAGCAGCGGTTATGGCTGATGCAGATATTCTTTCAGAGACATTTCAGCTTCTGCTGAGCTCTGCCAAGGACTTCAGTAAGAGACTGTGGGGCTTAGTGCCGGCCGGCTTGTATCTTCCGGCTCCTCCATTATATTGTCCTCAGCCAGCTGTTCTTAGCGAAGTAAGCTTAGTTCTTAAACTTTTAATTAATTTAATGTTGATTTTATCCAAATTGTAAAATAATCAACTTGATAATAACTAACAAGTTAGGAATGCAAGCTTTGATGACAAACTTCCAGATCCTAGATTTGCTGTTTATTAATTGTATAATCTTAAGCAATGTGCTAAGCTGTTTAAGTTTCCTCATCTGTTAAATGCAGATGATAATAGTACCTGTAAGAGTATTATTGTTAGGATTAAATGATATAATTCTGTAAAAGCTTTTACCTTTGGGCCTGGGACACACAGTATGCACTCAATAAATGTTAAAATTATTGCAATAATAAAATCAAGAGAGAATGCTCTATATGCAGGTTTTTAAAAAATAGACATTTCTATAGTCTCTTGCTTTGTTCATTTTAGCCACTCTGACTGGTGTGAGGTGGTAGATGTTGGAGAGGGTGTGGAGAGATGGGCACCC
>NC_043705.1:119560763-119571494 GCF_006229205.1 Suricata suricatta
GAATGAACTGAGGGTGGAAGGGGAAGGGGGAGGGGGGAAAAGAGGTGGTGGTGATGGTGCAGGGCACTTAAGGGGAAGAGCACTGGGTGTTGTATGGAAAACAATTTGACAATAAAATATTATGGAAAAAAAATAGACATTTGTTTAGGGTAACAAATAATATATGTCATATTTTAGAAGACCTACATTATTTTGGTCTTTTATTCACCTCATTGCCTTTGCTTCTTTTAAAAGACTTCTTTTGATTTTTTTAAAAATTTGATAGGTCATTTGTTTTCTCCTGTACTATTCAATTGATAATTCTGTCATATAAACAGCAATACAGTGTTCCTCTCAGGAACTTTTTCTCTGCTCTCACTAAATTTCGTAACATTATAATTAGCAGGCTCTAAGGTTTTAAGTATGAATGCAAATTATTTACATTTCAATCATTTTTTACATTTAAGTCATTTTAATATTTGATTAATATTTTGAAGTGATTCTGGAACTGTTTCTTTACTACTTACTGTTTTAGTATTAGCAACCTTTATCTATATCTGTTTTTTTTTCCCTTTTTTTTTTTTTGAGTTTTTTGTTAATATTCTTATTTGTTATATCTAAGGTTATGTTTCAATAGGTTAAAAATATTTCATTTATTTATATTTCAAATGTAATATGTTATACATGGAAGGAATAAATAGTCCATTGTATTTCTCAGTAATTCTATTCTTTTCTGTCACATCTGAGTCTTCAATATATTGGTTTAGAAATTAAGAATACCATTTAAGCTATTTTGGGACTATCCTATGCTGATATTAGTTTGAGTGGTTACTATCCTTAGTAGTGATTCATTTTATTATCATTTTTTTATTAAAATAATCCTCAAGGGTAGAATTTCTCCTAAGTATCATGCTATATCAATTAGGACCCTTTGGTTTGGGTATAATAGAAAACTGGGTAAGCTGGCTAGCATAATTAAGAAGCCCAGTGGTAGGGTAGCCTTCTGACTCAGTTATGCTACCACAGACTTCAGCTTTTTCTCTCTAGTTTATTTTCTAAGGTGTCAGCTTCAACTTAAGTCTGTCTCCCTTTGCGGGAGCAGGGTGGCTGCCAGCAGCTTCTAAGGATAACTTGCCCATGTCCAGCGGGAGAGGGAAGGGGAAAAAGGAAAATAGTAAAAGTATTTCTTCTCCAGCACTCCAAGCAAGGGCAAGCAAGGGTACCGAGAGTCACTCTTGGCTAGAGATAATGCAAAGTACATTTTGTAGCCCCCTAGGGCCTTCCGCTGGAAGGTGGGGATGCATCAGCTCTCACTGAATCATACTGGCTATGTAGGGGAGGGGCAGATACTGAACTAAAAATTGAGTACTGTGAAGAAGTCACCGTAGTATGATGATGGGGAAGCAAATGTTTCTATACTGTCTCATTCTCTAGGAAACTAATTTTCATCTACTGGCTTGTTAGTGTTTGTTTAGCAAACATTTGTTGGATCCTACTACATATTGGACTTTATTCTATGCACTATACTAATACAAAGACAGATGACAAGGTCTTTGCTTTTGATTAGATCTGAATATAGTGGAAAACATACATGAATTAGTACAGAATAGATTAGAACTGTCATGGATATCTGAGCAAAGTGCCATGGTCGCACACACCAGGAGGGCTTCACAGAGGCGGTGACATTGACATCTAAGGATTTTTCCAGGCAGAGGAAGGGAAAAAGCATTCTCCTTGAAAGGAGCCCTCTTTGTAACATTCTACCAATGGAGTTGGGAGTGGTGGGCTTTAACTGTTGTAGGGGAAGACTTGGACTTAGGGTCAGTTTAGCCCTTTACATTATTTGAGACGAGAGAAATATTTCCTTGACACCTGAAATAGCTGTAGTTCAAATCTCTGAGGCCATCCCTCAAGATTTCCTTTATAAATCTCCAGGAACACTCTAGTTTGAGAAGCACTATATTTATTTTCACTGTAACATTTAAAATTTTCATATTACTACCTACTAAAAATCTACTGTTTTATTTTCCTTAGGAAGATGGTGATGATCTTCTTTTAAAAGCTGAGAAAGATAATCGCCAAAAGGTGTCTGGAATCCTTCAACGTGTTCTCTTGCTTTTCCGGGCAGCTCGCTGTTCTTTTCCGGTAGCACAGTGGTACATCTTGCAGCTGAGATGGGCAAGAAAAGTCATGCAGAAGGTGTGGAAATGTCTTAGTCACCTATGTGCTTTGTTGAGCTATTTAAATAGACTAATATTTATTAATATTTCCAAATACTTATAATCATGACGTTTTCCCAAGGAACCCTACCCTATAAATCAATAGATTTCAGGTTTGTTTATAATAAGCAACCTAGTCAGACCAAATTTTTTCTGCTGAAAGATAAGGACTCTGAACTGGGTCTCTTTGATAGCCCCATCCTGTCTGGCAATACAAAGTATAATATAGTTAGTTCCAGGTAGTTTTGGTTACTTTTTTTCTTTGTCCCACCATCACTGAAGTTGTTAGCTCAGTTCAGGGTTTTCCCCCACTTCCCTCTGAGATATTACCTACTGTGTTCTGTGGGGGCTAATGTGGGGTCAAACCCTAGGAAGTTAGAGTTGGTTCTTGGCTGTGTGTTTCCTTGGTCTTCGCCAGTTGGAGTCTCCCCCTTGCTGTCTTCTGAGATGTGCAATTTAGTGTGACATCACCTGAGTCGTAGTTGCATTCTTACCTGATCTGCAGTCAGATGGGACATTTGCTGGTATGTCCCTTCACCACCTGCTTGTCCTATGTAGGCCAGTTGTCTGTTTCTGTGAAATGTGGAAAAGAATATTATTAGCCCCAAATATCGTTAATTTGGCCCTTGATTATGTTTAAAACAAGAATTTATGACTATTTTTGGTAGGAAACTTTAGAGAGACTTTGAGAAGTTACCAAGTTGTTTTTGAAAATTGGACTTTTTTCAGAGAAAAAGGTTTCTGAAATTTGCATACAACTACCATAAAAATACAAGATGAAACTGTACCCATTCTGTATCTTGTCATCCCAAAGTTTTTAAAGTATGGCATAGACTTTTCCTGTATTATTGAAAGATTGGTTTTAATAGTTTCAAGGTCTGCTGAGCCTGATTATTTGTTATAGGAAACTTCATTAATTTTTTTTAATCTTTATTTTTGAGAGCGCCGAATCCTAACCACTAGACCACCAGGTAGGCTAATCTTTATTTATTTTTGAGAGAGTGAGACAGAGTCCAAGTGGAAGAGGAACAGAGAGAGACGGAGACACGGAATCTGAAGTGGGTTCCAGGCTCTGAGCTGTCAGCACAGAGCCCGATGCAGTGCTCGAACTCACCAACCATCAGATCATGACTTGAGCCATCGTTGGATGCCTAAATGACTGAGCCACCCAAGCGCCCCTAGGAAACTTCATTTTAAAAATTGTTGAAGTAAACAGTTTTCTACAGTAAAGTTGTAAATTAGATTTCCATGGAAGTTTGATCTTACGTACTAAACCCCAACAGTCCTTTTATATAATCTAGTTTTAATTAATGCAGCTAGTATAAAGACTCTGCGGATTCTCTTAAAATTAGCAACACAGCTAAAGACATTCCTTTTAGGACTATCAGGCCACAGAGTAGGGCCCTTGGGTGTGTAGTCATTGCCACTCTGCCCGGTGCCCTGTTTAACTTGCATCTTATCTTTAAGGCCTGTTGTCACCCACTTAGCTATACACAGAAGTGACCTGTAAATTCCCTCTAATTCAGTTTTGTACAAATTTAACTGATAGTTTTATTGTTAGCCTATGTATTTCTTGATATTGGGAGAGGTGCCAAAGATGTGGAGATCCATTCTTATCGAAGTATGTACAATATATAAGTGTATATACATACTTCTGTGTTATCCTGTATTGTTGTATTCTCTACCTTTTTCATTTAGACTTTATTGGGCATGTAATTTAATTATATTAATTTAGTTGTAGTAAATTAATGTTTTCTAATTGGTTGGAGTGACGGAACTCTTGTTGCTACCAAAATTCTAAATTCTTTATTCATGAAAGCAAAAAATCATGTTTCTCATGAAATTGCATACTAAAATGTGACCTGGAGCTGCAGGAATCTAAACATGTGATAGGGGCCAGACATGTGATTACAAGATGGCTCATGCACATGGCTAAGAAGTTGGTGCTGGTTGTTGGCCAGGGGCTTCCCCCTGAGCAAGTGATCCAAAAGACAGCAGGGTGGAGGATACAATGTCTTTATGTTTTAATCCCAGAAATCATATACAACCACTTCTGTATTCTGTTCATTTGAAACTAGTCAGTCTAGGGGCACCTGGTTGGCTCAGTCAGTTAAGTGTCCGACTTCCACTCAGGTCATGATCTCATGGTTCATGGGTTCCAGCCCCGTGACAGGCTCTGTGCTGGCAGCTCAGAGCCTGGAGCCTACCTCGAATTCTGTGTCTCCCTTTCTCTGCCCCTCCCCCGCTCTTGCTTGCATGTGAGGTCTCTCTCTCCCTCTCTTTCTCTCAAAAATAAATAAAAAAACAAGCCCCCCCCCCAAAAAAAACTAGTTGGTCTAGTAGGGTCTACATTCAAGGTGAAGGAAGTTACGCTGTACCTTTGAAGGGATGAATTGTTAAGAATTTGTGAGCATATTTTAAAACAACCATACCATTATACCAAAGTGAACAATAATTCTTTATTAATTCCCTATGACAAAACATAAAGAGACTCTTAAAGGTAGAGAACAGAGGGTTGCTGGAGGGATTGTGGGAGGAGGGATGAGCTAAATGGGTAAGGGGCATTAAGGAATCTACTCCTTAAACAATGGTTGCACTATATGCTAACTAACGTGGATGTAAATAAATAAATAAATAAATAAATAAATAAATAAAGTTTAAAAAAGATTCTCTTTCTCCTTCCTCACACTCTCTCAAAAAAAAAGTTATGCAGGTAGATAAACCTTTTGTAAGATTTGTTTTTAGGTACTGCACATAGTTTTATTTTGAACAAGAGATGATGGTTAAATTTCTTTATTATGCCTTTGGGGAAAGTCAGGACAAACAGCATCAAATTCTGTATAGGCAGAATTGTGTGACAAAAAAATTGTTTAAAACCTTCTTTCCTCTTCCATGTTCTAATATAGTGAATTTCTTGAATTAAGTTGTGAGCAGGGGACCTGGGTGTTTCAGTCAGTTAAGTATTTGATTCTTGATTTTGGCTCAGGTCATGATCTCAGGGTTTGTGAGATTGAATCCTGCCATCAGGCCTTGTGCTGGCAGCATGGAACCTGCTTTGGATTCTCTGTCTCTCTCTCCCTCACCTTAAAATAAATAAACATCTATATTTATATTATATATTATATATTATTATATTTTATTATATTATATTAAATAAACATTTTCCCTCTCTTAAAATAAATAAACATTTATATTTTTGAGCTAAGTTTCTGAAAAGATAGTTCATTTCAGAGATATTTTCTTACATAGTACAAGAAAGAACCATGCTGTGTTTTCCATTCTCTATGGTTTATGTTACTGTCTTGTCTGTTGCCTACAGTTTTTTATAAAAATAGATTTAGATGACTGATAATTAACACATTCTGTCATTCTTTCAGATTCGAATGAAAGGGTCCCTTCCTTCATTGAGTCCTTTCCCTGAGTCATTACTTAATTATTGTAAAGGAGGTGTAGCATTCTTTCGACCTGGAGCAACTGGAGACCACAAGCTTGATGAAGTTTCCATTAAAGCAATAGGTTTGTCCAAAATGAACTGCTTGCTTAGATATGAGGCCTAAATATTGATAATGATATAATTTACAATTGTTTTGGCGAAGTTTCTATACAAGGGAATATTATACAGGCAATGAAAAGGCAGTATGTGTGTGTAACCACCATAAACACATCCAGGGTACATTAAGTGAAAAAAAGAGCTAATTTTAAAACAGCATACATATTATAATTATATATATCTTTGTGTACTTGTATTGCTTTTAATAAAACATTATTTAATAATGGAAAGTATGTTTCTAGTATTAAAATATTTTAAACTTAAATGCCCAATTGTATCATGTATCTTGAATGTATCATAGATAAGCTGCTATATCATGATTGCCACTTCAGATAGCTGTGAAATTAGGTGATTAACTAGTTGTTACATAACCTTCTAATTTCTGTATAAGTCTAAGTACATGAAATAGAAGTTGGGGATTTGATTTTTTACCTTGCTTTTCTGTTTGGAGTGTAATTGTAACTACTGTAGTGTAAATGATGGAAAATAATTGCATATGTTAAAAAAATAAATAAACAGAAAAAATAAATAAACTTAAATGCCTATCATAAGTGATTTTCCAAATAAATTAGTTGTACAGTATTAACTAAAGCTGTGTGTATTGGCTTTCAACATTATCTATGATATACTATGAAGTTTAAAGCAAGTAAACTACTAGTAACTGGAGTAAATTATTTACTCTAAAACTGTTTTAAATATTTTCATGCAGCTGACATGTATGAAATATTCTAGAATAATGTGTGTAAAAATTATGAATGGATTTTCATGGCTTTTATTTAAGGTGTTGGCAATGAACATATGTTTCTTTTGTAATCAACAAAATAAAGAAACATATTTTGGAAAAAATACCCAGCAGAGGTGAAATTGTTACAGTAGTAATGTACATACTCATCGAGTCTTTCATATTTGTTTCCCTGGTTTAGGTTGCTTCAGAGAACTTTGTGCTTTGTGTTGGATGCTACATATTCGTGATAAGTTATCCTATAGTTGCAGGCAATACCAGAAAGCAAGAGAAAATGTGGAGGGAAAAAAGGTATTTACCTGCACAAGAATAAGAAAAATGAACAAACAGTACTTGGGAAATTATTGCTCAATAGGAGGTTTTATTGTTTTCTGACAAACTTTCTTTTGAACTCATCCTGATCTATCCATCTGAAGTGAAAAGGAAATGTATTTCTCAATATCCTTTTAGGACGTCAAAGTGGAGTTTGACTCTTGTATGGTTGAACATGGTCTCAGTGCAGTGGAGTGGGCATACAGAATGCTGCCTTTCTCTCGGTTTTCAAATATTGAAGAACTTATTCAGGATCTAATTTTGAGCCTTATTGGAGAACTGCCACCAATCAGAAAGGTAATGGGAATGTAGGTGAAAACAAACTAAATGAAAATCAGAGACATTGAAGGATTTTGCTTTATTTTAATGAAAAATAATGTTGCTCATGAAACTCATTTTTTAATTTTTCTGAAGGTAGCAGAAATTTTTGTGAAAGCATTTCCCAATCCAGAGGACATAAGGGTTCCTTTAAGAGAAAAGTATCACTCTCTTCAACAAAGACTCAGACACTGTGTTGTGAAAGGTACTATTTGTCATTTCTTAGATACCTGATAGATAAATTGCTGAAGATTCCTTGAAAAGCATGTAGTTTCTAGTGCTTATGTTTTTGCACAGTTCCCCTTTCCTTGAAGATAGTATAAGAAGGCAAAAAGAAGCACTCCTCCGTTACTGAAGCACCAGTTTTACTTTGGAACCAGACAAAGCTGATTTCATGTCATGGCTCTGTCAATTAATAACTGTGTGACTATAAGCAAGTTGCTCAGTCTCTCCGAGCCCCATTTTTCTATATGTAAAATGAGTATATTATTATCTACTTTATGAATGTGTATTAAAAGGGGATCAAATAAAGTAAAATATATAAAATAAGCATATACTGCTTTGCACAAGGCGGATATTTTGTTGGAAACTAGAATTCTTCTTCCAATTTTATCCTATACATTTAACATGCCCTTGTGGAAAATTTTTTTTATTGTGGTTACAACATACATGATATAAAATTTAATATTTTAAGTGTACAATTCAGTGACATTAGCTACATTCAAACTTTTTAAAGAATTCAAATTACCTTTTTAAAATAACTTAATCCAGTATTTAAGTCTAGTTATGTTCTATGATTGTACATTATTGCATTAACATATTTGTGATTTATATTTTTCTTAAGACTTTTTGACATCCTCTAAAATGTTCTGTTTATGTATAATAATGTTTACTCTTTTCTGTAGGCAGCCTTGAAAAACTTTCCTTCCTGTTGTTTCCCACTATTTGAAGTGAAAAAGGTGTCCTTGTTTCTTTGACTAAAGTTATACTCATATTCTTATTCACTACTCTTGGAAATGGAAAAATAGTAGTGATTCTTTTTTTTTAATTTTTAATGTTTTTTATTTATTTTTGAGAGACAGAGAGAGTGCAAGCAGGGGAGAGTCGGAGAGAGAGAGAGGGAGACACAGAATCTGAAGACAGTCTCCAGGCTCTGAACTAGCTGTCAGCACAGAGCCCGATGTGGGGCTTGAAACCACGAACCATGAGATCATGACCTGAACTGAAGTCGGATGCTTAACTGATCGAGAGCACCCAGGCCCCCCATAGTGGTTCTTTTTATAATTAAAATTACTTTTAAGTTACTTCTTAACTTTTTGTTTTCCAAAACACATATTTTTATGGAGTCTGGGCTCTGTCCCTTTTATTGTTCTTTAATGGCCCTTCTCTAACTTCTGCAATTCTACCTTAAAATATGGACCATAGCTTTCTAACAGAGAGAAAAGCGTACTCGGTATGAATGTGGAAATAAGTCTTAGTCATCAGCAGGATTCCATATTCCCAGGAAGGACTGGAATTGGGCCCCCTTCTTTTTTTATTTTTATATTTTATATTTTTAAATTTGTTTTGCGAGAAAGACAGAGTGCACAGGGGAAGGGCAGAGAGAGAAGGAGAGAGAATCCTAAGAGGCTCTACACTGTCAGCACAGAGCTGAATGCGGAGCTCGAACTCATGAACTGTGGTCATGACCTGAGCCAAAACTAAGAGTTGGACACTTAACTGACTGAGTCACCCAGGCACCCTGGGTCACTTTGTGCCTTGAGTTGAAACATTTTACTGTGCTATAATAAGGCTTTTTGTTTTTTCCTTTATAGGTCCCGAAACTGAGGAAATGATGTCTGTTATTATGCATTCTATTCATAAAGTGAGAGTGAAAGCCCTAAAACGTGTGCAAAGAAACATAGGTTCTTTTGAGATGAATATCTGGGAGCCAATTGAAGAAGAAAAACCAGCTGAGGTTTCAGGTTTTGATAGGTTTTCCCTAGGAACTAGTCTGAGCAGGAGCACACTCACAGAAGTGGGGAATTCTGTAGTCCACAGTGATGCAGATACAGCAGATACCTTCTCTGAAGCATTGTCAATTGAAGAAAAAAGGATACATTTCCCTCAAAGGTACAGTTGAGATCTCTTAATAGTAAGCATTCACATCATTTGGAAAAAATTATTTTCAGTAGTTCATGCAACAGACGAACTGATTTCTTATCCCAGCAACCTCACTGATCGCAGTGTTAACAATATGAATGATAACTGCTACCCTCCCTTTCTCACAAGAATATTAGGAGTGTAAAATGAAACTATACATTTGAAACTTTATTTAAAATATTGAGATATGAAATAATTTTGCTATCGCATAGTATAAAATCAGATAAGTAGATGAAATTGTAGAGTTCACTAGAAGGCTTTTAATATTTTTAGTAATCTTTAGATTTAAGCAGTTTAAGATTATTATGTTAGCTATATTATTTTTAAGGGTTTCCAGGGAAGGAAATTGCACGTTCGTCTTTGAAACTTGTCTATAAATTGTTGAAAAATTCTTACTTATTATTTAAACCTCTATTACCCTAGCTAGATTTTTTCTTTAAATCTTTTTTTTTTTACATTTATTTATTATTGAGATACAGAGAGAGACGGGGGAGGGGGCAGAGAGAGAGGGAGACACAGAATCTGAAGTAGGCTCCAGGCTCTGAGTTGTCAGCACAGAGCCCGATGCAGGGCTCCAACCCATGGACTGTGAGATCATGACCTGAGCTGAAGCCAGATGCTCAACTGACTGAGCCACACAGGCGCCTCTAGATTTTTTCTGTATAATTCCATTTTCTGCAATGCAGTTTATTCTTCGCATGACTGAAAGACTAAATAATTAACCATAATCTTGTTTAAATTAAATAACTTTATCCACTTCAAACATAAACCTCTGCTTCCACCATACCTCGTAGTGTTATAAATGGTGTGCTTGTTTCACCAGACAATTTCAGTGTTAGCACAGGAATACAGTGGCAGCTGCTTATTGTGCCTTAAGAAGAGACATGGTGCCTCCAGCCCAGATGTCTAACAGGATCCCTTTCTGTCCCTTATTGGGGGAACTAGGAATCTGTGTTCTTCCCTAAGGACCATGCTTAAAGGAAACAGATTTACTCAGACTATTCCAAAAAATAGAAATAGAAGGAAAGCTTCCAAACTCATTCTACGAAGCCAGCATCACCTTGATACCCAAACCAGACAGGGACCCAGCCAAAAAAGAGAACTACAGACCAATATCCTTAATGAATACAGATGCAAAAATACTCAACAAGATACTAGCAAATCAAATTCAACAGCATATAAAAAGAATTATCCATCATGATCAAGTGGGATTCATTCCTGGGTTACAGGGATGGTTCAATATCCGCAAATCCATCAATGTGATCCATCACATTAACAAAAGAAAGGATAAAAACCATATGATCCTGTCGATAGATGCAGAGAAAGCATTTGACAAAATACAGCACCGTTTCTTAATAAAAACCCTTGGGAAAATCGGAATAGAAGGAACTTACCTAAACATTATAAGAGCAGTTTATGAAAAACCCACAGCTAATATCATCCTCAATGGGGAAAAACTGAGAGCTTTC
>NC_043705.1:119571594-119868579 GCF_006229205.1 Suricata suricatta
ATGCAAAACTTGAGAGACTATTGAATGCTGAACATGAACTGAGAGTTGAAGGGGAAGGGGGAGGGGGGAAAAGAGGTGGTGGTGATGGTGGAGGGCACTTATGGGGAAGAGCACTGGGTGTTGTATGGAAAACAATTTGACCATAAAATATTATGGGGAAAAAAATTTTTTTTAAATAAAGGAAACAGATTTAAAAGTAATTATGATTGGCAGTTACACTGTTCACCTAGCAGGTTTAATAGCAATAAAAAATGCCCCACTTTTGTGTAGTAACAAGTCTTGAGGGCATTCCTGCATTGTAAGGAATCTGAAAGGGGCAGGTGCAAAAAACAAGAAACCATAAATTAGGATGTATGCTGGTGGCTTGTGATTTCTGTTAACTTTGGATTCCTAAATTCTCCCCTGTTAGAGGACCTTTTTGTTTTTTCCCAGAAAAACATTAATGTTTTTAAAAATGAAATTTCTGTGAACACATTTCAGTCTTTTTTAACTCAAATTTCCCTTTTTGATATTGGTTTTTTTTTAATAAGAATGTTCAGCTTTAGTCAACACTTAGGGATCATTTAATCTAACCTTCTCATTTGAAAGATAGGTAATTGAGGCATTAAATATATATTTGAATATGTATATATTATAAATTATTTTTATTATAAAATTATATTTATTATAAATATGTAAGTTTATATATTATAAATCATATATACATATATGTGATTCAGTCAGTGGAGAGAATTTTCATTGTCAATTCTAATATATATCTTAGTGATTAAATAATCTTTAATTTTGTCTTTTAAATTTTGTTTTGTTGTAGAAGTGCCCCAAAACACATGGAATTAAAATTAATTGGTAAGCCCAATGAAAAAAAGAAGATATGTAATCAGAAAGAAAATCTTGAAAGAAAAGATCAGAAAAAGTTATTACAAAATGCACTTCCTGTAATAGGTGTTTGGGAATTTGAACGTGATGATGATGAATATATTAAATTCCTTGATCTCTTCTTGAGTTATGTTCTTGAAAGAGACCTACTTGAATCTAAGGATCCTGGCATTCCATTTCTAACCAGTTTTTCTGTACATCTTAGAGAATACGAACTTAATTCTTTACTTTTTGATGTACATACAACATTAAGACGACGTCAAAGCAAAACCAAAAGCCAAAATGTGTTTAGAGCTGGCTCTTGCTTTGTTGTTGCTCCTGTGTCATATGAGTCTGAAAAATCAGAAAACCAAGCACTTTCAGCTTCAATACTGGTTAATCAAGGAATCACACCATTTTTAGAGAACCCTTTGAATGAAGTCAATAAAAATGAAGGGACAAGTGGATTGTTTGGTTTAAAACAAAAGTCAGTTTACAGAATACAAGATGACAATTCAGAGAAACCTTTAGTCCAGAGATTATCAAACCATATGTTTTGGACTCCCAAGACCAACAAAACTAGATGTATTTTCAGAGTAGTTCAATGCAATGATATTAACCCTCAAGAAGATCTGCCTCTAGCACTAAATAACACATTTGGCAGTATAAGAAGGCTGCTGGAATGGATGATAAGGTGGTCTGATAGAAGACTGCTCTGTGATCGTAGTCTTAAAGAGTTATCCTGTGAGTATAGTCCCATCATTCGTGTAAAGACCTCTACAGCTGCCATTCTTGCATCACTGTGGCTTTTGGAACAACCCTATTTTGCTACATATAAGGCAAAAAATGCCATTTTTAAGGTAAGTCCTTGATTTCTTTGCATACAAATGAGAATTCTCATTGTAGATTAAAACTATTTTTATTTCTCCATCTGTTAAAGAATCACCAAGTAATGTAACAAGTCAATGACAATATTAATTGTAATCTGCATAATCAGATTTGTTTCTTCAAGTGATTCTTTTAATTCTTTAAAAATAATTAAGGTAAATGTGTTTTCAAAGAGGCTTTGAGGTTTTATGTGTGTTTATAAAAAAGAGAAAAGGACCAAAAAGGAGAAAATTTTAAGTGATATTCCAGGTGGTATAACATTTATATTCTTTCTCTTTAAAGTTTCAGATTTGGTTCAGATGAAGAAGGACTAGGCATCTACACAGTTTTTATTACTGGACTATCATCATATACATTAGGGGATCATTTTCTTATAGTCTTGATCAGAAGTTGGAGAAACAATCTTGGGAAGGCAGATGTGTTTCAGTAGAGAAGTTAATGCTTATTAATTTTTCTTTTCTCTACTCAGTGGCAACTGGCAGGCTGCTCTTTTAACCTGTTTGCAAAGATAAATATTTTTATGTAAATATGATTGAGTGTTATTGTACTGGAAAAAAATTACACAGGTGAATTTTTTGAAAGATAAATTTATGTTTGGTAAAGTAGTTAGGAAATGGACTTTTTTAATATTTGGAAGATTCCATAGTTTCTAATTTTTCCTATTTTGTTCTCCTTAGCTTTATTTAGGGATAATTGACAAAACTGTAAGATATTTAAAGTATATAATATAATGGTTTAATATGCATATTCATAGTAAAAGGATTCTCCTCTGGTTAACACAATTAACACCTCACATACTTTTGTGTGTGTGTATGTGTGTGTGTGTGTGTGTGTGTGTGCGTGCCTGTGTGAGTGAGACATATAAGTTCTACTCTCTTAGCAAATTTTACTTCTATAATACAGTATTGTGTATAATACAGCAAATCTGTCTGCACCCTTTTCTAACAGCATTTGCTCACTTCATGAGTCTGTGTCACATATTGGTAATTCTTACAATATTTTAAACTCTCTCATGGCCCTTATATTTGTTATGGTGATTTATGACCAGTGATCTTTGATGTTACTATGGTAATTGCTTTGAACACCACCAACCATGCCCATATTAGATGGTGAACTTTATCAATAAATATGTGTGTTTTAACTTTACCACCAACTGGCTGTTCCCACATCTCTCTCTCCTGAGGCCTCCAACTGAGAAACAACCGTATTGAAATTAGGTCAGTGAATAACCCTTCACTGGCCTCTAAGTGTTCAAGTGAAAGGAAGAGTCACACGACTCTCACTTTAAGTAAAAAGCTAGGAATGATTGGGACATTTGGGTGGCTCAACTGGTTAAGTGTCTGATTTTTTATTTCAGCTCAGGTCATGATCTCACAGTTTGTGAGATCAAGCCCTGCGTTGAGCTCTGCCCTAACAGTGTAGAGTTTGCTTGGGTTTCTCTATCTCCCTCTCTCTCTGCACCTCCCCCACTTGCATGCACTCTTTCCCTCTTAAAAGAAATAAATAAACTTAAAAAAAATCTAGAAATGATTAAGCTTAGTGAGGAAGGCTTGTTGCAAGCTGAGATATGCCAAAAACTAGACTTCTTGCACCAGCTAGCCAAATCCAGCTTTTCTAGAGGCTCCTGGGTGGCTCAGTTGGTTAAGCATCTGACTAACTCAGGACATGATCTCATAGTTCATGAGTTCATGCGCCTGTGTTGGGCACTGTGCTGAAACCTCAGAGCCTGGAGCCTGCTTTGGATTCTGTGTCTCCCTCTCTCTCTCTGCCCCTCCCCTGCTTGAGCTCTGTCTCTCAAAAATAAACATTAAAAAAATTTAAAAACAGGGACACCTGGGTGGCTCAGTGGGTTAAGTGTCAGACTTCAGCTCAGGTCATAATCTCACGTTCATGGGTTCGAGCCCTGTGTTGGGCTCTGTGCTGACAGCTCAGAGCCTGGAGCCTGCTTCCGATTCTGTGTCTCCCTCTCTCTCTGCCCCTCCCTGCTCATGCTCTGTCTCTCTCTGTCTTAAAAATAAATAAAACATTAAAAAAATTAAAAACAAAAATCAACTTTTCCAAAGGAGAAGTTCCCAAAGGAAATTAAAAGTGCTAGTCCAGTGAACACACAAATGGTAAAAACATGAAACAGCCTTATTACTGATGTGGAGAAAGTTTTAGTAGTCTAGATGGAAGATCAGAGCAGCCACAACATTCCCTTTAGCCAAAGCCTAGTCCAGAGCGAGGCCCTGACTCTCTCTAATTTTTTTAAGGCTGAAGGAGATAAGGAAGCTGCAGAAGAAAAATTTGAAGCTAAGCAGAGGTTGGTTCATGAGGTTTACAGAAAGAAGCCGTCTTCAGAACATAGAAACGCAAGGTGAAGTAGCAAGTGCTGATGTGGAAGCTCTAGCATGTTATCTGGAAGAGCTAGCTAAAATAATTAATGAAGGTGGTTATAGTAGACAACAGATTTTCAATGTAGACAAAACAGCCTCATATAGGAAGAAGATGCCATCTAGGACTTTATACTTAAAGAAGAGAAGTCAGTGCCTGGACTTAAAGGATCGGCTGACTCTTTTATTAGGGGCTAATGCAGCCAGTGTCTTTAAGTAGAAACCAATGCTAATTTACCATTCTGAAAATCCTAAGGCCCTTAAGAATTATGCTCAGTCTACTCTGCTTATGCTCTATAAATGGAATAACAAAGCCTAGATGACAGCACATCTGTGTACAACATGATTTACTGATCATTTTAAGCCCACTATTGAGACCTCTTAGACAAAAAAAGATTTCTTTCAAAAGATTACTGCTCATTGAAAATGTGCCTGGTCATTCATTCTTTTGCATGAAGCTCTGATGGGGATGTGAAATTAATGTTTTCATACCTGCTAACAACTACATACATTCTTCAGCCTGTGGATCAAGGAGTAATTTTGACTTTCAGGTCTTTTTTTTTTTTAAGTTTATTTAAGCAATCACTACACCCCACATAGGGCTTGAACTCAAGACCCTGAGATCCAGTGTCTCATGCTCTTCGAAGTGAGCCAGCAAGGTGCCCCAGCTTTCAAGTCTTACACTGAAGAGTCTTACATTTCATAGGGCTAACCTGCCATAGATAGTGATTCCTCAGATGGATCTGGACAAAGTAAGTTGAAAATCTCCTGGAAAGGATTAACCATTCTAGATGCCATTAACAATATTCATAATTCATGGGAAGAGATCAAAATATCAATATTAACAGGAATTGGGAAGAAGTTGACATTGAGGGGTTTAAGACTTTAGTGGAGGAATAACTAGATGTGGTGGAAATAGCAAGAGAACTAGACTTAGCAGTGGAGCCTGAACATGTGGCTGAATTGCTGTAATCTCATGATAGAATTTTAACAAGTGAGTTGCTTCTTAGGGATGAGCTTAAAAAGTGGTTTCAAGAGATGGAATCTGCTCCTAGTGAAGACACTGTGAAGATTTTTGAAATGCTGATAAAGGACTTAGAATATTTCATGAATTTAGTTGATAAAACAGCAGCAAGGCTTGAGAGGATTGACTCCAATTTTGAAAGAAGTTCTAATGTGGGTAGAATGCTGTCAGATTGCATCCCAGGCTAAAGGGAAATCATTTGTGGAAGGAAAAGTCAGTGAATACGGAAGACTTTATTGTTGTCTTCTCATAAGAAATTGCCACAGCCACCCTAGCTTTCAGCAACCACCACTCTGATCAGTCAGCAGCCATCAACACTGAGACAAGATCTCCACTAGCAAAAAGATTATGACTCCCTGAAGCTCAGATGGTGGTTAACATTTTTAGCAATAAAATATATGTTAATTAAGGTATGTACATTGGTTTCTTTTTTAATTTTAAAGTTTATTTGAGAGAGAGAGCACATGCACACACGTGAGAGGAGGGGAGGGGGAGAGAGAGAGGAAGAGAGAGACTTCTAAGCAGACTCTGGTCTATCAGTGCTGAGCCTGATGTGGGGTTCAGTCTCACAAACTGTGAGATCATGACTGAGCGGAAATCAAGAGTTGGATGCTTAACAGACTGAGTTACCCAGGTATCCCAAGGTTTTTTGAAGACATAATGCTGTTGCACACAATAGTCCATAGTATAGTGCAAACATAGTCTTTATATGCACTGCATAGGGAGACTGAAAATATTGTTGCCTCGCTTCATTGCAGTATTCACCTTACTGCAGTGGTCTGGAACTGAACCTGCAATACTTGTCAGGTATACCTGTACACTAACCTCTCCCCATTTCCTGCGCTTCTAGCTCCTAGCAACCATGTTTCTATTCTTTGAGTTTGACTTTTAAAATATACATTAAAATTTTTTAATGTTTATTTTTGAGAGAGAGAAAGAGCGGGGGGGAGGGGCAGAGAGAGAGGGAAACACAGAATCTGAAGCAGGCTCCAGACTCTGAGCTGTCAGCACAGAGCTCAATGTGGAGCTTGAACCCGCAAACTGTGAGATCATGACCTGAGCTGCTGATGTTGAGTGCTTAGCCAGCTGAGCCACCCAGGTGCCCCTAAAATATATATTTTTAATTTTCTTAATGTTTGTTTATTTTCGAGACAGAGAGTGGGGGAGGGACAGAGAGAGAGAGAGGCGCACAGAATCCAAAGCAGGCTCTAGGCTCTGAGCTGTCACCACAGAGCCTGACACTGGCTTCAAACCCACTAACCATAAGATCATGACCTGAGCCGAAGCTGGACCCTTAACTGACTGAGGCAACATGGCACAAACTCAGGTTTGACATTTAGATTCCACATATAAGTAGTATGCAGTATTTGTCTGTTTGGCTTATTTCACTTAGAATATTACCCTTCAAGTTTATCCTTGTTAATGCAAGTGACAAGATTTTTTTCCTTTTTAAAGACTGAATAATATTCCATTATGTATATATACACTACCTTTATTGATCCATTCATCCACTAACAGACACTCAGGTTGTTTCCATACCTTGTCTATGGTGAGTAATGGTGGAGTGAACATGGGAGTACAGATTCTTCTTCAAGATAAATGGTTTCATTTCCTTTTCCTATACCCCAAAGTGGGCTTGCAGGACCATATGATGGTTCCAAGTGTAATTTCTTTAAAAAAGTTTTTTGTAATGTTTATTTTTAAGAGATAGAGACAGAGAGAAAGGAGCGGGGGAGAGCGGGAGGTTGGGTCACACAGAGAGGGAGACAGACACAGAATTCAAAGCAGGCTCCAGGCTCTGAGTTGTCAGCGCAGAGCCTGATGCAGCACTCAGACTTACAAACTGTGAGATCATCCTGAGCCTAAGTTGGATACTTAACCTACTGACCCACCCAGGTACCCCTCTAATATTAATTTCTTGAGGAGCCTTCATACTGTTTTCCATTGTGGCTGTACTTGTTTACATACCCACCAACAGTGTACAAGGGTTCACTTTTCTCTACATTCTTCCCAGCATTTGTCTCTTGTCTTTTAGATAACAGCAATCCTGCCAGGTGTGAGATGATATCTCATTGTGGTTTTGATTTGCATTTCCTTGATAATCAGTGATGTTGAGTACCTTCTTATATATCTGTTGGCCATCTGGAAACACTGGAAAAATGTTTACCCAGATTTTTTCCCATTTTCTAATCAGATTTTTTTTTTTGCTACTGAGTTGTATGTATTTTAGATATTAACCTCTGATCAGATATATGATTTGCAAATATTTTTTTCCAATCAGTAGGTTGCCTTTTCATTTTGTTGATGGTTTCCTTTGCTGTGCAGAAGCTTGTTAGTTTATGTAGCCCCACTTGTTTATTTTTGCTTTTGTTGTCTTTGCTTTGGTATCAAGTAAAAAAAAAATTGTCAAGACCAGCTTCAAAGAGCTTACAGTCTAGGGTTTTTTCTGGGAGTTTTATGGTTTCAGATCTTACATTCAAGTCTTTTATTCTTTTTGAGTTGGTATATGGTGTAAGATAGGGGTCTGGTTTCATTCTCTTGCATGTAGCTATCCATTTTCGCAGCACCATTTTCTGAAGACACTATCCTTCCCCTGTTGAATATTCTTAGCTCCTGTGTCACATTAACTGACCATCTATGCATGAGTTTTTATTTCTGCGTTCTCTATTCTGTTCCATCAATACATATGTCTATTTTATGCTAATACTGTACTGTTTGATTATTAGTTTTGTAATGCCTCCAGCTTTGTTTTCTTTAAGGTTTCTTTGATTGTTTTTTTTTTTGTGTGTGTGGTTCCGTATTAATTTTAGGATTATGTGGGTGTTTGTATGTGTGTAATATACCATTGTAGTTTTGATAGGGATTGCACTGAATCTCTAGATTGCTTTGGGTAGTATGGACATCTGAACAATGTTAATTCTTGTAATTCATAAGCACAGAATATCTTTTTATTTATTTGTGTTGTCTTCAGTTTTTTTCATCAGTGTCTTCCTGTTTTTAGCGTACAGATCTTTCACCTCCTTGGTTAAATTTATTCCTAGATATTTCATTTTTTGATGGAATTATAAATGAGATTTTTTTTTAACATTTATTTATTTTTGTGAGACAGAGACAGATCATGAGCAAGAGAGGGGCAGAGAGAAAAGGACACACAGAATCAGAATCAGGCTCCAGGCTCTGAGCCACCAGCAAAGAGCCTGATGCAGGGCTCAAACCCACAAACTGTGAGATCATGACCTGAGCCAAAGTCAGTTGCTCAACCGACTGAGCCACCCAGGCGCCCCAATGAGAATTATTTCTTATGTTTTCTTTCTGATAATTCATTGTTTGTGTATTCAGATGCAACTGATTTTCATATATTGATTTTGTATCCTGCAATTCATTTATTTTAACCTTTCTCTTAAGAGGGGTTTTAGGATTTTCTTTTTTTTGTTTTAGTTTATTTCTTTATTGAGAGTGAGAACACGTGAGAGCACATGCCCAAGCAGGGGAGGGGCAGAGAAAGAGAAAAAAAGATTCTCCCCTCCCAGGAGCTGCCATTTGGGGAGGAACAGCAGGGCCCAGGAGCTGCAGCACATCCCCTCCCAGGAGATGCCAGTTGGGGGGGGACAGCGGGGCCAGGGGACAGGGAAGAGCTTCTGCTTGGTTTACTTGCTGCTTTTCTGAGGCATGGCATGTCTTCACAGTAAGGGGTTGACTTTCCTCCCTTCTTGAAACCTCTCTTGCATTGTCTCTTACAATGTGAATCTTGTGGTTATGGGGTGTCCCACATGATGCCCCAGAGTGGCTATTAAAGTGTGACGCACAGGAAAAAAAAAAAAAGATTCTCAAGCAGGCTCTCCACTGTCAGCATGGAGCCTGATGGCTTGAACCCACGAACCATGAGATCATGACCTTAGCCAAATTCAAGAGTTGGGCGCTCAACTGACTGAGCCACCCAGGTGCCTCAGGATTTTTGCTTAGGAAGTTTTGCTTTCTCCTTTTTGATTTGGATGCCTTTTTTTTTTTTTCTTGCCTAATTGCTTGTTCTGGCTAGGACTTCCTGTACTATGTTAAATGAAAGTGGTGAGATTGGGCATCCTTGCGTTGTTCTTGATCTTAGAGGAGAAAATTTCAGGTTTGTTTGTTTGTGGGTTTTTTTGTGGTTGTTTTTGAACGTGATATTTACTGTAGGCTTCTCATATATTTCTTTAGAATGTTCAGGTACATTTTTGTTGTACCCAGTTTGTTGAGAGTTTTTTTTTATCATGAGTGGATGCTGATTTTTGTCAAATGCTTTTTCCACATATATTGACATGATCATATGATTTTAATCTTTCCTTTTGTGTATGAGGTGTATCAAATTGACTGATTTGCAGATGTATAACCATCTTTGCATCCCTGGAATAAATCCTCCTTGATCATGGTGTATGACCTTTTAATGTACTGTTGAATTCAGTTTGCTGATATTTTGTTGAGTATTTTTGCTTCTGTTGTTCACTGGAGATAGTGGCCTATACTTTCCTTATAGTGTCCTTGTCTGGCTTTGATATAAGGCTAATGTTGGCCATGTAAAATGAATTTGGAACTGTTTTTTCTCTCTTCAGTTTATTAGAAGAGTTTGAGAAAGATTGGCATTAATTCTTTAAATGTTGGGTAGAATTTGCCAGTGAAGCCGTTTGGTTCTAGGGCTTTTTCTGTTGGAAGGTTGTGATTACTGATTCAATGCCTGTACTCATTATTGGTCTTTTCATATTTTCTGTTTTTCATTGTTTAGTCTTAGTAGATTGTGTGTTTCTAGGAATTTATCCAATTTTTATAGGTTGTCTGATTTGTTGGCCTATAATTGCTCATAGTGGTCTCTTAGTATTTGTGTATTAGCTGGCTGTAGTGTCTCCTCTTTCATTTCTAAATTTGTTAAGTCCTCTCTTTTCATATTTTCATCTCTTCTTTTTCTTTTCTTTCTTTTTTTTTTTTTTTTTTTAGTCTGGCCAGAGGCTTGCCTATTTTATTTTTTTTCCCCAAATCCAGCTCTTAGTTTCTTTTGTCTTTTCTCTTATCTTTTTAGTCTATATTTCACTTATTTCTGCTCTGATTTTTATTTCATTTTTTCTGCTAACTTTGGACTTAGTTATTCTTTTTTCTAGTTTTTTCAAGTATAAAGTTAGGTTATATGAGAGCTTGAGTCGGTTGACTGACTGAGCCACCCAGGTATGCCAATAACAGCTTAACTTGTAATGCATACAAAAGTTTTGCATTTTTACACTACTTTCCCTGCAACATTTTTATGTTTTTGATGTCAAAATTTACATCTTTTTTTTTTACAAATAAATATTTTATTTTATTTTTTTAACATTTATTTATTTTTAAGAGACAGAGCAGGGGAGGGGCAGAGAGAGAGGGACACACAGAATCTGAAGCAGGCTCCAGGCTCTGAGCTAACTGTCAGCACAGAGCCCAATGTGGGACTTGAACCCACGAACCGTGAGATTTTGACCTGAGCCGAAGTCAGATGCTCACCACCCAGGTGCCCCAAAATTTACATCTTTTTACATTGTGTATCTGTTAGTAAATTATTCTAGTTATAGTTATGTTTCTTTCAATACCTTGTCTTTTAATCTTCATAGTAGAGTTATAAGTGTTTTACCCACCACCATTACAACTCCATGGTATTCTGAATTTAACTATATATTTACCTTTACCAGTGGGTTTTATACTCTCATATAAAATTAGTGTTTTCTTATTTCAGCTTGAAGAACTCCCTGTAACCTTTCTTGTAAGGCTGGTCTATGGTCATGAACACCTTCAGCTTTTTGGTTGTCAGAAAAACTCTTTGAATTTGCTGGGTAGAGTATGCTTGGTTAGCAGTTTGTTTTTTTCCCAGCACTTTGTGTATATCATGCTACTTCTGTGGCCTGCAAAGTTTCTGCTGAAAAATATGCTGGTAGCATGAAGGGAGTTCCTTGTATGTAAGAAATTATTTTTCTTTTGCTGTTTTTAAGATTCTTTATTTGTCTTTAACTCTTGACAGTTCAGCTATAATGTGTCTCAATGTGGGTCTCTTTGGATTTATGTTATTTAGAACTTTCTGGGCTTCCTGAACCTGAATGTCTGTTTCTCAGGTTTGAGAAGTTTCCAGTTATTAATTCTCTGAGTAAGCTTTCTGCTTCTTTCTCTTTCCTCTCCCTTTGGGGCTTCTGTAATGTGTATCTTTGTCTGTTTGATAGTATCCCATAAGTCCCTTAAGTTGTCTTCATTCTCTTTTTTTTCTTTTTGCTCCTCTGATTGGATGAATTCCACTACCGTGCCTTCTACTTTTCTGACACTTTCTTCTACTTGATCCAATATGCTTTTGAATATCTCCATTGAATTTTTCAGTTCTATTATCATTCTGTAGCTTTGTAATTTCTGCTTGTTCCCTTTTTGTATTTTCTCTTTGTGGAAATTCTCACTTTGTTCATGTATCATTTAGGGTTTTTTTTTTTCCAAATTTTTATTTAAATTCTAGTCAACATATAATACTGTTCTCAGGAGCAGAGTCTAGTGATTCATCACCCATAATATGACACCTAGCACTGGTACCCACCAGTGCTCTAATACCTACCACCCAATCAACCTAAGCCCCCTATCACCTACCCCCTGAATCCCTTAGTCTTTTCTGCATCACAGTGTCCCATGGGTTGCCTCCCTCTCTCTCCCTTTTTTCCCCCCTTTTCCTGTGTTCATCTGTTCTGTCTCTAATTCCACCTATGAGCAAAATCACACAGCATTTGTCCTCTGCCTGACCCATTTTGCCCAGCACAATACACTCTAGCTCCATCCACATCATTGTAAGTGGCAAGATTTCATTCCTTTTGATGGCTGAGTCCATTGTTACATGCACCACATTTTCTGTATCCATTCAATCAGTTGGTGGACATTGAGCTCTTTCCATACTTTCG
The DNA here is from genome assembly GCF_006229205.1 of Suricata suricatta. Lineage (NCBI taxonomy): Eukaryota > Metazoa > Chordata > Mammalia > Carnivora > Herpestidae > Suricata > Suricata suricatta. The sequence goes on from NC_043705.1 coordinate 119,583,654, forward strand.
CTATTGTTGATAATACTGCTATAAACATCAGGATACATGTACCCCTTTGAATCTGTATTTTGTATCCTTTGTGTGAATATCTAGTAGTGCAATTGCTGGGTCATAGGGTATTTCTATTTTTAACTTTTTGAGGAACCTCCATACTGTGTTCTGGGGTGTCTACACCAGTTTGCATTCCCACCAAGAGTGCAAGAGAGTTCCCCTTTCTCTGCATTTTTGCCAACACTTGTTGTTTCTTGTGTTATTAATTGTAACCATTCTGATAGGTATGAGGTGGTATCATACCTATCAGAGGTGGTTTTGATTTGTATTTCTCCGATGAGTCATCTTTCCATGTGTCTGTTAGCCATCTGGGTATCTTCTTTGGAAAAATGACTGTCTTTTGCCCACTTACTAACTGGATTATTTGTTTTTTGGGTGTTAAGTTTGATAAATTCTGTATAGATTTTGGATACTAACCTTTAATCAGATATGTCACTTGCAAATATCTTCTCCCATTTCATCGGTTGCCTTTAGTTTTGTTCATCTCCTGACCTCTGTGACTGTTCATTATTTCAATTTCATTAACATCTGTTTTTAGAGATTTATCTTGTTCATTTGTTTAGAACATATTCCTGTTTCTTCATTTTACCTGACTTTCTGTGTTGTTTTCTGTACAGGAGATAAAGCAGCCACATCTCCCAGTCTGGGTAGAGTGGTCTTATGTAGGAGATGAACCTCATCAGTGAGCTTGGTCTGAGCTTATGATTGGCTCTGAAACCTTTGTGATTTTCTAAGCCTCCTTCTTTGTTCTTAATGGCTCCCAGTAGTTGGCGGTATGCCAAGTCCTATCAGTGTCCCAAAGGAGTGGGTCACATTTAGCATGTAGGTGCAGCATGATTGGAATTTGGACTCTTAGGCAGCGTATGGCAAAGTATATATGTAATAATCCCTTTCTGGGGAGAACCTGGGTAATGGATGTTTTTGCTTGCTTCCTGTGAACTGAACCCGCATGTACAGACACGGGGGTGCTCCTGCAGTCGCTAAGAACTGCTTGTTTGTTGCATTCCTGTGGGCCTCATAAATGCAAATTCCATTGGTTATCAGAGACAGGTGATCTCAATCGGCAGCTACAAAAGCTGGGGCACCTAAGATGTATGTAAAGCTGCTTCCTGGGAGATACTGGTAACTTGGAATGGGCTAGAGAAGGCAGGGGAGGTATTCATCAGCTTTCTTGTCTCTGAGGTATTGTAGCCAGCCCCAGATGTATGCAGCTGAATTCCTTCCAGGGGAAGAGTAGGGGATGGGTGTTTTTGCCTGCTCCTCTGTGCTGAGCCCTTTGGGGATAGCTGCGATGAGTTTTCATGCACCTGTTAATAATTGCAGCTTTGTTTGCGCTGGTCTTGTGAGATTCATGGATGTAAGCCTCATTGGCTTTCAGAGTTAGGTGTTTTGGAGGCCCATTCCTCGAGTGGGAGTCTTAAAAGTTAGGATGCTAAGTGTGGGTCCAAACTCTTCATTCTTCAGAGCAAAGTTGGGGGTTCCCTCCTGCTTATAGGGTGGTGTGCCAGGTGTGGGGTTTATGGTAAAAGTGTGTCTCAGCCTTCCCTAGCTATCTGTGTGTGGATATTTTCTCATTTGCTTGATATGTAGGAAACAGCTAGTTTCTAGATTCCTTAAAATTGCTTTGTATGTGCTTGTATGTTCCGTGTTTCTGTGGGAAGAGGGGAATTCAGGGCCTCGTATGTCATCATCTCGGTTGATATACCTCCGCATTTTCTTATTCTTCATTCTATTTTAAAGTGCCTTCATTCTGGGGTCCCTGGCTGGCTCAGTGGTAGAGCATGTGACCCTTGATCTCAGGGTCTTAAGTTCAAGCCCCAAGTTGGGAATAGAGATTACTTATAAATAAATTAAAATTAAAAAATAGTAAAGTGCCTTTATTGTAAAATAGTTGATTCTAACGTATTATGGAGGGTACTTGTAATGAGCACTGGGTGTTATATGTTAAGGATCACTAAATTCTACTCCTGAAACCAATATTACTTTTTGTGTTAACTAACTAGAATTTAAATAAAAACAAAAACACAAATAAAATAGTGTATTGTAGGTTGCAGGGTGTGTGTGTGTGTGTTTTTGTGAGATTTTTTTCATTAAAATTTAAAAAAATTTTGTTTTGAGAGACTGAGAGAGACAGAGCATGAGTAGGGGAGGGGTAGAGAGAGCGGGAGACACAGAATCTGAAGCAGGCTTCAGGCTCTGAGCTGTCAGCACAGTCTGACGCAGGGCTTGAACCCATGAAATGCATGACCTGAGCCGAAGTCAGACACTTAGCTGACTGAGCCACACAGGTGCCCCAGATTTTTTTCATTTTTTGAGATCAATGTCTGTTATCCTAAGATAGCTTATTTAAGATACTGTGATATTTGTTGTCACTTAAATTTGTGTTTCTAGGTGATGCATACTCAAATTTCTAAATAAGAGAAAAGAGGTACATCCTATATATTTTTACTCATTGTGTTGTTTTGGAATAATTATTAATGCCTTTCTTATAGCAAAGAGAATTAAGTGAAAACAACTTTACATTTTTTTATTAAAAATTTTTTTAAGTTTATTTATTTCTTTTGAGAGAGAATGAGGGAGGGAGGGGCGGAGAGAGAGGGGGCCAGAGGACCTGAAGGAAGTTCTGTCCCGACAGCAGAAAGCCCAGTGCAGTGCTCAAACTTATGAACCATGAGATCATGATGTGAACACAAGTTGGACGCTTGACCAACTGAACCATCCAAGCGCCATGGCAACTGTACACTTTTAATGTTGTTTTGTGACTTGAAAACATTGGTAACATCCTTACAAATTTGTAAGTCTGATTTTGAATACTATTTAGATGGTCAGGTTTGTTTTTTCCAGGTGGAATAAAGACTTTATCAATGCCTCAACATCAAATATTGAGTTATAGAAATGCAGAAAATACTTGATAAATGAATGAGAGATTTAATCAGGGAAGGTCTGTAGAAAATATTAATAATCTAAAAATATAACAAAAAGTATGGGATTCAATAGTGAACTCTATGTCCTGTAAATTATGGTTTGTTTTTAGGTGCTAGAGAATCATTACACTCGGCCGCAGAGTGGACCCAACATTGAGAGTGATAACAAAACAGATGCTGGCGGTTCTGCTGCAGTGCCCACTCACAGTGGGACTGAGGAAAGAAGGGATCAAAACAGATCTCATCAGAGTATGTTGAAGTAAGTTTTTGATTATACATTCTTTTTCAGTGGATGATACGTGTTCGATGGTGCTTGGGCTTAAAGGCAAGAATTGAATCCTTCAAAGGTTAAGGAAAGAGCATTTCTTTGAGCCATAGAGAAGGAAGAAAGGAGTACTTTTCAAAGGGCTTTTAGCGTTTATTTATAATTGAGAGAGCATGAGTATGGGAGGGGCAGAGAGAGGGGGAGACACAGAATCTGAAGCAGGCTCCAGGCTCTGAGCTGTCAGCACAGAGCCTGATATGGGGCTTGAACTCACAAACTGTAAAATCAGGACCAGAGCTGACGTTGGACATTTAGCCGACTGAGCCGCCCAGGCGCCCCTTCTCTTTTAACAATTCATTGCAAAATGTGTTTCTTCCCTACTGGCCTACATTATATCTTCTGAGAGAGGAGCTAATTCTCATCTCGAGAGATCCTCTTATTATATTAATTGATTTCCTGTGTCAGAGGAAGCTGAGTTAATAATTTCATCCATTATTACATATGAAGCAATATATCTTTGAATAACAAGGTTGCATCTTTAATAGCGGGAAGATTCCTTTGTGAGAATGGCAAGTGTAGATAAGTTGGAATTATTCCAATCATTTGAGTAAATAAAAACGGGGATGTTTAGTCATTCATTGAACAACTTTTTATTGAGCTTCTACTATGTACAGACATGGTTAAAAAAGACTATAAATATGAAAGCTAATGTTCCTTTTCAGTAAACTGGATCAATTGAAAACAAGCTTTTTGTTTCTAAGAATGAATTCTAATGCTAGCTGCTTTATTTTTGTCAGTGGAATACCACCTGAAGCATTCAATCCTGAAATGAAGAAAACCAATGATGAGATTATTTCTGTTACTGATGATACTGAAAAAGAATTTTTGGATATTGATGAGGATCTTTTAGAAGTAGAAACATTTGACCGAGAGGAAATGGAAATACACCTATCAGACCATGAAGGTCTGTTCATTTGAGTAACCTTTTTATTTGGCTCTACTAATTTGAAGTTGGTGAATGATTATCTGAGATAACTTATTTAGTCTTTTATGTAAATTAGTATGTTTATAATAGCTTAAAAACAAAAGTTGAAAGAGTGTAATGTTTATGATATGTTGAATACATTAACTCAAAACCCAAATTTACAATTCTTGGGCCTTTTGCCTTGCTTAGGTAGTTTTCATGGGCCTCTTCATTTTGTGAACCAATTCTGTGAGCCTTTCCCTGGCAGTCTATGTTACAAAAGAAACTTTCAGGGCTTTTGCATGGCGTTAAGTAAACTTATTTGAGGTCTTTGAAAGCTCATCTGGGATTCACTTTAAGAGAGGTTGTCTCCAGGTGTTTTTTTTCTTTTATAGTTTATTGTCAAGTTGGTTTCCACATACCACCCAGTGCTCATCTCTCCAGGTGTTTTTAAAGAACATTTTATAAGGGGGCTAGAAGATATTTCTGCCATTATACTTGTTTCTTGTAATATTTCTGAACCTTTTAAAAAGTAAACTGATTTTTTTCAAATGGTCACGTTTCTCTCCCTCTTTATTTCCCTATAGAAGGTACCAAAGAGCCTGTCAGAAATCTTAAAAGTTCCATTTACACGCAGACTCTACCACAGCATTTAGAAGAAGTAAGTCAATAAATAGTGAATAATGTTATTTAAATTATACTTACGTGTTTTTATTTAATACATCCAATCAAGGCTACTATCTTTTTAAAGGTACACTGTGGGTTGTAGAGAATTGCCTGACCATGCAGCATTTTTCTTTCACTGAAATCCTTTCATTCATAAGACATCTAATAATTTCAGGCAATGAAAATTTTATTTCATAAACTGCTTAGCAAATTAATCAAGAATAACGAAAGTGTTTTATATTCAACACGTACAATTCAGCCGTGGTATGCAGTCTTCGCACGTACATCATTTTGTTTTCTCAAAACACAGTGTACTGCATTTCAACGTGAACACAGACATTTTTAATTATTGAAAAAATTCCTTTAAAAATGCTTACTTTTCTGAATGTACTTATTAATCATGTAGTGATGGGTGTATATATTTTACAGTGTATTTATACTTGTAGTGTAAATAATTTCCGCTTGTACTTGGTGTTTGTACTTTACTGTGCTCAGTGGTTCAGGGTGATGGGCCAAAGGCAGTTCACACAGGTAAGAATCTCATCAGAGTAGCACTGGGAGTTCATTGTAATGTTTGATTTTTCACTTCCTTTTAGACTGTTGTTACCCCAGGCCAAGTGGCTACTGTGAAACTCTAGACACCTAAGAGATTAATACCTATTTATTTAACCCTTTTCTCTTTGGGTACTATTAATTTTAACAGCATTCCACAGGAGAGGGTCAGTGTCCAAGGGAAGAACCATTGGAGACATGTATGGAGAAAATACCAACTGAACAGAAAAGGTAAGGGGAAAGAAAGTAAGGAAGTGATTGTTACTTTCTTGTTTACCTAAGTAAAAGAGGCGCATTGGTCTTAAGGATTCATCTGGGATTCATTTGATGAAGAGGTTATTTTTCTCATAATTTGCAATATATGTTTTATTATGATACTGTGTTCCTAATTAAATTTAACTTCAGTTTATAGTAACAGTAAATTATGATCTTGAGTAGATTTTATAGACTTCTAAATCTTGGTAGAGTGAAATAAATGATATCTAAAATGCCCTTTGTTCTCCCATCACGATCAGCTTTATCGAAGTAAAATATAGCTGTAAATAGACCAGAGTTATTCAGGGGCTAGTTAGGGAACCACGTTGTCATACTGGTTCCATTTTTGTTGGATCAAATGAAGAACCATTATGAATCACTATATGTGTGTATATTTGTTCACTGTTGTGGTGTGATTACCTCACACTATAGGGCTATTCTGCTGGCTAGCATATTATTGCTTCAAGGAGAGCTGAAGGCAGTTTTTATCTGTTGCAGGTGGGACATGATTTCTTAATTTTTAGTATTTTTGAAGTTTTAGAATTTTAGAACTACCTTGGATAAGAGAGGCAACATGATTCGATTTTCGGTCTCTTCTCAATACTCAAATTTTGTTCATTTCTGTGGACAGCCAAAAAATACATTAAATGTGATGTGCCTTTATAAGTAATATAGATATTTCTATTCATAAAAAAAACTAGTCTTTACAGTTTCAAATGTATTAGGGGCTCAAGATTGTGCCTGAGCAAAGTGTATGCCTTCCCGAGGTAGGATTGGAGGTCCCAGCTAACCTCATTTCCCCTCATTTTAGATTCTTTTATTTCTGCTGGGCAGTCATCAGTGTTTAAATTATATGTTCAGCCATCCTGACATATTCTTTGCTTTTTATTTGAATCTTTTACTAATTGCCATGGAGGCAAATGTAAACAGATTGTGATTATGAGCTAAGCATTACAGATGGTTAGAGAATGTTTAGACTCTTAGATGGCTGAGCATTAGATCACCTGTACGTTAGAAAATGTGCAGAATTTCCTAATCTTTTAGGAATAAGATTCCTAAATCTTCCTAATCAGTTATTAATCTTAATTATAGTATGATCGAAGCCTTTTCAAATCCTGAACACAGCATTACTTATTCATTTCATGTAGATACAAGTTCAGAAATTTCTAGGTAAGGATTTTTGTGTATTGTACCCTTTTGATATAATCATGTTTTACAACTAGATAAGGGAACAAAACAATGCCTACTGTGCTATTTTGGAATAATTACTAAATGTTTAGACTAAAAACTGAGTAAAATGAAAGCAACATGAAGCATTGAAAGAGGAATGTAGGTATACATTTCTGACACCTTTAAGTTTATTGTTGAAAGATTTTCCTCTAACAGGTGTGCTTCAAAGATACACAGAAACTATTCTAGAACAGTCTTTTATTAAAAAAAAAAAAAGATACAGTTGACCCTTGGACAATACGGATTTGAGTCACTCAGGTCCCATTACACCCAAAACTTTTTTGCTAAATACAGTACAGTACAATAAATTTATTTTCTTTATGTTTTCTTAATAGCACTGTCTTTTCTCTAGCTTACTTTATTGTCAGAATACAGTAGGCAATACATATAACATACAAAATATGTGCTAATCGACTTTATGTAATTGGCAGGGTTTCCGGTATGTAGTGTATATATTAAAGTTGCCTATTTTCATCCTTTGATGGATTTCTAATAATGTATGAAATGTTTTTAATTCTCTCAGAACAGATTCATCCAGTTCTGTCTTTTAAACTTCTTTTACAGAAACTGCAGTGTGTTTAGTGCTTAGAAATCTTGCTGAATGGGATAACATAGCATAGCCTTACTTTAGAAAACTTCTCTGTTATTAGAAGTTATCTTTGCTACGTTTTGGAAACAAAGGCCAGTAAAGTTGTCTTAAAGTAAGCAAGTCAATCATAATGCCTGTTTTTCATGAATTTACCAAGTAAAGTTTTGTTATTGAGCTTATTAGCATTACATGCTTTATAAAGGACAAATATTGCTGAAAGGAAATGAATATAAACCCAGATAATCTGAATGCAATTTAGTATGTTCTTTTATTTTTAGAGAAATGGTCAGTTTATTTGGATATAATAAGGCCTACTCCCTTAGTTTATGAAATCAATTTGCTTAGAAGACATTTGAGTTCCTGGTGTATTTAATGAATCCATCCCTAATCATTTTATTTTAAATTTTTTTAACTTTTATTCCTAAATAAGCATTTTTTGTTAGTGTTTAATTATACATATAGACTTTGCGATTTGTTTGGAAATGAAATGTTCACAATACTGTTGTTTCACATTTCATGATGATCAACAGGAGTTTGCTCTACTCATCTTAGAATTAAATAGTTCTTTTTAACCCATACTTACTCTAGAATTCTTAACTCCATTCTAGATCATTAGATTTAGTGACAAGAAGTATTTCTAGTATAGATAAATGAGAATAATTGCTCAGGTCTCAAACTCAGATGCATGCATGGACCAGGCAGCTAATTAATGTGTGAACTTTTCTGGTTTGTAACACCAGAGAGAGGGGACCATGGTTGACTAGACATTATATTTCCCCTAAATGAAACAGCATTCCCAGGAGTAACTGCTGATGACAAATGTGATGCCTGAAGAGCACACAGTGATAGGTTTTAGGGTTTAAATTTCCAGAAAACTTCCAGAAAGCCTTTGAAGTAGAAGAAAAGGATGATCAAAATATTCAGATTGTAGACAACTAATTTGTTTTTTTTCTTGATTGTGTTTTTTATTTACATTCTTCCACATAGTGCACAGATCTCTGCATTTAAAGGTACATCTTCCTCAGCTCCACCTGTCATATCAAATGGAGTCAGTGTGTCTTCACAAACACCTGTGCCAACACCACAGCAGACCCAGAGAAATGAACCCAGGACTCAGTTCCCAGATTCTTCAGATTCTATTAGGCAGATGCTCCAAGATGAAATGTTTAAATTAGTTCAGGTAAGCACATATCCATATAAATAAACAAATCAACACATGTGATATATATGTAAGGATTTAAAATATGAACAAACTTTTAGAAATGGACAAGTTGAAATTAAGTTGCAGGGTTTCTCTGCTTTGGGCACTGTTCATTTGCTGTTCATAGGTTCCTGACTCAAGGGCCTACTTCTCACAATGACTTGTTATATCTGAGCTCTGGGAATCAGAGCTGCTCCCAAAAGTGAGGTGGGTGATAATTAAACTAGACCAGTAGACTCTAGTTCAGAAATAGCCAGAGTTTATGCCTAACACAGTCATTCACATCAATTTCTTATCTTCAAAGTGAATTTTGGCTTGATTTGAAATTGTCAGTTGCATTTTAAAGTACTGTTCACTCTGGGGAGCCTGGGTGGCTCAGTTGGTTAAGTATCCAACTCTTGATCTCAGCTCAAGTCATGATTTCATGGTTTGTGGGTTGGGCCCCTGAGTTGGGCTCTACGCTGACAGTGTGGCACCTGCTTGGGGTTCTCTCTCTTTCTCCCTCCCTCTCTCTCCCTCCCTCCCTAACTCATGCACATGTGTGTACTATATCTCCCAAAATAAATAAATTTTTTAAAAGTACTGTTCACTTTGACTTTTGTCATCTTTACTCAATTATTTCTTCTATCAACAATTGTAAATTTTTTTCTTTTATTCCTTAACCATTAATTTCCTTCAAATGTAATACTCTATTCATGTATTCTACATTTACTTCCATATCATTTTATGTGATATACCATTTTTATAATGATGCTTGGCACTAATTTTTATTTTGAACTAAAGGCCCTGATGAGAATAGTTTTTCAGAATATCCCATTGGCTCATGAAACTTACTAAACTGACTTTATTCTGATTTTTCTCAGTCCCTTGTTTTCTGTTTCCATTTAGTAGCATTAACTATTCTACTAGCTTAAAATATTAGAAGCATTTCTCAAACGTTATTTTTAGATTACCAAGGGACTTTGCTGGTAGCCGCCCTGTATATTTAACAAATCCTCTAGATAGTTCTGATGCACACAAAGCATTAAGAATCACTGTCTTAGATATCTTTGCCTTTTTTTTTTACTACCTGTATCCAGTGTTCTTCTGTGCTCTCTTGATTCTTTTGCCCACACTGTATGTCAGTATAGTCACTTGCTGTTTCTGTAGCTGTAGCCAGCCTCGACTCTTAGACTTTTATACTTCCATTGTCTTACAATGTGTTTTCTAAGACAGTCTTTTTCAGATGCTGTTTTAATACTATTATTTTCCTGTTTTAAAATGTTCAGTAAATTTCAGTTACCAATTTGTATAATACAAAGATCAGTCTCGTTTTAAAAATACAGAGAATAAAAGGAAATACACTGAAAAATCTCAATACTAGTTATCTTTGAGGACAGGATGATGAATGATTTTGTAATGTTTATTTATTTATTTTGGGAGAGAGCACATGCATGTGTAAGTGGGGGAGGGGCAGAGAGCAAGGAAGACAGAATCCTAAGCTGGCTCCATGCTCTTAGTACAGAGCCCAACATGGAGCCCAAATTCATGAACCATGAGATTATGACCTGAGCCAAAATCAAGACTTGGCCGCTTAACTGACTAAGCCACCGAAGCAAGCACACATTGTTTTTTTTAATAATTGAAGGGAACCTATATTTTTTAACCTGTGGTGTTTCCTTACTGGTGTGTTTCATCAAGTGCAAATTCTTCTGTTGGGCTTGATAGACCCACAACCAGCTTTTACCGTCCCTCTTTTTCCATCATACTCTCACAAGTCCAGTGGTTCTCAAAGTGTGGTCCCTGGATCAGTAGCACGAGCATCACTTAGATGTTAGAAATACAAATTATCAGGCTCCCATTCCAGACCTGTTGAAATCAAACTCTGGGGATGGTGCTCAGTAAAGAGTGCTCTAACAAGTCTCCTAGGTGATTCTAAATCATGCTACCGTTTGAGAACTAACACACTCAACTGTCCTCATTATAGCTGCTAATAATTTACTGGTGCCATGTAAGCCAGTGTCTATGCCAGTTCCCAGGCTTTTCTGCATCCTGAAATCACCTTAAAAAATACTAATCCTGGCTTCCATCCCCATATAATATGATTTTATTGCTATGTGGAATGGACTGGCATGGAGATTTTTAAATGCTTCTCAGGTGATTCTAAGGTGCAGCAGAGTTTATCAACCATTGGTGCATGCCTTTGCATTTCACCTAGTCAGCCTTTCTGTGGGAATACCTCATCTTCACCTGTTTGCTAATCTTTGCTGATCACAACACACTCATTTTAGGACTTCTTTAATTATCTTCATTCCATCAGATCACTCCTTTATGATACCTGGGATGTTTATTTAAACTGCTTTATAGATAGTCCCAAGTCTCATTGTGGGTTCCTATTTCCAGTTGACAGCTCCTTGAAAAGAGGGAGCTATTCTTTTTTTTCCTTTTTAAAAAGTATCTCTCTCACTTTTGTTTCCTGTGCAGCATTCATGGGTCTGACATGTTAAGACAAAGGTATAACTGTCATGGGGATGCCTGGGTGGGTGGCTCAGTCAGTTAAGCAGCCAACTTTATCTCAGACCATGATCTCACAGCTCTGAGTTTGAGCCCCATATCAGGCTCTGTGCTGACAGCTCAGAGCCTAGAGCCTGCTTTAGATTCTGTGTCTCCCTCTCTCTCTCTGCCCCTCCCCTTCTCACGCTGTCTCTCTCTTTCTCTCAAAAATAAAATTAAATAAATAAATAAACATAAAAAATATGACCGTTGTGGAATACTCAGATGATTGTCATTGTTTCTTTAGATTCTTTTCACTGTATTTTAAAATGTTTAAATTTTGTTTTATTCTAGCTGCAACAGATCAACTTCATGAGCCTAATGCAAATAGTAGGATCATCCTTTGCCAACCAGTCTCAGGCTGTGCATTTGGTGGGAAGCCAAGTATCAAACCCCACAGAAGGGAGTAGTGATGTTGATGACACCAGTAGAAGTTTTAAGGAAAAATCTTTTATGAAGCCACAATCTGTGGGAGAGTATACCAGAGAGCCTGCTGAGAAGAATCCACACTGCCATAAAGGAATTGTGCAGGCTGATCAAAATAATAATGGGAATGTACAGGTAATGCATTTAAAAATACCATTAAAAATTGTTCTCGTGGTTCAGTTGTTGGCTTTTTGTTATTTGAGCAAATAACTTTTTAGCAATTATTATATTCCACCCCCTTCAAAACACATTGAACATCATTAACAAAATAAGACATTTGTAATATATTCTAAACTTACATAATAGCTTTTTTCTCTTCCAGAATGTATCACGTGGGAGTATTCCTTTATGTCCATCAGAAGGCCCATCTCAGAATACAGGATTAACTCCAGCATCTCAGAGCTTACCAACGCCTGCCCTGTCTGCAGCTCCTGCCGGAAACTCTGCCCTCCGCCTCTTGTCCCCATCATCTGCTATTCTGAAGATGCCAAGTCTTATCCCAGCCGCAAAAACTTTCAGGCCTGGTGATGGTTTTCCTTTGCTTCAGCTTCAGCCTAAGCATGAGTTTAAGGCCCATTCCTTCCATACAGGAAGAGCCCTGCAAGTTCCCTTCAGGCCCCCACCACAGCCAAGAGAGGCCTGGGGATTATCTGATTCCTTCCAGCCTCCTTTGCTACAGAGAGCAATGCACACGACTTCAGTGTCCCATCTGAATTTGAGCCAGTATAATACTGAAGCCATAAAAACAGCAGTGGAGCAGAAGAAATGGGCAGAAACTGTAATTACGGAAACCCCTGAGCCTGTGAACGTGGATCAGTGTGTTGGACATGAAAGCTTGACACCTCAACAGGGCTCTTCAGTATTTATAAAACCGGAAAAACTACTTGATGTTAAGCCAAGGTCCCTTGAAATATTGCCTCAGAATTCCTTTGGACTTCCATTATTGCACTTACAAGTTACACCTTCTTATATATTTTCCTCTGCCTCAAGAGCATCAGTAACAATTCCCACAATACCTATGAGAACTGTAGCAGAAGAAAGAAAATACCCAAGGCTATCATTACTTCATTCATGCTTATTCCCAGAAAATATGGTAATGATTTGGCAAAGCGATGCAAAAGCAGTCCTACATTTTTCATACCATGAATCATATACGTGCGATTACACTACATTTTTTAAAGTACATCTTATTTAAATCCAAGTTAACATATAGTGTAATAATGATTTTAGAAGTAGAATTTAGTGATTCATCACTTACATATGACACCCAGTGCCCATCCCAACAAGTGTCTTTAATGCCCCTTGCCCATTTAGCCCATCCTGCCACCCAACATCCCACTGGCAACCCTCAGTTTGTTCTCTATAGTTAAGACTCTCTTAGGCTTTTCACATTTATTTTTTAAAAACAATTCTCCTAAAATTGTTTAAATAAAAATAATGCTTCTATTATTGGAAAGAACATATAAATATCCAGTTTAAAATGGTAATTAGGTATTTTAAAGCTTTTGAGTCTGTCTTGTACACCATTACTAGAATTTGCCAGACTTTTTTCATAGGTATTTCTTCTGCTCAGAGAAGAAATAAGTAAAATAAAATGACCAGTATTCTTGTTCATGTGGATAAGGGGGTGTGTGTGTGTGTGTGTGTGTGTGTGTGTAGAGAAAGAAAGAGCACATGTGCAAGCATGCATACACATTTGACATTCCTAGTAATTGTGATATGATTGCCTTCAAAACTGTTACAGTTTAAAATTGTCAAATAGACTGAGGTCTGTAAGTAGTTGTGCTATTGAAAATGGTGTATTTTTAAAGTAGTTAAAAAGATTGAATGTTTATAAACCCACAAAATCCCTTTAAAGTTGTAAGTTTTAGTTTATGAAATTCAAATTGTTCAGGCTCTAATTTTTTAAGTCAGTAGTACCGTCTTAGGAAGGTAATTGAAAATTCATTCTCTGGTACATTTTTAATTTTAAGATTTGAAGATAATGGTACTGGGAAAAGAAATGGTTGCTCTTTAGGAGAAGTGCTTATCACTCCTTTTTCTTCTGAACATGTTATGAACAAAAAGAAAGGATTAAAGGTGTGGAAAAGTAGATGTTTTGAGAGAGATTTAAAGAATTTTTATTAGAACAGTATAATGTCATCATCTGACATCAGTACTTATCAACACACTGTTAATCTATTCCATCCATAATCTCCACTTCTCTGTATCCTTCCTGTTCCAAAGAATTTTAAGTCAAATGCTAGACATCATGTATATTATTTATAAGATTTTTAATATAGAATAGAAATTAAGAAGGTGAGGACTTCTAGCTTAGCTGCTGAAGTAGCATGACCCAGTCGGAATTTCTAGCACTCTAAACTCATTTCTTCTTTTTTTTTTTTAATGTTTTATTTATTTTTGATACAGAGAGAGACAGAGCATGAGAGGGGGAAGGGCAGAGAGAAGGAGACACATAACTGAAGCAGGCTCCAGGCTCTGAACTAGCTGTCAGCACAGAGCCTGACGCGGGGCTCGAACCCACGGACGTGAGATCTGACCTGAGCTGAAGCCGGAGACTTAACCGACTGAGCCACCCAGGCGCCCCTAAACTCATTTATTCTTTATGAGGCGCCTGGGTGGCTCAGTCAGTTAAGTGTCCGACTTCAGCTCAGGTCATGATCTCATGGTTCATGGGTTCAAGCCCCATGTCAGGCTCTGTGCTGACAGCTGGCTCAGAGCCTGGAACCTGTTCTGTGTCTCCCTCTCTCTCTGACCCTCCCCTGCTCACACTGTCTCTCAAACCCCCCCAAAACAAAAAAGCATAAACTCATTTGTTCTTTAAGCTGTGGATGCTCATCTTACAAGTCCAAATCAGTTTGTTATCTTTGACATGTTCTGTCTCTCACATTTTAATTTAAACAAAGGTTTTCTTCTATTTTTATTTAATGTATTACATAATTGAGGTTTGTAGCTTTAAATTATTATGCTTTATTTCTTATAGTGCAAAACCCCACAACTTATTCCCCTTGAGAATCTAACTGCATTCAAACAAAGCCAAGAGAAACTAGCACCTAATTTATTTGAGCAAGGCGATTCTAGACAACTTCAGCTTCTAAAGGCCAAAATAGAATCATCTGAAGTGAAACAAAGAAAGGACAGTAAAAAAAGGCAAGTTTTAAGTGGAATTTTATTTGAGACTATCACTTATCTACAAACTTATTAAAATAATAGAATTAGAAAAGTGAAAGTTATCTGGTTCAACCTCCCAGCCTATACACAAGTGCAAGCTCAATTTTCTTATCAAGTGTCATGCATCTGAACACATTTTGTGATGAGGAAAATTTCTATATTGTGACAGATAAATACTGTTTTTTTTTACCTTATTAAGGAATTCTTTACAGGAATTTATAGGCCAGAAGATTCTTTTACATTTTTCTGAAACATTATTAGCAGTTTTCTTTTGTAGGATAAACATTTGGCATCTCATGCAGTATTCTGTGTACTATCTGTGAAGTAATCTTGTTATTCATCTTACCATATCCTCCAGATTCTTACATTAGAAGCAGGAGTGTAAGTGATGTGAATTGTTTCAAGATACTAAGAAACATGCATGTAGGGTGTGACTTATAATGAAGAGCATTTATAGTGTTTTACTCATAATGGGTGTTGAAAAATGTATTGACTGGTAGGTTATTACTGAGTCTAGAAGATATTTTAAAATTTCACATTTATCAGATCCTAAAATCTGATACCAGTGCCTTTTTTTCCAGAAATGGTTCTTTCCTTCCATCTTTTTCAGGTATTCCTTTTTCAAAGTAAGTCTTCTCCTTGACTTTTTGGTCCCTCTTTATTCCTTGCTAGGATTTCACTGTCACTTAAGTGTGCTTAACTTCTTCAAAAAAGTGAGTGGAGGTATCCCAAAGGTCTCCTGGAATCTGCTTAGAGTCTGCAGGAAAGAGAGTTAAGAAAATTACCTAAAAGGTGTGACTCTGACCTGAGATTCCAGAAAAAGTCAGTTCAGTAGTTGACGAACTAGAAATAACTTTCATGTGTCCCTGACATTTACTTATATTTGCTTTTGTTCTAGCAGAGTATCCTGCTAATTTAATTATATGCCATTGAAAATAATTTATGTCAATAAATGGCATATAACTGTCTCCCTGTATAGCATACTATAAGTAAAAAAACTGATGTTACTAAAATAGTAAAAACATATTTTATACTATTGTTCTTAACAGACAAAGACGACGAGCTGAGAAGGAGCTGCAAGAAAAAATATTAGAGGAGCTAAGGAGAAAAGCAGGTGTGGCCTTCCAGCGAGAGAGTTCCATTGTCCATGATAATGATTCCGAAATAGTTATGAAATCCAAGGTACAGAAAACTGTTATACATTCTTCCCTGCTCTGCATGTAGACAGAGTTTGGAAGGTCTCTGTGGTTTATCTAGTCTTCTGATTGCTGGAAGCTTCTGATTGTGAGTAGGAGAATCTTTACATCGTTAAAGATGTGAAGCAGGTACATAAACCCTGGGGCATCCCCTCATGGAACAGTGAATAAGCAGCCGCAAATGGGAAAAGCAAGTTGGTGGTAAATAAACTATAGTGTAGAGCATCTGCCTATGTGACTTTCTTATATTTGAAATCACTCCTTGCTTTTTTCTGTGATCTCTAAATGCATATCGTATATATTCTTTGGGTTGCTCCTAGTACAGTTTGATCTCTCTGAGATGCCTCCAGCATTTCCCACGCGCAGGTATATTATATAACCTGAATATTTTAAGTCTTGTCTTTTCAAACATTCCTTCTAACTTTGGTGACTGTTTACTTATTTTTGCAACACATTAAATAAACACGAACAGTTTTGTTTGCAAGGATTTTTTAAAAGCATAGTTCAGTAAGTCCTCAAGAGCATGTGGGGAGGCACTTAGTAAAAATGTTGACTTCACAAGCATTTTTGATAGGTGGATTACTATTTGAGTGTTGAAACTACTTTGCAGTAGAGAACATTGTAGTTTAGTAACTGTATTAAATTGGTAATGTTCTTTTTTGTTTGACTTATAAGTTTTGTGAACTCCTTGGTAGAGTTACTTTGATACAGTAAATAAATATTTCTAGAATAGGATTTGAACCTATACATAAAATGCAACAATCCTCTTAGCTATTGAATGTTTGCTTTTCCCCCCCCAAAATAATGAATGTCTTTGAGTTACAAGATTGATCATTTGGGGATTCATTTAGGAGCAACAAGAACATGGTGGTTCCAAGCCTTTGGATGATTTTGACATTCCTTTTGGTATGTATAAACATGATTATTGTAGTGTCTCATTTCAAAGTTAAAATGAGCTTTCTAGAATTACATATATATACATATATATAAATGAGACAATTATTTTCAGTTGATCTTTGACAAGATGTAGAGAGAGAGAGAGAGAGAGAGAGAGAGAGAGAGTGTGTGTGTGTGTGTGTGTGTGTGTGTTGTGTTCTGATGTGTTACCCGGTAGAGCAGTGGTTGACTATGGCCCACAGGCCAGGTCCAGACCACACCTATTTTTGTAAATCAAGTTTTACTGAAACACATCCATGCCTATTTATTTACACATTGTTTGTAACTGGTTTTGCACTGTAGCAAGGGTCACTTGTTGCAAGAGGAACCATATAGTATGCAAAGCCAAAAATATTATCTGGCCCTTTACAGAAAAAAGTTGCTGATCTCTACAGTAGAGCAGTGTAATTAATTAGAATCTCAAATAAGATGCTGATGGGGTGCCTGGGTGGCTCAGTCGGTTAAGTGTCCGACTTCGGCTCAGGTCATGATCTCATGGGTTCGAGCCCTGCATCAGGCTCTGTGCTGACTGCTAGCTCAGAGCCTGGAGCCTGCTTCAGATTCTGTGTCTCTTTCTCTCCCTGCCCCTCTTGTTATGTTCTGTCGCTCTCTGTCTCTCAAAAATAAATAAATGCAAAAAAATTTCAAATAAGATGCTGATGTATAAGGTCTAAAAGGAAATTATGGAAGAACATGCCTGTCAAATTCATCATACAAAATACATGCACATTAAAGTAAGGAATCAGTTCAGAAAAGAGTACTTGTTTAGAAGATAGTAAATTTTCTTCTTTCTCTAGTTGGTCAGTTTACTTCTTGCCACCAAACGCATGTATTTTCCAGGGCTTTCTCCTCAGTAATTTTTACATAAATGGTGACTCTTCTGGCTTCAGCTATACTCAAGTGATACTCAAAGGCACATTTATCCTCCCTCGTCTTTCTTTTCTACTTTCACCTTAAACTTAACAAGTCCAAAACTTTAAACTGGCATCTCACCATTAGTGAAATCACCGTTCTCTTGACTGATAAGATTTTTACCTTGAAAGTCACTGTTGATTTACCCCTCATTTTGTTACCCCACTCCTTCACTTAGTTCTTGATTTGGTGCTCCCTCTCTTTGTTGGCACCACCGCCCTGCATCAGGCCTCTGCGTGCCTAAACCAAGCAGTTTTTTTTATTCCTAACTGACCTGTTTGCTTAGCTTCTGTCTCTCAGTTTCCTAATCCTTTTGGTATTCTTTCCCACTCACTTGTCTTAAAACCACTTTCTTTTTCATTTTTTTAAATGCTTTATTTATTTTTGAGAGAGAGAGAGAGAGAGAGAGAGAGCGAGAGCGAGCGAGCATGAGCAGGCAAGAGTCAGAGAGAGGGAGACACAATCCGAAGCAGGCTCCAGGCTCTGAGCTAGCTGTCAGCCCAGAGTCCAACGCGGGGCTTGAACCCACAAACTGTGAGATCATGACCTGAGCCGAAGTTGTATGTTCAACCGACTGAGCCACCCAGGCACCCCTCTTTTTTATTTTTAACAGTGGTTTGGGTTTTTTCTCTTTTCTTTTTTTTTTTTTGGCTTTGTGAAGGCAATGTTCACTGAAGAAAATTTAGAAAATACAAATAGAAATAGGAATAGTATTAACCCCCTCCAAATCTCCCATATATTTAAAAAAGTTTATTTTTTTCTTTTATAGTTTATTGTCAAGTTGATTTCCATATAACACCCAGTGCTCATCCCAACAAATGCCCTCCTCCATTTATTTATTTTGAGAGAGAGCGAGTGGGAGAGAGTCAGAGAGAGAGAGGATCCCAAGCAGGATCCTGTCAGCACAGAGCCCCATATGGGACTTGAACCCACAGACTACGAGACCATGACCCATGTGCCCCTCTCATAGTTTTTCTGTTTAGAGTTAACCAGTGTTAATATTTCCCTAGGGTTTATTTTTTGAATGTCCTTACATATACCTGTAAATACATGTATTTATATTACGTGTGTATATATATATATATATACACATATATATCTCCTGAATATATATATATACCTCCTCTACTTGTTTGTAACTTACTTGTTTATACATACTAGTGTTAAGGTAGATATCTTCCCTTCCCATATCACTACATATTCTACAATGTCATTACTTTTAAAAGTTTATTTGTTTTGAGAGAGAGCAAGCTCACACAAGCAGGGGAAGGGCAGAAAGAGGAGAGAGAATCCTAGGTAGACTTCGTGCTGTCAGTGCAGACATGGGGCTCTGTCTCACGAACTTGGAGATCACAGCCTGAGCCAAAATCAAGAGTTGGATGCTTAACCTACTGAACCACCCAGGTGCCCCTCTACAATGCCATTTTTAATGACAGCATAGTATTCCCATGGATGTGTGTTTCAAACAATAATTCTCTAGTTTTCTGACACCACCTGGTGTCCTGTAATTCACTTATAGTCTGACAATAACCCAAAGTTAACCCAGATGTCACAGATTAATGGCTCAGTCCCAAAAGATTTACCAATTCAGGCTATCAGCTACAAATGGGGTCCCCATACACTGCATTTTTGCCCAGGCAACTACAAATTCAGGCATTCCCATGACTCACCCTCCAGGTTCACTAATTTTCTGTAATGATTCAGGAACTTAGAGAAGAGCTTTACTTATGATTACAGTTTTATTATAAAGGATGCAATTCAGGAATAGCCAAACGGATGAGATGCATAAAGGAACGTATGGGGACTGGAGGCCCAGAACTTCCACACCCTCCCTGTGTGCGCCACTCCCAGCACATCCCCTTGCCCATCAACCCAGAAGCCCCCTTAGCCTCATTATTTCAGGATTTTTATTGAAATTTCATTGTAAAGGGATGATTGCTTATATCGTTAGCCACTGGTGAGTGAATTACATCTCCAGCTGCTCTCCCCTCCCCAGAGATAGGGGTGTGGTGGGGCTGATGACAGTTTTAACCCTCTAATCATGTGCTTCATCCCTGTAGTGACCAGCACCTGTCCTGAAGGTATCTAGGTGCCCATCAAGAGTCACTTCATTAGCATAAACTCAGATATAACAACAGACACTCCTATTACTCAGGAAATTCCAAAGACTTAAGGAACTCCATGAAGGATGAAGACTGAATATGTGTGTGTGTGTGTGTGTGTGTATGTGTTAAGTAGGCTCAGCACCTAGTAGGGAGCCCAGTGTGGGGCTTGAACTCACGACCCTGTTATCAAGACTTGAGCTGATATCAAAAGTCAAGGGGCACCTGGGTGGCTCAGTCAGTTGGGCTTCCGGCTTTGGCTCAGGTCATGATCTCACAGTTTGTGGGTTCGAGTCCTGCGTTGGGCTCTGTGCTGACAGTTAGCTCAGAGCCTGGAGCCTGCTTCGGATTCTGTCTCTGTCTCTCTCTCCCTCTCTGACCCTCCCCTGCTCGCGCTGTCTCTGTCTCAAAAGTAAATTTAAAAAATTTTTTAAAAAGTCAAGATGCCACCCAAGGGCCCTTATATGTATATTTATTATACTACCATGTGCCATAATTGATAATCTCTTATTTTTTTTCTTAAAAATTTTTAAATGTTCATTTATTTTTGAGAGGAGGTTGGGCAGAGAGAGAGGGTGACACAATCAGAAGCAGGCTCTGGGCTCTGAGCTGTCAGCACAGCCCAATATGAGGCTGGAACTCACAAACTGCTAGATCATGACCTGAACCGAAGTCAACTACTTAACCAATTGAACCACCCAGGTGCACTGATAATGTCTTATTCTACTTCGTCTTCCTGGATAATCTCCCAGGAAAATCCATAGCTAAACACAAACTTCCATAATAGTTTGGATTTCGTTTCTACTTGCTGCTGAACTTCTCCACTTAGGTGGAAATTAACTTAAGCACTGTATGTACAGTCTAAATTTGTTATCCCTCCCCACCAACTGGTTTGTTCTCCTAATTCTCCATCTCCATTTGTGTCACTACCAACTCAACCCCAAAACATTGGTTATCTGAATTCTGTCTTCCCCTGCCTTCTCATCCAATCAATGAGCAGGTCTTGACTATTTTACGTCCTTTTTTTAAAAGTTTATTTTTATTTATTTTGAGAGATAGAGAGCAAGAAGGGGAGGGGCAGAGAGAGAGGGAGACAGAATCCCAAGCTGACAGCGCAGTGCCTGATGTAGGACTCAAATCCATGAACCATGAGATCATAACCTCAACTGAAGTCAAGAGTTGGACGCTTAACTGAGACACACAGGCTCCCCTTTAGCTGCTTTGTAATTTGTAAATGTGTTGTCTTTCCCCCACTTCTCACCATTACTGAAGGTTCTTATTTGAACTATTGCAGTGGCTTCACCTATCTGATTGTCTTCACTTTTATCCACTCAAATCTACTTTCCACATACTGGCTGGGGTGGTTTTCCTAGAACATCAATCTGACCATATCATTTTCTTGCATAACATTTTCTACTCTATCTTCATCAGCTGGAAGAACATCTAGGTTTCTAGGCCAGACATACAGTATCCTCCACAGTTTGGTTTTGAATTTACTTGAGCTGCCGTTGAGAGTTAACGTAGGCCCACCTCATTCAGAACATCCATTTTAGGGGCGCCTGGTTGGCTCAGTCAGTTAAGCTTCAGACTTCAGCTCAGGCCATGATTTCACAGTTCATGAGTTTGAACCCCACATTGGGCTCTGTGCTGGACAGCTCAGAGCCTGGAGCCTGCTTCAAATTCTGTGTCTCCCTCTCACCTCTGCCTCTCTCCCCCTCTCCCACTCATGCTGTCTCTCAAAAATAAATAAACATTAAAAATTCTTTTAAAAAGGTCAATTTTGATAATATCTGGGCACCCCACACCTCGCCTCCTTTGAATTAGATGCTCTGCTTCTGGATATGTTAGCTTCTCAATGATTGCTTCAATGTTTTTTGTTATATTTAAGAAATGCTACAAGATGATATTAATACTTCAGCCGGATTGCATTTCATGGCCTCTGTAAGAAAGAAACCTGTAGAATTTCAAGATGCAAGTACAAATACAGACCCAGGTAAAATGCTATTTTACTTTAATTTTTAAAATTCATATATTTTTTGCAACATTGCATATATCTAGTTTTATTTTTCCAAAACAATGGTTTAAAGTGAATTTTAAGTTATGTGATAGTAGTTACTAATCCCAAATTCTTGTCTTCAACCCTGGTATATACTTTATAAATTTTAAATTTTATTTTTTAAAAAGTATTTTTATGTTTATTTATACTTGAGACCAAGAGAGATAGAGAAGAGAGAGAGAGAGAGAGAGAGAGAGAGAGAGAGAGAGAGAGAGAGCTGGGGAGGGACAGAGTGAAAGAGAGACACAGAATCTGAAGCAGGCTCCAGGCTCTGAGCTGTCAGCAGAGAGCCCAATGAGGGGCTCAACTCATGAACCGTGAGGTCATGACCTGAACTAAAGTCAGACACTTAACTGACTGAGCCACACAGGCACCCTGACAAATTTTAAACTTCAAATTTTCACTTGAATTTATGGTAACTTAATTAAAACACAGTAGAAATGTTTGTTCAAAATACCATGGACTACATCCCAAATCAGTAGAAACAATGTTTTGAATTTGGGTTCTCTATGCCATTAATTGCCTTCCCTGGGATTTTGTGCCTAAGACTGAGAGGCCTGAGGCTGTGGCTGGTGAAGCAGAGTTAGAAAGAGGACTAGGTAGGAAATGCTGTGGGAAGGGCATGTGTAACTGTGTCCAAGAACAGAGGAAAGTCGAAGGATCCATTATTTGGAATTTTGCCTGACGAACTTCCTCATTAATGTAAGTGCTCTGATCTTTGTGCTGTAGCAATTCTTTTCTATGTTATTTAGGAACCAGTTGCTCTTAATTGTGTTCAGAACCTTGCAAGTGCTTTTTTAAACCTCTAATTCATATTATTATAAAATAATATTTATTGATATAGTTTCAAAATAATATATGATCCTTATAGAATATTTGGATAATTAGCAAGCTATGTAGAGGGTGAAATTAACTATAATCATGCCACTTAGAAGTAACATTTTGATGATTTTTCTTTCAGTTGTCTTTAGCACACTTTACATAGTTTGATACAGTATATAGTACAGATGTCCTCCCTCTCTGAACTGTCATCTTCCAAATATTATTGCTATCTTCCCTGAGAGTTTAACCCTTTGTGGGTCCCAGTATTTGTTTTTTACCCAGCTACCTTTGGATACCCTCTACTTAGTCTCTTTAACATACTATTTCATTATTTATTTACGTTATAGTTCAAACATATATAGTGTGTGTATATATATGTATATAGTGTATACACTGTAGCATATAGTTACATTATAGTGGAGTATTTGTATTATATGTTTACTTATAGCGTACGGTATGTTTGCAGTATAGCATCAGTATTCTATCAGATATGGTCAATATTATTGCATATTGCACACAAACTAATGGATTAAATGAATGTTAGCTAGGAAGTGATGTTCAAAATGCTTGATATTTAGTAATCCTTGATGGGATAGTTATTTAAATGTTTAAGAATTATTTAATAATGTTTGGCAGTATTTGATGGGCTGGGACACCTTTTTTCTCCCCCATTTAAAAAGTTTTTTGGTATCTGACTCTGCAGCATATTTTTAAGAATGAATTAGATTTGGATAACAGAGGTTACCTATATTTTCAAGCATTTGCTTTTCACTTTGATTTCTGCTTGTGCGAAATATTTGTGTCATCAAAAAGTACTTAGTAAACATATTCCTTTTTCCAGCTGGGCCATAAAATATTTAATTCTGTAAAAAATTGTTTGTTTATTTTTGAGAGAGATTGTGAGGAGGAGAAGGGCAGCGAGAGAGGGAGACAATCTGAAGCAAGTTCCAGGCTCTGAACTGTCAGCACACAGCTTTACATGGAGCTCGAACTCACACGCGAGAGATCATGACCTGAGCCAAAAGTCGGATGCCTAACAGACTGAGCCACCAGATGTTTTTAACTAATTCTTTATTGTTGAATGCATTAGGTGGTTTCTGGTATTTCCTCCTATAAATAATGCCTCAATGAGTATCTTCTCATATATGAGCCTTTTTTTTTTTTTCATCATCACTTTGATTTTGCTCTTTTATCTTTACTCATCTGACAGGTCATAAAATGCATCTCACTGTTTAGTTTTTCTTTCTATCTGAATGAGCATGTAGGAATTTTTTGATATAAATGTTGAAGATGCATTTGAGAAACATTCTTAAAAGTTAAAGCCTTTGTGAAAGCCTTGGAGGTACTTTGCTGCTAGGTAGTCTTCTAAAGCTGGCAGCCTGTTTGATAGAAGTCTCTTATCTTTCAGGTATCAGGCCTGGGGTAAATAATAATAAAATCTGAAGTTATTCGTTTTTAAAAACTAAGCTTGTAAGCAGTCTACTTTACTACCTTTAATACCTAATATCTAAAAATCTGCATTGATGTATTTAAGTTTTTCTGTTTGTTAAATTTTTTGTGTTTTTTTTTTTTCTTTTTACTTCAAATCTCCTGACCACAAGATAAAAAAGCTGATTCTCAAGAAGTTGTTTCTGAATGTTGTAAAAATCAACAAATCATTTCTTCCATATCAGGTGTGATTTCTTTCTTTTTTTCTGATAATAGCATTGCTAATTAAAGATTGTGTTTTTGTGATGCTAAAACAAGAGTTACCACCGTCCAAGAAAAAAAAGAAAAGGAAAAAAAAGGGTTATCACTATCCATAAAAAACAGGAATAAAATCAATCAGTTGATTCCATAGAGCTAGATTGATAATTTAAGTATGTTCACTTTCCTTTTTTCTAGGTTTTTGGTTGTCATATGGTTTAAATTCAAGTTCCCAGTATTCAATGTAACAAGTTATATTTTACATATGAAATTTGAAAGCAATATTCTTTTAAAAATAAGATGCTAGGGGGCAGGCACCTGGGTGGCTAAGTTGGTTGTGTGTCTGACTCTTGGTTTTGGCTCGTGTCATGATCTCACGATCCTGAGATTAAGCCCCAGGTTGGGTTCTGTGTTAGGTGTAGAGCCTGCTTAAGACTCTCTCACTCCCTCTCCCTTTGCCTCTCCCCTGCTTGTGCTGCAGGGGCACTAGGAAGTAAAATTAGAGTCCTAGGACAGAAGACACAGAATTAGACCATTTGCTAATCCATTGTGACAGGCTTCTTTATTGTACTTTTGAATAAGAAGCTAATGACTTTTGTAAAATTTCTGTGTTAAACATTCTAAGTGGTAACATTTAGCCAGGGTCTCTGTGAATATACTAGAAACTACTGATTTATGCCCTTTTAAAGGATGTGATTTATATCTCAATAAACCTGTTAAAACAAACAAACAAACAACAAGAAACAGTGTTGAGAGTTAAAGATATTAGTTATGGGTTAATTTCCTAAACTGATTTTCTTGAAATCTCCTAAACATGACTTAATATATCTGAAATGGAAATAGGAAGTTACAGCATTTTCTTGACATGACTTACTTTTTATTCTTGTGAATCATTCATATGAAAAAAGCAATGATCAGTCTGCATTCAATTATTATTACTCCAAAATAAATTGCCCTTAGAATAGAAGAATTTATTTATACCCATGAAACTTCTACTTGGATTTTTTTTTTTTAAGATTTTATTTGTAAGTAATCTCTACACCCAACCTGGGGCCCAAACTCACAACCCTGAGATCATGATTCACACACTCCAATGACTGAGCCAGCAAGGTACCCCCTACTTAGATTTTTAACAAGAAAATTTTATGTTGTTTGTTGCTCACTTGTTACAATGCTAATAACTTGGAGTTATTTGTAGACTTTTTTATATTCCTGATGATTCTTTTCTTAATTTTCAGAACATGAGCCTTTGAATGTTTCTGAAATGTTGGCGCCAGATGTATATTTAAATCTCAAACTTTCCACTGAAATATCAGAGAAACCTTTGTCACCTTCACCATCTGATCCGGTACTAATATTTGTGTTTTATTCAGAGGTCATAGTACCTTTGTGCTAAAACTTATTCTGGTCTTCTGCATTATTCATTTGTATAGATGAAATGAGGCTAAAATCTCATCTATGTACCTTTGTTGAAAAGATTAAAAAAAAGTTTTAGATATTATACCCCAAAGTATTATAAGCTAAGACCATAACACATACTTCCTGCAGCTTTCCCTAGGTTAAATTCATATAAGCTCTTCATATTTAGAATTAAATGTTATTTTTTTATTTACACAGAAGAAGGGTTCAGAGTGGCTCTATAGAGTAAAAAGAATGTAACCCTCTTTGATTTTATGCGTTTTGGTTCAGGTTGGACACACTTACATAAATGTAATTGACATCAAAGCTGATGATCTACAGGAATTGCCTGTCAGAGAAGAGCCTTCAAATGGGAATATTATCGGACAACAAAGTGACCATCTGGAAGTCCACTCTTCTGCAGAGTTACATCTTAGGGCAGCTTCAGTTACAAATGCTGTCGCCCTGCACAGTCTTAGGAGTGCAGGTAATAATTTTTTTCTTACTTTTTAAGTAGGTTAAAAACATTTTGAAAAATTCTTTAGTATAGCCTCATTCCCCCTCCTCAAGTCTCTTAGCTCCCCTCCTGCAAACCCACTATACTCCTGGATGTTTATGTGCATATCTAGAAATGTTCTGCTCGTCTTTTAAATACCTTGTTTAGAAAATTAGAATCAGTCTTTGTATGCTTTTCATATTCCTGATAGAGCCTGCCACTTCCACCATGGATTTATTTTTTAAACCTACGAAAGTGTCTCCATCCTGTCTGGATGGCAGAAGCTGGAGAGCAGGCATTACAGAAGGGAAGGAGCCTGCTGTTACCTCACCTGTGCCTTCAGAAACGCAGCGCGATACAGGTGAATGCTCTAGATGTGGGACAGGATTCTCTCCCTCCCCTAAATTACCGTTGCATAGAAGTAAGCTCTAAAACTTGGTAAATGCAAAACAAACCAAAAAAAAAACAAAAACAAAAACAAAACCCAAACAAACAAACAAACAGGAAAAGGCTTTTCTCCTGCTAAGGAGAGTGGAGGCAGATAGGTAAATGAGGTAGAGTCACAGTTCCAAGGCTGGGACTCATGGGTGTTTTGCAAGGGACGACAGCTCTTTGTGCATTTGTCTTTTCTTAATTAAGGAGGCTGAAAATAAATGTCCTGCGGGATGTCGTGTGTGCTTTGCTGTTAAAAAGGAATTCTCATGTTTAAAAAGGTAGGAGAGGCGGCTCAGTCGATTAAATGTCTGACTCTTGGGGTGGCTTCCCCTGCCCTCCCCCTCCCCCCTGCACACATGCACGTGCTCGCCTCTCTCTTTCCCCCTCTCTGTCAAAAATAAACTTTAAAAAGGTGGGAGAATCTAGAATAGCACATAGAAAATACACAAGTATGTAGCCAACTGTAAAATATTACTAATAAAATATCAACTTTATAGCTACAAATGAGGTTGCATTATTGCTAAATATTTGCAAGATTTAGAAGAATATTTCTCCAAAACCTTAAGTTATTCTATCCAGCAAATGATTATATTAATCTTAATATTCAGTCAAACTTACTGCAGCAGAAACTCAGTCTCCCTTCTGGGTTCCACGGCTGTTGGGAGACGTGGGTGGACCCAGCCTTGAGGTGCTCAGATGCTTGGGGGGCGGAGTCCAGCCCTGCCTGCTAATTGTCTATCAACAGAGCATACGCAGGAGATTGGAGGAGTAAGAAGGGGGTGGTGGCAGGAAACCTCACCTTAGGATGTGTTGGGGCATGCGTGTTACAGCTGTGTATACCAGTAGGTGATAGCATTTCAAAAATATTTTTTTAATGTTTTATTTATTTTTGAATCAGAGAGAGACAGAGCATGAGATGGGGAGGGGCAGAGAGAGAAGGCGAAACAGAACCGGAAGCAGGCTCCAGGCTCTGAGCTGTTAGCCAGAGCCTGACGCGGGGCTCGTACCCACCAACATAAGATCTGACCTGAGCCACCCAGGTGCCCCAAGTGATAGCATTTCAGATTTTGAAGCCTTTGCCCTTTCTCTCTCCTGTCCTGGAGCTGTTTGGTGCATGGGTACTGGAGGGAAAATATATGAAGCTCACCATCTTTAAGGCTGGGAAAGTGTGTGGGGGAGTGAAAAGAGCTTGACTTTTTTTTTTAATTTTAAAAAAGTTTTTTTTATTATTTTTTAATAGTTTATTGTCAAATTGTTTGCCGAAAAGAGTTACTTTTGAGAGAGAGAGAGAGAAGGCACACACAAATGGGGGGTTGGGGCAGAGAAAGGGAAACAATCCCAGAATCTGAAACAGGTTCCAGGATCTGAGCTGCCAGCACAGAGCCGGATGCGGGGCTCCAACCCATGAAATGTGCAATCATGACCTGAGCTGAAATGGGACGCTTAACCTACTGAGCTACACAGGCTCCGGAAAGGTTAACTTTTAGATTCAAACAGAACACTCCTGCTTTTTAGTCCCAGCTCAGTCGCTTCATAGTTTGGATACTTTTTTGCAAGTAAATTAACTTTATCTGATTCTTACTTGTATCTCTGTGGGATGCAACCTCATAGTGTTATCATGTGGGTTGCATCTAGCCAAATGCAACTTAATTAGTTTCTCTTCATTTTCACACCTGTCAACTTTTGAAACTCTGACCAACCAGAACCAGATCCATCTCCTCTTGACCCCGGAATATGCTAAACCAGCATTTCAAATGACTGCAAGCTACAGGTTAATTTCTTTCATCAGTAAGATCAAGTCTACTCTACCTTTTGGAACTTCCTTTTGTGGATCTGGTTACAAAAATATGTCAGCGGACCCTTCTACTATTAAAGCGAACAACTTTAAAATGCCAATGAAAAGGAAGGGATTTATATTTTGAAAATAAATTCCATCGTGGGATTTATATAATATACCTTAAAGATTCAGAATATAGTTACACAATAGAGTTGAATGGGATTTGTGTTCTAGGAAAAGGCAGGCAGAAGGAGGGACAGCGGCCATAGGTATTTAAAACAAAAGTGAAACAAATAATAATTCCTGCTTTCAGTGGTACTTGCTCAGCATTTTGAATGACAGTAGCTTCCTATTTTAGAAACCATCTCCAAAAGGAATGCTTTTAGCTATTAATAGCAAGCAGAGCTTTGCGGGACAGAGGGAGAACATTTCAGGGTCAATGGAACTCAGTATTTAGCCCTCCTAGGAGATTTTTTTCTGTCAGTCATTGGGAATGGGGGAGATTCTCCAAAGAAAGGGAAGCTATGTTTCATTATGTATGTAGGCCCTTCTGGATTTTGAGTATGTCTAGTTCTTTTGCTGTATTTTCTACATGAAGTTTGTATATGAAATTCTTTCCAGACAGTGACTAAGGGAGACACTTCAGGCTGCTGAGAAAACAGGAAGGATAGAGGTAAAGTACTGTGAGAGTCCAGCTAAAAACAGTAAGGCCAGGGGTACCTGACCGGGTCGGTCAGAAGAGTGTGCAACTCTTAATCTCAGGTTCATGAGTTCAAACCTCCCATTAGGTGTAGAGATTCTTTAAAAAAAAAAAAAAAAAAAAAAAAAAAGGTAAGGCCAAAACAGGTAAGGGAAGATAATGCAACCACCATTGCCAGCATTGGCATTTACCATTATCTTCTCATGGGAAACTTCACGCTGGATTGGGGCTGGAAGATAATAAGCACTACTTATATATATACATTCAGTGATTCACATTTTTCAGAGTGTTTTGTTGCAGAATTCAATCCTCACAATCCTCTTTGAGTTAGGTAGGACAGGCATCATAATCCTCATTTGAGTGGCTATTCAGTAAACACTAAGACAGGCGCCAGGTATCAGGGCTGAAGAAGAGTGTAATACCAGGCTCTCTGCCTGTGGGCTCACCTGAGGAGGAAAGGAAGGCAGAGAAGGCGACGATATGACGCAGCATGGTAAGTGCTGTCAGGGTGGTATAGATGAGACTGGGGAATCCAGCATCTACTCCATCTCTGGGGAGGACTGGGACTACTGAGAGGAGAGAAGCCTAAATGGAATCTGAAGGGAAAGTAGGCCTTGGTGAGACAAAGGGCATACAGACTGAGAGGACAGATTGTGCAATGACTTGAAGGTTTGATGGAGCCTGCCGAGGTTGAGAAACTTGAATTTCATTTTGTTTAGGGGCAGTGGGATGGTTTTGTTTGTTTGAGAAACAGCAAGAGGGGCGCCTGGGTGGCTCAGTCAGTTGAGCATCCGACTTCAACTCAGGTCATGATCTCATGGTTCATGGGTTTGAGCCTCGTGTCAGGTTCTGTGCTGACAGCTCAGAGCCAGGAGCCTGTTTTGGATTCTGTGTCCCTCTCTCTCTCTCTGCTCCTCCCCCACTCATGCTCTGTCTCTCTGTCTCAAAAATAAATAAACTGAAAAAAGAAACAGCAAGAAATGAGCTGGAGAGGGAGGCAGAGCAAAGACTGAATGGCATTGTCCTCACACTAAGGCATTTGGACTTTTAAGATGAAGGCATTAGAGAAACGCTGAGGACTTTGAGGTGGGAAAGGAACAGTATCAGATTTGTGTTTTAAAAAAATCTATGTGGGGGGGGCACCTGGGTGGCTCAGTCATTTGAGCATTTGACTCTTTTTTTTTTAATTCTTTTTTTTAATGTCTTTATTTATATTGAGAGCACAGAGTGAACTGGGGAGGGGCAGAGAGAGAGGGAGACACAGAATCTGAAGCAGGCTCCAGGCTCTGAGCTGTCAGCACAGAGCCCGATGCGGGGCTCGAACCCACAGACTGTGAGATCATGACCTGAGCCGAAGTCAGACACTTAACCAACTGAGCCACCCAGGCGCCCCGAGCATTTGGCTCCTGATCTTGGCTTGGGTCATAATCTCATAGTTTGTGAGATCAAGCCCCAGGCTGGATTATGCTCTGGCAGCATGGATCCCTCTTGGGATTATCTCTCTCACTGTCTCTCTGTGCCTTCCCTGCTTGTGCATGCCTTGTGCTCTCTCTTTCTCTCAAAACAAATAAATAACCTTAACAAAAAAAAGATTCTCTTTCTCTCCCCCTGCCCATCTCCCCTGCTTACTCCCTCCCTCCCTCCATGTCTCTCTCTCTCTCTCTCTCTCTCTCTCTCTCTCTCTCAAATAAAAACATTTTTAAAAATCTGTGTGGAAGATGGATTAAATAGCGGCAAAATAGAGATACTAACTGGGGTCTATCTATTGTGAAAGCTTCCCCTAAGCAGTGGTGGTAGGAGTGGAGATTTGGGTTGGTAATCATCAATATTTAGTGTTACTTTGGATCTGAAGGAAAGAGAAGAACCTCGAATGACTCTCAGACCTCTGGCATAGGAACCTGGGTTAGTGATGGTGCTGTTCACCAACCTGGGGGGTCCGGAAGAGGGAGCAGGTTGGAGGGGCAGAGTTTTGGTTGCTGTTGCTTGGGGACAAGCCAAATGAGATCTCCAGGACACAGGTGGATTTAAGGGCTGGAGCTCACAAAGGTGCCATGTGAATATTAGAGTCACTGCTGCATCAGTGACATCACCCAGGGAGAGTAGGCAGAGTGAGAAGAAAAGTGAGCAGAGACTGGCGTCCTGGAAATACTGATGGGTCAGAGGGACAGGTGCAGAAAAGAACAAGACAACTAAGAGGGAAGACCAGTAGCAGGGAGGAAGAGACCCAGAAGCCAGAAAAAGGATGCATTTAAAAAAGAAGTGTTTCAAATTTGGGACAAGAATCAATTGAGTTTAAGAGTGAGGTAGAGTCATTGGCTTTGATATTGGTCTTGGGAGGTTTGATGTTAGCCTGAGATCCCATGTAGAGTTGCTAATGGCCCACAGAGGGCCTGGCTTTTACTGTAAAAGTAAAGTTGCTTTTTGATGAAGCAGAGGGTAAAAGTAACATTCAAACTGACTTGTATATGGAATCCTGTGGTAATAGTAATACTGTTATATATTCTTATTTCACAACAGACCACACTCAGAAGTTAAGAAGCTGAAGTATTAGAAAATTTCTGAGGGAACATTATGTTGACTTAAAATGAGGTCTTCAA
Organism: Suricata suricatta; assembly: GCF_006229205.1. Taxonomy (NCBI): domain Eukaryota; kingdom Metazoa; phylum Chordata; class Mammalia; order Carnivora; family Herpestidae; genus Suricata; species Suricata suricatta. The sequence goes on from NC_043705.1 coordinate 119,615,584, forward strand.
GAAAATTGGATCATCAGCATCTACTTCTCCCTTAATTGTGATCAATTCTGATATTACCTTTGTTAATATTTAGATATGCTGAAACCAGATTGTCGACTCAAAGAGCAGAGCTCCAAGTCAACCGCTGCAGAAGAGTATCTGCTATGGGAACTACTACGGGAGAGCTCTGCGGCTCACCCCGCGCGGAGCTCTGCGGCTCGCAGGCTAGAGCACCTCACCTCGAAGCTTCAGAAAATCGATGAACAACTGTTAGCAATAGAGAACATTGCTGAAAACATAGAGCAGGACTGTCCCAGACAAAAAATGCTAGATCGACATTGTGATAAGGTAGACTATCTCTTGTTTTAGCTATTTGTTTGGTACAGAGTTATGAGAGTTGGGTGTGATATAATTTTACACACTTGGTTTTTCAAAATAACAGGAAATTTGTTTTTTGTTTTTTTGAGCTAGGGTGGCTCAACCTCAGCATTACTGATATTTGGGCCAGATAACTCTGTGGCGGGAGGCTGTCCTGTGCATTGTAAGATGTTTAGTAGCATAATAATAATAAAAAATGTCTTTGGATGTTGCCAAATGTTCTTTGGGGGGCAAAAGTTGAGAACCACTGTCTTAAATTTTTAAGAAGTGAACCAGTGCTTCCTACCAGGAAAAGAAATCATTGAATTAAAAATCAGGGATGTGGTTTTAAATAAACTCTGCCCTTAATTATCATTTCCTTCAGTAAGATTTTTTTAACTTTATAAATATTATTGTCTTTATATTTGGAATTCTCGGTTTCTTTGAAATATTTTATACAATGGGAATAGTAGTTCTTAGATGTTTTCTTTATCTTTAAAAAGCACTCATGAGAAAGAGATTATGTGTATTATCACGGTAGTTAGACAAATAGGAAGTCACAAACATGAATTACTTTGCACAAACAACTTTTTTTTTTTAGGAAATATAATTTACAGAAAATAAAGATTAAGACACTAATAGTAAAAGTATTTTGAGTGTGTCAAAAACCTTGTATTGGGAAATGCAAATTTGTCTGCAAGATAAGAATTCCATCCTTGACTTACCTGACAAATATTCCAGCTGCTAGCAGGTTGGGATTTTAAAAGATGTATTTATTAGGTTTATAGTATTTCTTTAATTCAAACATTTAACACATATTAAAAAGTTAAGATTAAACATATGTGAAATTACACTGAAAAAATATGAGGTAGGACTACTATTAAGTAATATTATTATGATGTTTATTTGGTTGTCTTCCTTTTTTTTTTTTTTAACCCAGACTTAGATCTATCACTTCAAAATGAGTGTTAAGTTTCGGAGTCATCTTTGGAACTCCTGATTCCAAGAAATCACTTACAAATTTGCCTTATGTTCTAGTATATTAAGCATATCTAGAGCCAAATCCATTACTTACCCTTGAATCTAGTCTTGATCCTGCCTTGCTCCAGAGTTAAGAGTTTGTTCCTTTAACAAAATTCTGCTACATGCTGGGCCGTGTGCTAAGTTGTGGGAGTGGAAAGACAAGTAAGGCATACAGAGCCACTACTCTCAAGCAGCCTAGAATCTAACAAAGGAGAGAGATGTACACTCCAGTATATACATGTGAACAAGGTGTAGTGAGAACACTTCTAGACACATGAGCTATTGTGTGAGTGAGTGAAGCTGTGGAATCAGAGAAGGTTCTGCAGAGCTTACTCTTGAGCTGGCAATGAATTGATATTCATCAGTTAGATAAGGAAAGGCTGATAGAACATTGTGAGGTAGGGTTGCTGGTACATCTGGCAGTAGAGGAAGGTAGGGGCAGCTAAGGAATGATGGAAAATCCTGTTTGCCATGTCAAGTGATTCGGATTTTATCCCATAAACAGGCAGTAGGGAACCACTGAAGAATTTTAAGCAGTGAAATGATATGATCAGACACTCTGGCAGCAGTGTGGAGGGTAGATGAGAGAGGATAAGACTGAGAACAAGGATGGGGCGCCTGGGTGGCTCAGTGGGTTAGGCCTCCCACTTCAGCTCAGGTCAGATCTCACATCTGTGGGTTTGAGCCCCACATTGGGCTCTGTGCTGACAGCTAGCTCAGAGCCTGGAGCCTGCTTCTGGTTCTGTGTCTCCTTCTCTCTCTGCCCTCCCCCTCTTATGCTCTGTCTCTCTCTGTATCAAAAATAAATAAAACATTAAAAAAAAAAAAAAGACTGAGAACAAGGAGATCATTTGGGTCCCAGTGGTTTGAAACTAGCTGCTCATTAGAGTCATCTTGGGAACTTGTTAGAATTACAAACTTATGGACCCATACTCCTCAGATTCTGATTTTAAGTAATCCTAAGGTGGGACCCAGGAATTTGTGTTACTAGAAAGCTTTGTGAATGATTCTTATGTAGCTAACTCTATACTGTATTTACTGATTGATGTTTGAGATCCACTGAATACCAAGCCAAGAAGTAATAATAACCTGAATGTTAGCATTGAGGATGGAGGGAAGGATGTCACAGACTCAGAGGGTAATCACCTATGGGAAGGTGAAGAAGAATAGAGAGATCACAGTGGTGTCCAGATTTTGAGCCTGGAGTCATTTTCCAAACTAGGGAAGAAGTGGTATGTGTGTTTGGGGAGGAGTAAGACATAGTGATTACAGTCAGAAACATGTTAAATTTGAGGTGCTGTGAGAATAGTAGGCAGTTGGCTATATGCTTCTGGAGCTTAGGAGCTAGATTTGGGTTGATACAGATTTTAGAGTCCTTAGGAGGAAGTTCAAGTCATAATAGGGCACTCAACCAGAGAGAGTACACGGAATGAGGAGTAAAAGAGGATAAAGGACAAACTTTCATGGGTGCACAAACTTTTAAAGATGAAGATTCAACCACAAAGCTTGAGAAGGAGCATTCTGAGGTAGTAAGAGACTCGGGAGAAAGCAAGCCAAAGAAATAGTTTAGAGAAGGAAATTCCACACATCTGGATCCATTGAATAAAAGGACAGATGTGTAAGTCATAATCTTTTTCAAAATGTACATGGCCAGCCTACTGAGTCTGGGGAAGAAGGGTGTGGACGTAGGAAGCGGTAGTGGTTGGGCAAGGGGAAGGGTGTAGATCACACATCTATATTTTGAAAAAGTTCCTTAAAAGTCTGTTTACAGCTCTCCTCTCGGCCCAAGCCTTTTTTAATATTGGAGGATAGGGATTGTGACTTTTGCTTGGTACATGGCAGGCATTTGATGAATGTTTATTTAATGGCTATCTTTGCTCTCTCAGTTTTAGATTCTGAGAGTAATAAAAATCACATTTATATAATAAAGACTTCTCACAAAATAGTTACTAATAATTGTAGCACAAGCTTGGGGGAGACCATTTTAAAGGAAGAGTTCAAAGGAAGGTTGCTCAAACTCCAAAAGTATTTAGTCTGCTAAGGTGACTACTCTGAAGCAGCCAGCACTAATTTAAAACATTTTTTAAACGTTTCTTTATTTTTGAGAGAGACATAGAGCGTCAGCAGGGGACAGTCTGAGAGAGAGGGAGACACAGAATCAGAAGCAGGCTCCAGGCTCTGAGCTGTCACAGCACAGAGCCTGACGTGGGGCTCGAACCTACAAACTGTGAGATATAACCTGAGCTGAAGTCGGCGCTTCACCGACTGAGCCACCCAGGCGCCCCAAACTGGACTAATTTAAATGAAAGATTGGACATATTGTTTTAAAATGTTCTCATCCTATTATAATGTACACATAAATACAAAGGTTTTGACTTGTTTATTTTAATTAAGAGAACAGTCTGTAAGCCTGGAAGAGGCAGAGGGATACTTGTGCACAAGTGCTGACTAGGGGCTTTGAAGCCCTAGGTTTGGATCCATGTTCTGCCACCACGAAAATCACTCAGTTTCTCAGGGCCCTCTTCTCTCATCTGTAAAATGAAAGGTTTTGTCTGATAGCTAACATTCCTCCCCAGTCTAAAATTGTGTGATGCCGGGGTGCCTGGGTGGCTTAGTCAGTTAAGTGCCCGACTTCAGCCCAGGTCATAATCTCACAGCTCATGGGTTCAAGCCCCACATCAGGCTCTGTGCTGACAGCTCAGAGCCTGGAGCCTGCTTCAGATTCTATGTCTCCCTCTCCCTCTATTCCTCCTCTGCTCATGCTCTATCTGTCTCTCTCTCTGTTTCTCTCAGAAATAAACATTAAAAAATATTTTTTTAAAGGATTTAAAATTGTGTGATGCCATTTTCCTTAGGAAAGGTTAAATCATTTAGACTACAAATAGATAAAAAATTTCCTTCTCTTCATCTATCCCCACCATTTAGCTGTTATTGGATGTAATCCCATTTCTTTCTCGTTACCTTAATATTTAAAACGTACATAAAATTATTTAACAGTATTGTGAAATTATCAAACTAAAATTTTCAAGTTATTTTGTTGTGTTTTTCTACAGGGGGAGTCCTTAGACCACATTGAATTGTCCTCTGGTCTTGAATCTGAAAAAACATTGGCTTCAAAAGCCACTGGTACTTCGGAAGGTTTGTGTGTTGGGGGGGGGCGGGGGGCTGAAGCCGCGGCTCTCGAAGAGGAAGCCCTGCCCCTGGGAGTGCCCGAACTGGGAACGGTTCTCACTTGTGAGCTGAAGCCATCAGTCCCCTAATTGTCAGATTAGGATTATTTTGGGGAGGGTGGGATCAGCTCCCACCGGTGCTGTTTGTTCCTGAGAAGCCAGGGCTGTATGTAACCTCCTAGATGGGCACCGCGGGCTCACTCGCTGAGGCTGCGCGCAGCTCTGCCCCGGGTCATCGGCAGGACTGGAATGTGAGGTTCTGGTTAAACGACCCGGCAGTGGTAAGGCGGCGTGCCTTTGCATTTCTCATTGAAACAATGAAATGAGGGTACTAAAAACCTTTCTACTCTATCTGTTGTTATCCCTGCACGGCCTTTCATTTAGTCTTGTCAGCAATGTAATGTGTGTGTTTTTTTAATGGGCTTTGGTTTGATGATTCTATTGCTTAACTTCCTTTTTTTTAATGTTTATTTTTGAGAGAGAGAAAGTGCAAGCAGGGGCACCCCTAATTTTCCTTTTCATATATTTCTATTAATAGCTTTATTATTTCTTCTGCTTTTGAGGGCTTAACTTGTTGGCTTTTTCCTAACTTCATTCTTTATTTTTTTGTAATGTCTGTATTTGAAGCCGAATGTGTTCCTGCAAGGACCCAGACAGGAGTATTGATATGAACGATGTTTTGGTGGTGTTCAGCTCTAAATAGTTTATAATTTGTATTAAGATGTCTTCTTTAGGGGCACCCGGGTGGCTCAGTCAGTTTAAGTGTTCAACTCTCGGTTTTGGCTGAGGTCATGATCTCACAGTTTGCCTGGGTCTCCATGCTGACAGCACAAAGCCGTTTTGGGATTCTCTCTCTCCCTCTCCCTCTGCCTCTCCCCCACTTCTGCTCATTCACTCTCTTTCTCTGAAAATAAATAAACCTAACAAAAGATGTCTTCTTTAGTTTATAAAAGGGATTTTTAGCTTCCCAATATTATGGGGTTTGGGCTATATTTTTAATTTTACATTTTCATTGTATTTATTTGCTTGAGTAAGAGTTTGAGAGAATAAGCACTTGCATGCAGGGGAGGGCCCAGGGTGGGAGAGAGAGAGAGAGAGAAAGGGAGGGAGGAAGGAAGGAAGGGAGGATGGAAGGAAGGAAGGACAGATGGATATCCCAAGCAGGTCCTTTGCTGTCAGCATGGAGCCTGACACGGGGCTCAGTCTCACGCACTGTGAGATCATGGCTTGAGCTGAAATCAAGAGTAAGATGCTAACCCGACTGAGCCACCCAGATGCCCCTGAAGTTTCCTCTTTATTTTTGGTTTATTTTATATTTTTATACATGTGTATATATACACACACCACACCTTCTTTACCCATTCGTCCGTCCATGGATATATGGGCTCTTTTCATACTTTGGCTGTTGTTGATAGTGCTGCTGTAAACATTGCGGTGCATGTGCACTTTGTCTGTCTCTTAACTAGTACTTGCAACCTTTTTATCTCTCAGTGATACACTCAGTGCTGTCCTCCAGTCTATCTCTTAGTTACTAATTTTCTCTTCTGCTATGTCTTCTTTGCTCTAGGATTTAATTTTTTTATTATGCTGGGTTTTTTTATTAAGGTTTCTATGCCCTTTTGTCTATTTAATATGTGCATATTCTCAATGGTCAAATCTGCGTACTGCTCTCTTTCATGGTTGTTTCTTTGTGTGATTTGTAACTTTTTTTTTTATCATGAACTTATCTTTAGGGGAGTTCTGGGTTGTATATGTTTGTCTTTGAAGTGGTTTTGTATTTGCTTCTTGCTATCCACGGAAGTAGAAAAAGGTTTTGGGACAAGTTTTCATACACATTTCTTGGCCTGGAGTTGCTCTCCCACTTAGATGGCGTAAATTCAGATCCCATACCTGCATGTGGCAAGACAGAGGTTTTGATTTCTCAGAGTTGACTTATTTTTCTCGCATCTACCACTCAGGAAGATAGAAAACTTTTTTGCTGCTTCTCCATGGTTTTTCTTATCCTCATTTTATGAACAGCCCTATCCTTCAATGCCCTAGGTCATGTGAAGGTAGCTCAGATCACTCCATTGGTACCATGGGACTTCTTTACTTACAGGGCGTGGCTCCATATTAATATATTTATTTTTTTATTTAAATAGGCATGGGGGTTGAACTCACAACCGCATGACCCTGAAATGAGGAGTTACCTGCTCTGCTGACTAAGCCAGCCAAGTGTCCCTAATCTTTTTTTAATTTAGCATTTCTTCCCTGCTTTTATAACAGGGTATGAGCCTATCTACTTTAGCTCAGTCTACCATGTTTTCTGAAACTGATAATAAACTTAACAGTTTTGGGGTGTCCTGGGTGGCTCAGTTGTTAAGTGTCCAACTCTTGATTTCAGTTCGGACCTTGATATCATGGTTCAAGAGTTCAAGTCCTGCATCAGGCTCTGCTCTGACAACACAGAGCCTGTCTAGGATTCTCTCTCACTCTCTCTCTCTACCCCTCTCCTGCTTGCAATCTTTGTCTCCCTCTCTTTCGCTCTCTCTCAAAATAAATAAACTTTAAAAAAATAATAAAGTTATCTTTTTACTGTAAGAGAGGTTGTTTTAAATACATTCAGTTATTTCATTATATATTAGAAAGTTATCAAAATAATATGTTATAAACTTCTGATGTATCTGTTGCCATGTGAAAGAGTTAACTGTTACATCTTTTTTTCATGTGCTTTTTTTTCTTCTACTATTTTCCTTTGGATCAGTAGATTTCCTGACTCTCAGGAATAAGGAGAATCAAAGTGACAAGGAGGAGACTTCAGAAGCTGAATTTTCAGTAACAGAAACTCATTCTAGTCAGAAAACCCGTGTGTTTCCTTCTGCTGATTCAGCTGTCAGCCTTTTCAGTGACCAGAATACAACTTCTCCTGGTACTGTTCTTCACTTTTTATGTTTACACTCTTACCTCCCAATACACTGTTGCTGAAGAGTGTTTATTACTTCACAGTCATGAAGAATTTGTGAAGCCATTTTGCAATATTTATAAATTTCAGGGGAAGGGAAGTTACAATTTGTGCCATTTATTGAAGAACTATATTGTCATCTTCATAAGATACTACCAGGATATATCATGTCTCTAGTAAGATATAATATATGATTAGATATCTTCAAGTTATTTTAATAAAATGTTAAATATTTAGCAACTGGAATCACTATGCTATCTGATTTTACAAAAGCTGAGAAATTCAAACTCTGCCAACATTGAGGACCTTGAGTTTTAATTGTGAAAACAAAAGAACGGCTGTAGTATGCTGCGCCTCTGTGGCGTCCCAGATACCACTGTGTCACATGCCTTGGCCCTGGTGTAAGCCTAACCTGTGAGGAAGATGCCATTATTGTCCCCACTTTACAGTTGAGGATATTGAAACTTAGAAACGTTTAGTGCCGTTTTTTATTCTATTTCATTTGGAGCTAGCAGTTAAAAATGCTATTCTTTAGTCCTGACACATACATCTTGTCATAGGAATAATAGATCATATTAAATACAACACTTGGGTTACTGATAATGGGTTTGAAATATATATTTTTTAGCTCTTAGCTATTGATGGTCAAAAATGATTGAATTTACTGAGTGTTTATAGTATATTTTATTATAATTTTTAAAGTTAATATAAGCAGTAAGAAATGCTATTTAAAATTTTTTTGTAAGATTTATTTATTTATTTTGAGAGAGAGAGAGCGAGCGAGTTGAGGAGGGGCACAGTGAGGGAGTGAGAGAGAATCCCACGCAGGTTCCATGCTGTCAGCACAGAGCCTGATGTGGGGTTTGAACCCATGAACTATGAGATCATGACCTGAGCCAAATAAAGAATGAGAAGCTCAATTGGCTGAACCACACAGGTGCCCCAAAGATGCTCTTTTTAAATGACATTGCTGTTATTTTAATAAAGGAAAGCTATTAAAAATCTGGCTTTAAGCCTTGTAATTTTTTTCTCTAAGTTCTTTGTAGATTCCATTTGTGTTTTAGTCGTCATAGGGAGACAATCATTTCTGCTTCACCGAGTTGTGAGGATTGACCGTTGTATGTAAAGCACCAAGCTGCGAACCTGTTTGATTCCTGTAGGGTCTCAGTCACTGGTAGCTTTTCTCTCCCCACTTACAGGGGAGAGTTGACAAATGGTGTTAAAAAGGTTGCAGAGAGTTCTGACTATATGTGAGAAGTGTAAACTCCATTTTATACCAGGGAGAATTCTGAGCAGAGAGGTATCAAGAGGGGATTTTGAGGAAGGCTAGAATGGAGGCAGAGGTCCTTTGGTGAGCTGTTAATTTCATCTGGCCTGTGAAGCAGTCAGGACCTGGGCAGTTGTGGGAAAGCGAGAGACGTCTTGGATAGGCAGCTGCTGTCACTAAGCAGATAAAAGAGAAGAAGGGGAACATGAATGGCTACTTTGTGTTGTCAGACTGTAGGAGCGAGTATATTCTAGCTCGATGTCAAACTCGAGAGCACCTTAAGACAAGGTAAGTTTAACGTGATGCTGTGGTGTATAAATGGTCATATTTAGGACCTCGTTTTTATAGGAAGTGGAGCTTGATGAGAGGTTTAAGCTTGAGAAACAGATGTAAGAGCCTTTTATCTAGTTATATAGTTAAGAATGAGTGCATCTGTTGTCAGCAAGAAATGGGGAAAATGCTGAAGAGCAGCCTGTGAAATGTCACCGTGTAGAGAGTAAGAGAGCCTCCCAGGGAGGGACATGGATAAGCAGACTCGGGGGAGGGATTTTCAAGGAAAAGTAAGTGGCTAACAGTTTCACAGGAATCCAGAAGGTCAAGAATAAAGATTGAATTTGTTAAGGACTTTGAGTACTTTCAATGTAATATCAAGAGTAGAAGGCTGCTAGCTAGGGCTAGCGACCAGCTCAAGAAGCCAGAAGTATAGACTACTTAAGAATTCTGATAGTAAAAGGAAGTAGAAAAATAAGAGAAATGAAGCCAAGATTATTTTAAGATGGGGATAAAGACAAAATTTTTAATGTTTAAAGGAAGAAGATAAGAAAGCAGCAGGAAAAGTGATATGGAAAGTACCAGGTTGGGGAGGTGATTCATTCAAGATTGTAGTAGCTTCTTAAATTGGGAAGTGAGAGAAGAAAGAAATGTCAGTAAATGGCATAACACATATGGATAGTTAAATTGTTTTTCTCTAGCATTCAATATCTAATGTAAATTAAAAAGGAAACCACATTATTTTTTAGAGTACAGAGTTTAGATGCCCTAATGGGTATTTTCTTTTCCAAAGTTGGCATCTTAGCAAGATGGATAGTCAACCCTTACTTCTAATGCTCAAAACTAGGTTAGATTTTCTCCTTTGTAATTGACTTCCATTTCTTAGCACATTTTTATGAGTTTTTGAGAGAGAGAGAGAAAAGCGGGGAACGGGGTTGAGAAAGGGATGGACAGAGGATCCAAGGTGGGTTCCAGGCTGACAGCAGAGAGTCCGATGCAGGACTCATATTCAACAAACCGCAAGATCATGACCTAAGCTGAAATCAGGAGACAGTCGCTTAACCAACTGAGCCATCAGGTGTCCCTCTTGCAGTTGATCTTAACAGTGGCAAATAATTTCTTCACTGAAGACGGGTTTAATTTTGGTGATAGCTGCCAGGTTTCCAGAGGCATTTCTGATAAATGAAGTAGATAATCAGGCTAAGCATTACTGTTTGGAATTAAAAAAAAAAAAAAAGGAATTGTGATTTTTCAGGGGATAAAGTTGATCTGTGTTCAGTAAATTGAGAAGGTGGTCCCATAGAAGACTTCCAAAATTGGTTTGAAAATGACCTAGGGATCAAATCTTCTGTGTAACTACTGTGAAAAGGTATTCATTTGGACATAACACTTTTCTGCCCTTTGATAAAAGGAATCAGAAAAGAAATTTATTGTTATGATCCCATGGTTCACGAGTTCAAGCCCTATATCGGGCTCTCTGTTGTCAGTGTGGAGCCCACTTTGGATCCTCTGTCCCCCTCTTTCTTGGCCCCTCCCCACTTGTTCTCCCTCTCTCAAAAATAAAATGGCTAAAAAAGTTAGATGTTTCCCCAAATGTATTACTTTTAGATCATCAGAGCTTTTTTGTTTTTTGTTTTAGTAAATTGCACTTCAATATTTTAAACTGTGTAGTAAGCAAAGGACTGTACTTCCTAAAGTATATTTTTCTGAGTACTCTGGATAGAAAAGTAATAATCTGAAAATGCACAGAATAAACACCAACTAGCTTATTCAAGAGGAGGATAAAAAGACTACACATATGTATCTTTAAACTTATTTGGAGGTTTAAATATATTTCAATTTTTGGTTATATAATTTCTACATCAGGTTAATAGATGAAAGTATAAAAATAATTGACCTGAGATTTTTATTAATAATATTTCTTTTTTTTTAGGTGTGAATAATAGTGATGAGTTATTCGAGAGGTAAATATCTTAAGAATTAATTCACAATTTTACTTGAAATTGGGCATAAACTGAGTAGGAAACCTTGTTGTTCATGTGTATGTGAGCTTCTACACTTCATATTTTTTTTTGGACTCTAGGAATATAATGAATTTTCACTGGGAATGGGATGTTTTAAGAAGCTGAGGTACATCCTTCACTGTTTTAGCATAGGGGATTAGAGTATAATAGACTGCATTTGCCACTCTTTTTAACTGCCTAGACATTCAGCTGGCAGGCCAGGCAGAACTCCTCTCCTGAGCCTTACACTCGCTTTTTTAAGACCCTAAGAAGTCACCAATTAGTGATGATTAGACTTTTGCAGTGAGGATTACTGGAAAGTAGAAGAAACATTAGTTCTAGGTTGATGATTTTGGTGTTCATTTATGCTCTTAGAGGGCATAGTTTTACATGTTCATTTTTTAAACTTTACATGTTCATTTTTGATTAATGTAATTAAATTATACATACTGACTTATCTTTCTCAAATTGCATTTGAAAATGAAGTATTTCAGTAGATCCACTCCAGATGACTGGATTGACTGATGTTGCTGACATTATTGAGGACCTTATAACAAAAGATGGAGTTTCCAGTGAAGAGCTCGGTTTAACAGAACAGCAAGCTGAGGCTATCTCCAGGTACTCATTGAATAATTCATTTTCATTCACTTAAAATGTTTATGGTCAAGATATGATTCAAAATTAGCCATATTTTATTTTATTTTAAATGTTTTTAATGTTTATTTTTGAGAGGGAGGGTGGGGAAGAGAGAGAGAGAGAATGAACAGGGAGGGGCAGAGAGAGAAGGAGAGAGAGTCTGAAGCAGGCTCCACACTTTCAGTGCAGAGCCCCACATGGGGCTTAAACCCACAAGCACTGATATCATGACCAAGTTGAAATCAGGAGTCACTCAACTGACTGAGCCACTCAGGTATCCCTAAAATTTGCCATATTTTAATGTGATGTTTGTGTGCCACTCCTTCTCTTTCCCAACAGTAGACAGACTCGTGTATTTAATACAGAAATGCATCTGTATCCTGAATTTTCCCAAGGTCTCATTATTTTATTTTTGTTGCCATTATTATATTTTGATTAATTTATTTATTTTGAGATATTTTTTAATTTCAGTATAGTTAACATAGAGTGTTCTATTAGTTTTGGGTGTACAATATAGTGATCCTGCAATTCTGTACATTACTCAGTGCTCAAGACAAGTGTACTCTTAATCCCCATCACCTCTCTTCACCCATCTCCTCCCCCACCTCCCCTCTGGTAACCATCAGTTCTGTAGTTAAGAGTCTTTTTTTTTTGGTTTGTCTCTCTTTTTTCCTTTGTTCATCTGTTTTTCTTGAATTCCACATACTAGTGAAAACATAGGCTATTTGTGTTTCTCTGACTTCATTATACTCTTTAGCTCCATCCATGTTGTTGCAAATGGCAAGATTTTCTTCTTTTTTATGGCTGAGTAATATTTTGCTGTGTGTGTGTGAGTGTGTTATCTATTGCCAGACACATCTTTATCCATTCATTCATCTATTGATGGACCCTTGGGCTGCTTCCATAATTTGGCTATTGTAAATGATGCTGTAATAAACAGTAGGGGTACATATATCCCTTCAAATTAGTGTTTTTGTATTCTCTGGATAAATACCTAGTAATAGAATTACTGGAGCATAAGATAGGTCTGGTTTTTTTTTTTTTAATTTTCTAATGTTTGTTTATTTGTGAGAGAGAGAGAGACAGAGAGAGAGAGACACATACACAGAATCCAAAGCAGGCTCTAGGCTTTGAACTGTCAGCACAGAGCCGACATGGGGCTCGAACTCACGAACTGTGAGATCATGACCTGACCTGAAGTTGGACGCTTAACAGACTGAGCCACCCAGGTGCCCCTATTTTTAATTTTTTGAGGAACCTCCGTACCGTTTTCCACAGTGACTGCACCAGTTTGCATTCCTACCAGCAGTGTATAAGAGTTCCTTTTTCTCCACATCCTTGTCAACACTTGTTTTCTGTATTTTTTATTTTAGCTATTCTGACAGGGGTAAGGTGATATCACAAGGTGGTTTTGAATTATATTTCCCTGATGATGAGTGATGTTGAGTATCTTTCCATGTGTCTACTTGCCATCTGTCTTCTTTGGAGAAATGTCTGTTCATGTCTTCTGTGCATTTTTAAATTAGATTATTTGGTTTATTTGGTGTTGAGATGTGTAAGTTTTTATTTTTATTTTTAATGTCTTAGTTAGTTTTGATACAGAGAGAGACAGTGCATGAGAGGCGGAGGGGCAGAGAGAAAGGGAGACACAGAATCCAAAGCAGGCTCCAGGCTCTGAGCTGTCAGCACAGAGCCCGATACTGGGCTCGAACCCACGAACATGAGATCATGACCTGAGCCAAAGTTGGTGGTTTGACCGACTGAGCCACCCAGGCGCCTCTGTGTAAGTTCTTTATATACTTTGGCTACTAACCCTTTAACAGGTATATCATATGCAAATATCTTCTCACATTCAGTATGTTATCTCTTAGTTTTGTTGATTAATTCCTTTGCTGTGCAGATGTAGTCCCAATAGTTTATTTTTGTTTCCCTTGCCTCAGGAAACATAGCTAGAAAGATGTTCCTATGGCTGATCTCAGACAAATTATGACCTGTGCTCTCTTCTAGGACTTTTATGGTTTCAGGTATCACAGGTCCTTAAGCTATTTTGAGTTTAATTTTGTGTGTGTTGTAAGAAAGTGGTTCAGTTTCATTCTTTTGCATGTTGCTGTCCGGTTTTCTCAACATAATTTGTTGAAGAGACTGTCTTTTACCACTATATATTGTTTCCTGCTTTGTTGAAAGCTAATTGACTATATAGTAGTATGTTTATTTACAGGCTCTCTATTCTGTTCCCATTGTGTTTTGTGTCTGTTTTTGCACAAGGACCATACTGTTTTGTTTATTGCAGGTTGGTAGTGTATCTTGAAATCTGCGATTGTGATACCTCTATCTTTGTGCTTTTTCAGCATTGCGTTGGCTACTTGGGGTCTTTTTTGGTTTCATACACATTGTGGGGTTATTTGTTCTAGTTCTGTCTGTGAAAAATGCTATTTGTATTTTAATAGGGATTGCATTGAATCTGTAGATTGCTTTGAGTAATATGGACATTTTAATGATATTTGTTCTCCCAATCCATGAGCCTGGAATATCTTTTCATTTGTTTTTGTCATCTTTAATTTCTTTCATCAGTGTTTTATAGTTTTCAGAGTACAGGTCTTTCACCTCCTTGGGTAAGTTTATTCTCAGGTATTTTATTGTTTTTTGGTATGATTTAATGGGATTATTTTCTTAAATTTTCTTTCTGCTGCTTCATACACTAATGTGTATATAAATGCAGTGAATTCCTATTTATTGATTTTGTGTCCTGCAACCTTAGTGAATTCAATGATCTGTTTTAGTAGTTTTTGTTAGAGTCTTAAGGGTTTTCTCTGTATAGTATCAGGTCGTCTGCAAATGTGACAGTTTTATTTCTTCCTTACCAATCTGGATGCCTTGTTTTTTTCTTGTATTACTGTGTGGCTGGGACTTCCAGTACTATGTTGAATTACAGTGGTGACAGTGGACATCTTGTTATTAGGTGAAAAGCTATCAAGTTTTTTACCATCGAGTATGATGTCAGCTGTGTGGTTTTCATATATGACTTATTATGTTGAGGTATGTTCTCTCTAAATTACCTAGTTTGTTGAAAGTTTATGTCATAAATGGATGTTGTACTTTGTCAAATGTTTTTCTGCATCTATTGAAATGATCATATGGTTTTTATCCTTTCTCTCTCTTTTTTTTAATGTTTATTTGTTTTTGAGACAGAGTGAGACAGAACGTGAGCAGGAAAGGAGCAGAGAGAGAGACACACACAGAATCTAAAGCAGGCTGCAGACTCAGAGCTGTCAGCCCCAGCAGTCTTTTTAAAATTGAACTAAGCAGGTGAGAGAAAATAAATAATACCACACGAAAACAGTGTCTGGGTCTCAGAAATACCATCAGGTATAACAACACTTGTGTCCTAGGGGTCCCAGAAGGCAAAGCCCCAGCAGTCTTTTTAAAAATGTTTATTTAGGGGCCCCTGGGTGGCTCAGTCGGTTAGGCTCCTACTTCGGCTCAGGTCATGATCTCACGGTTCATGCGTTTAAGCCCTGTATCAGGCTCTGGGCTGACAGCTCAGAGCCTGGAGCCTGCTTCCGATTGCGTATCTCCCTTTCTCTCTCTGCCCCTCCCCCGTTCATGCTCTGTCTCAAAAATAAATAAAAAGAAAATTTTAAATGTTCATTTTGAGAGAGACAGCATGTGAGCAGGAGAGGGGCAGAGAGAACTCTGTGCTGTCAGTACAGAGTCAAACCAGGGCTCAATCTCACAAACCGTGAGATATGACCTGAGCTAAACTCAAGAGCTGGATGCTTAAATGACTGAGTCACTCAGGCACCCCTACGATCTTTGTTTTAAAGTCTGTTTTGTCCAATGTAAGTATTGCTACCCCGGGTTTCTTCTTACTTCATTTGCATGATAAATGTTTCTCCATCCCTTCATTCTCAATCTGCGTGTGTCTTGGGTCTGAAATGAGTCTCTCATAGTCTCATATAGATGGGTCTTGCCTTTTTATCCATTCTACCACCCTGTGTTTTTTGATTGGCACATTTAGTCCACTTAAATTCCAAGTAGTTATTGGTAGGTATGTAGTTATTACCATTTTGTTACTTGTTTTATGGTTTTGTTTGTACTTTTCTGTTCCTTTCTTCTCTTGCTCTCTTTTCTCATGGTGTGCTGGCTTTCTTTAGCAATATACTTGGATTCCTTTCTCTTTATTTTTTACATATCTGTTACTGGTTTTTGATCTGCGGTTATCATGTGGTCTGCATATAACATCTTGTAACATCTTATGCATACAGCAGTCATTTAAGGTGATGGTCTCTTCACTTTGAACCCATTCTTCACTCTTCTCCCCACCCCCAACATGTTAGGCATACTGTGTCATGCTTTACATACTTCTTTTTGTGAGATCCTTGACTGATTTTTATACATATATTTATTTTTATTACTTTTGTGCTTCCTGCTTTTCTTACTCCTACTTATGATTTTTTTTCTTTCTACTCAGAGTCCCATTTGACATTTCTTATAGGGCTGGTTTAGTGGTCATGAATTCTTTTAACTGTTGTCTGGGAAGCTCTTTATCTCTCCTTCTTTTCCTAAGGATAGCCTTGCTGGATAAAGTATTCTTGGCTGCAGAGTTTTTCCTTTCAGCACTTTGAATAGATCATGCCACTCCTTTCTGATCTGCGAAGTTTCTGCTAAAAAATCAGCTCATTGCTTTATGAAGTTTCCCTTGTAACTGTTTTATTTTCTCTTTCTGCTTTTAAAATTCTCTATCACTTTTTGCCATTTTAATTATTATGTGTCTCATTGGGAACCTCCTTGGGTTGATTTTGGTGAGGCATCACTGTGCCTGCTGATCTGAATTTGCTTCCCTCTCCAGATTCAGGAAGTTTTCAGGTATTATTTTCTTGAAATAAAATTTCTGTCTCCTTTTCTCTGTCTTTTCCTTCTGGGATCCCTAGAATACAAGTGTTGTTATACTTGATGGTATTTCTGAAACCCAGACACTGTTTTCATTTTGTATTATTTTCTCTCACCTGTTCAGTCTGATTGCTTTCTATTGCCCTGTCCTCCGGGTTGCTGATCCATGCTTCTACTTCCTCTACGCTGCTATTCCTTCCATCCAGTTCATTCTTAATTTCACTTGTTGATTTCTTCACCTCTAGTTTGTTCTTTTTTATGTTTTATATCTCTTTGGGTTTTTTTAAATGTTTTATTTATTTTTGAGAGAAGGAGAGACAGCGTGAGCAGGGGAGGGTCAGAGAGAGAGGGAGATACAGAATCTGAAGCAGGCTCCAGGCTTTGAGCTAGTTGTCAGCCCAGAGCCCAATGCGGGGCTCAAACCCACAAACTGTGAGACTATGACCTGAGCTGAAGTTGGATGCTTAGCCGACTGAGCCACCCATGCGCCCCTGTTTTATATCTCTATGTTAAGGGTTTCATTGATGTCCTTCACTCTTAGTGAGTTAGCTTTATGACCATTCCTTTAAGTTCTCTATCAGGCATATTACTTATGCCTGTGCTTCAGTCTCTTTCTGTGATTTTTGTCCTGTTCTTTCATTTGGGACATAGGAAATCCTGTAGAGGTCCTGTAGTGCCCTCCAGGGCAGTGTCCCCTGTTCACCAGAACCTGGCACTTTAGGGTGTCTCTTCTATGTGCTGCATGTGCTCTGTTATTGTGGCTGAGCCACTTTTTCCTTCTGCCCATTGTCTAGATGGGTTCTCTTTGCCTGTTGGGGACAGGGGTTGGTCCCTGTGTTGTAAGTGGGTCGGTCTGCAGCTGCCTTCGGCTTGAGTTGAGTAAGACCAGGTGTTTGCCAGAGATGCAGTATCACCGAACTACAGGGCACATTCCCTGTGTTACCCCCTGAGAAGCTGTTTTTGGTGGCGGGCCTGCAGTCAACCCAGATGTCTACCCCCAGCCCACTTCTGGAACCACAGCCTGAGTGTTGTGTGTGGTTCTCTCTCCTTCTCCCTGGGTCAGGAGTCACTGTGGCGTTGGCTCCTGGTGAGGCTGCTTGTATTGCCAGGCTTGTGGCACAGTTTTGGATGAGCTGTGGCGGAGTGTATTGGTGGGGGTGAGTCCACAGGAGAGCGTTGGGGCAGGACATGTGGTGTTACCATGATTGGGTTTGCTGTTGGAGGACAGCTGGAGTCGAGTCCTGGCTGGACGGGAAGGATCCACAGGAAAACATGGGAAAGAGGGGGTGCACCGTAAGCACGTTAGGTAGAGAATGTCCGTGTTGTGCTGGTCCGCACAGGTTTCCCTGTGTCTAGGCTGGGGGTGGGGGTGGGGGACGGAAATGGTGCCTGCCAGCTCTTTTGTTCTTGGAGGAGTCTCCCAGAGATCCTTGCCCCTCCATCACTGGCTCTGAGATCAGTAAACAAACCTCCTGTCCCTATGCCTCAGGTATTTTTCAAACTGCGGCTTCCATGTTGTATCCTGCAGGGCTGTCTCTAGTGCTGTCTCTTTAAGGGCAGGGGCTAGTTCACTTTAGGCTCAGGGATTGATGGGGAGGACTTGCAGAACTCTCATAGTCTTACAACAATTACAGCAAGAGAAGTACATGCAGTAAATTCCCACGGAAACTGGGCACAAGTTTCCAAGTATCCTCTCCCAGTGCAGTCACAATAGGACACATTTAATTCCTCCAGCAACAGGCTGTGACTGCACATGTGAGACAATGCCCACCAAGGAAGCTCATTTAGAGGCTGTTTCCAGAGTTTTTCTTGGGGGCTGGTTGGGTAGGCAGCCTCTGCCTGGCACATACCAATTCCAGATTTCCAGAAGGAAAAGCAAGTGTTCAGTATAAATCACATTGTTTGTACCTGTGACCCACCTTCCATCTAGGAAGATATTCTCTTTCTCCTCCCATGCTGGGTGAGGAGTCTGCCTCAAAGCCATCTCACACCACCTGTTTTTTTGGACCACTCTCAGTACGACTTGTGTCAGGTCATATCATCGGAGAAGTCAAAGCCAACATGGGATTAGATGTGCAAGCCAGTTATTGGGAGAAAGGCCTGTGAGGAGAAAGTGGGGGAAGACAGAAGTCCGGGGAAGCATCAGACCACATTGTAGGTGTGATCCCACCCTGTGAAAGAGAGAGGGAAGGGACAGGGGAGAGGGTTGAGTAAGTAAAATCTTGGAGTACAGTGTTACAGGTTTCAGCTGGGTCAGTGGTGAGATGTCAGGCCAGAGTTGCCCGCCAGAGGAGTCCTATGTCTGGCAGGAATGGGACAGCCTTAACGTCCCTGCCGTGCTCAGTCATTAGCTCAGGCCAGCCCATGGGACATATGGCATGGGCATGAGTTTGAGGCTGAATTCACAAGGCCAGCTGTGTTGAAGTCATCACTGTGTTATAACTTGTAGAAGTGATTGAGATAGTCCAGGAATAGATGTTGGGTCAAGAAGCCTAAAACAGAACTTTTAATCATTTTTCTTATTTTATTTTAGAGAGAGCAAGAGTGGGGGGAGGGGCAATGGGATAAAGAGAGTAACTCCTGGGCAGGCTCCATGCTCAGCATCGATCCTGATGTAGGGCTCAATCCCACGGCCTAGGATCGTGACCTGAGCCGAAATCAAGGGTCGGTGTCTCAACCAACTGAGCCACCCAAGTATCCCCCAAAACAGAACCTTTAAAGACATTTAATTGAAGTGGTGAGCAGAGAAGAAAGGAGACAGCATAGGAGGCCGCACAGTGTGTTAAGAGTTAAAATAAGACCCAGGTGAGAGAGAGTTTAAGCAGAAAAGAAAAGCCAATTTGTTAAATGTTATAGAGAAGTCCAAAAGGCTAAAGAGACTATTGGTGAGCTCTGAGATCATTTTCAGTGGATTTCAGGGAACAGGATGGAGCAGATTGATGGAGATCTTACTGTATACTACTTTTGTGAATGGGCAAAATCTTTCCAAATAGAGGCGCCTGGCTGGCTCAGTCAGTAAGGCATATATATGACTCTTGATCTGAGAGTTGTGAGTTCAAGCCCCATTTTGGGTATAGAGATCACATAAAAATAAATAAAATTTATTTATTGGGCTGCCTAGGTGGCTCAGTTAGTTAGCTGTCTGATTTTTGCTTTCCACTCAGGTCGTGATATCATGGCTCTGGGTTTGAGGCCGACTTTGGGCTCTGAGCTGATAATTCAGAGCTTCCTCCTCTATCTCTCTGCCCCTCCCCTCTTTCTCTCTCTCAATAACAAACATTTAAAAATATTTTCGAGGGGTGTCTGGGTGGCTCAATCTGTTAGGCGTCCAACTTTGGCTTAGGTCATGATCTCATGGTTAGTGAGTTTGAGCCCTGCATTGAGCTCTGTGCTGACAGCGCAGAGCCTGGAGCCTGCTTTGGAATCTGTGTCTGCCCTTCTCCCCTGCTTGGGTGCATACACTCTCTCTCTTTCTCTCTCTCTCTCAAAAATAAGTAAATAAAACATTTAAAAAAACATAAAAAAAATTTCCAGGGGTGCCTGGGTGGCTCAGTCAGTTAAATGTCCCACTTTGGCTCAGGTCATGATTTCTAGGTTTGTGGGTTCAGGCCCCACATGGGGCTCTGCGCCAACAGCTCAGCTTCAGATTGTGTGTTTCCCTCTCTACCTCTGCCCCTCCCCCACTTGTTTTCTCTCAAAAATAAATAAACATTAAAAAATTTTCCATATAAACAGTATTTCATTGTGATACTACTTGTATCCATAAATAATTCAAAATCAAATTATGCCCTTCTTGTGAAATTTCTCAGAATTCAGCATTCTTCTGGTAGACCAACACGAAGAACTGAGAAAGAGAGAAGAGAAATTCAAATGTGGATGAAAAGAAAACGAAAGGAGAGAATGGCGGAGTATTTAAATGAGCTGACAGAAAAGAGAAGGCAAGAACATGATCCTTTCTGCCCCAGGAGCAATCCAGTAAGTTTGCAAAATCAAGGGCAGTGGAATTGCCACAGAATGCGTGTAGTTTTTCCCTGGAAGATATTCAAGGAAAGGATTAACATAATTTAGATGCATGTTTTATTAGACAAATGTTACCATTTTACTTAAGTCAGAAAATGTTAAGAAATTATCTTCACACAATGTAGCAAGGTATTCTACAAACCATGCTCTCTTAAACTATCTGAAATATTTTTTCTACCTCAGGCTAATTATTCCTCTAGCTAATTTTAACCAAATGAAAATTTTGAGTGATTGGATGACCAACTGGAGCTATTCCCATAATTTTTAATGAGAGTTCAATGAACAACTGACTGTGTAGTAAAGCAACTTTAAAAATCAATTTTCTGGGGCGCCTGGGTGGCTCAGACAGTTAAGCTTCCAGCTTTGGCTCAGATCATGGTCTCACGGTTTGTGGGTTCAAGCCCTGCGTTGGGCTCTGTGCTAACAGCTCAGAGCCTGGAGCCTGCTTCAGATTCTGTGTCTCCCTCTTTCTCTGACCCTCCCCTGCTCACACTGTCTCTGTCTGCCTCTCAAAAATAAATAAAAAACATTAAAATAAAATAAAAAAATAAAAATCAATTTTCTGGGGTGCCTGGGTAGCTTAGGTCCTGATCTCATGGTTTGTGAGCCCTCTGTTAGGCTCTGCACTGACAGCATGAAGCCTGCTTGGGATTCTCTCTCTCCTTCTCTCTCTCTCCCTCCCTTTCTTTCTGCCCCACTCCTGCCCATCCCCTGCTCAATCTCTCTCCCTCTCTCAGATAAACTTTAAAAAATTATACAAATCAATTTCTATCCATAAGTTATCTACAATAAATAAAGAGTAGGGTCCAGTCATGTACCAAGGGTACAGTGGTGTGGTGTGTGTGTGTGTGTGTGTGTGGTTATGGGTGTGTGCATTTCAGCTGCCCTTTATCAACATTTATTTGCTGAACCCTAACTATGGACATCACAGTTTTCTTCAGAAGGTGAAATAAAGCAGTGTTACTTTGATAATCACATTACTGTGAAAGTTATATTTAAATTATGCTTAGATTATAGAATAGCTTTTACTTTGTAATCTGAAATATTATAATACTTATTTTTCAGAATCTTTAGGGAAATATGTTCTATAAAAGTTGTATTTTCCAGGTAAGGCTGTCACATTTAAGCACCAAATGGTGCAAAAGTAGGCAAACTATATAAAGTGCATAATTTACTTGTGTCTGGAGAAGTCATGTTGATGTTAATATATATATAACATTTTTGCCTGTTAATAGTTTTAGGGACCTGGTAATGACCTTCAGTCTACTGAGGTACATACTTAGAATCTTTTTTTTTTAATATGTATGTATGTATGTATGTATGTGTGTATGTATTTAGTTAGAGCATGAGCAAGGGAAGGACAGAGTGGGGGAAGGACAGAGGGAGGGAGGGAGGGATAGAATCCCAAGCAGGCTTCACATTGTCAGCGCAGAGTCCAATGCAGGATTCAGACTCATGAACCGAAAAATCACAACCTGAGCTGAAACCAAGAGTTGAATGCTTAACTGATTGAGCCACCCAGATGCCCCATGACTAGACTCTTAAAGTGTTTGTGTGTTTCTCCACCCCACGGGGGTGGGTTCTGATATCACCCTCTTTGTGGATCAGGAAAATACCAAAGATAGTTAGAATTGTGTCCAAATTTAGAATAAATTACCTTAGAAGGCACTGGAACTGCTTCGATCATAGACGTTATAACCTCTCCATCATCATTATCTTAATTTTCCAAGATCATTTTTCTTAATTTTTAGCTTCTGTTTAGGTTAAGGTATGGGATTAGTGAGCGGTTAATGTAATTAAAAGTGTCATTTGAATTTCTATCAGAAATTAATAAGACCTTTGTTACTGACCACTTCCATGCAGGACCTACAGAGAGTGAATGCACTTCTATGTGCACATTTTTATATACACAATTGTGTGTAAAAGGACTTGTCTTTGTTAGTAACTCAACAGTAATTCTTAATGTTCTGGAATAAGGTGTGTGTAGCTGACATTTGCCAATTGCCTCATGGTGCGTAAGTTTTGAAGAGTTCACAAGTCACAGTGAACGTACTACAGTAGGTTTCTGGTAAACATTTTAAAACATCAGAATGATGGCTTTCAATGTGTGACTCCTTTCTGTTTTATCAAGTAAGCTCTCTGTGAGAGTGATCTCAAGACAGAGTATGAAGTATATGTGTCTTCATCCTTAAAATGCTCTTGTTTTTTTATTTTAAATGCAATCAATAATGTATTTTCTCAAAAGGAGAGAACCTTAATTTAGCTACTAAAATAGATTTTGCCTTCCACTTATTAAACCAGATTTTAATTAATTACATGATGCTTTAGCATTTTTCACATTTTGTGCTGGGTTAGGAAGCTTCATCAAATATGACAGTGTTTTGCACTGTTTCCTAAATAGCAAAATATGTTTTAACCTATTAAATTTGATTAGTGGAATTTTCTTGTTTTCCATGGATCGTAATGGCTTAATTATTTGAACTGAACAATAATGAACTGACTGGGTATTTGTCGTACAGTTTTACATGACTTCAAGAGAAATCAGGTTGAGAGAGAAGAAGAAGCACGAAAAAGACAGGTAAGCTGGCTCGCAGTGCATTGAGTGTCTTCTCTGATTTGCTTACCCGAGGCCTGGACAGAGCAGAGTCGCAGGAATTCCTGTTTTCACATTAGTCCCTTTTCGTCCGTAAACAGAAAACTCTGGGTGATAACTCCAAGGAAAATAATTAGATTCCACTAGCCTTTTTAGGAGTTTATTCCATTGAATTTTTATGACTTCCATTTCTGCTATTCCCTCCCTCTCCCAGTCCAGATATGTGCATTTTGATGTTAATATATATATAAAATACCCAAAAGGCCATAAGGTACCATACAGATACCTTTACTAACAACACTACCTAATGGTTTTCAGAAATATGAAATATGAATTTGCATTTGAAAAGCATGGAAAAACACCAATGCTAGTTGATCTTCAAACGCTACGTTCCCTCCAGAAGTGTGAACTGAAAGTCACTCTTCTATTAAATGTTGTTTAATTCTTTGTCTGAAGATTGCTCCTCTCTGACCACTATAATCGTCGAATCTCACAAGCATACAGTCTGATGAATGAACTGTTATCTGAATCAGCACAGCTACCAACTGCCGCCCAGAAACCATTGCCTCACAGACCCAGAACTGCTCACATTTCCAGACAGCAATGTTCTCTTTCTCCAAGAAGGTAAGACAAAGTTTGGCAAGTCATTCAATGTGATTATGTCAGGCATGATAAGAAATTCAGTGCTTTTGTAACTCAAGTTCTGTATATTTATACCTACCCTGCTCAGAAATATGATAATCAAGTAAAGAAAAAATGGTCCCATAATTATGAGGTCTTTATGAGTTTATGGAAAGAATCACCAAGGAAAAAGACAAAAATGGCATTATATCTCTAAGATATAACAGCACTGCAGCATACCTGATACAGCTTTGATATCCATTCAGTTATTTCCTTTTCTGTACTTTTTAATATTTCCTTCTAGAATTTGCATCCTAACTGCTCTCCCTATTTCTCCACTTAGTCCCATTCTTGTAGAAACAGTCTCCAACAGCTTATCACTTCTCTGCTGTCCCTTCCCAGCACAGACCCAGACCCAATCACGGTACTTGTGTGTGTAGGATTTCAAAATACCAGAGACTCCCTTGAAATCTTTTCTTGAATAAAGCAGGGTATTAAATATATAAATAGCTTCCAAATACATAGGCAATTTGAAATGGACAAACAGATAACCAAGAACAATTTGTGTGAAAAAGAAAATGAAGCTTGAGATATGACACATGGAGAATATTTTGTTGAGAATGTTGTAACACTAAATGTATCACTGAGGGACAGGATAAGCAATGTCAGGTTAATCTGAATAAATTTTGGGCTTTTTTTTAGGAATATAATAATTATATAATTTCTACTTTAGAGAGAATCAACATGATCATAGTATTCCAATAAATCAACCTGGAAAATTTAGATACATATCCAGACCAAGTTGTACCCGAAAGGGGAATGTTTTTGGACAACCTCAAGGCCCTCCTTGGCCACATGGTAAGTAAGGTATTTTAGAGTTTGTATAATTTTGTATTCCTTGAGGGTATAGGTCCTCATCTCTAAAGTTGGTTTTCATTAGTAAAAACTATAAATCTTTGTGAAAAGCAATTATTTCAGCAGAATGCAAGAGATTTATAAAGACTTACCTGTGGTGGGATTTTGTTCTATTGTTTTGAAATAGAAAGACCTCAGGAATCTTATTAAACAAATAGCTTTATTATAATAGAATTTGATCAGTCAGTATTTTAGATATGACTTATTTGGGAATTTGTTTCCTTTGTGTGTCTGGCTAAAGATGTAGGCATTTTTACAAATCTAGTTGTGATAGATACCAGAATGGGTTAGATAGACAGATACCAGAATATCACAGAAGAGGAATACTAAAAGGCTCATATTGAAATATCATGTTTCTACCCTTTGAACGTTTGAAATGATAATATTTTATTGCTAGCCTTCCTTTAGTTAATTTTTCCACTTTTGGGTTTTGATGACCAGAGTAAAACATATTTATATTGTGAAATGATTACACACTAAAAATGTATAATGATGGCTAATATGTAGTATAAATGCACACGGCTAAAAATGCATAATGAACTAATGTGCCAGGTTCTGTTTAAATTCTTTATTTACAACCCTGTGAGACAGGTACTATTATGTTCCCATTTTAAAGATGAGAAAACCCAGGCAGAGAAAGTTGCAATAACTGCCTCAAATCAGATAGCTAGGAAGTAGCAGAGCCGGGATTTAAACCTAACTGGGTCTAGACTCTACATACATCCTTAGAACCTATACTTCATTATGCTGTCTCAATTTAGAAAATTGAAATTTCCATAAATTTCAGTCCTTTTTTTAAAAAAAATGTTTAAGTTTCTCGAGAAAGAAAGAAATAGAGCATGAGCAGGGGAGGGACAGAGAGAGAGGGAGACACAGAATCTGAAGACAGGCTCCAGGCTCTGAGCTAGCTGTCAGCACAGAGCTTGATGTGGGGCTCAAACTCACAAACCGTGAGATCATACCTGAGCCAAAGTCGGATGCTTAACTGACTGAGCCACCCAGGAGCCCCAATTTCAGTCCTTTTGATAAATAGTTTGGTTAACTCTTGCTCTTGATTAACAAGTTACAATAAGAAAATGCTGCTCTTGGGGCACCTGGGTAGCTCAGTCAATCATCTGGCTTTGGCTCAGATCATGATCTCAGGTTCATGAGTTCAAGCCCTGCATTTGATTCTCTGCTATTAGCACAGAGGCCACTTCAGATCTTCTGTCTCCCTCTTTCTGTCTCTCTCCCATTCGTACTCTCTAAAAAATACACATAAAAAGAAAATGCTGCTTTTGGTGGGTATATGGGTGGCTCAGTCAGTTAAGTGTCCAACTCTTAATTTTGGCTCAGGTCATGTTCTCATGGTTCGTGAGATTGAGCCCCACATTGGGCTGACACATGTGACATACTGACTGTCTTCCTTCTCTCTCAAAAATAAATAAACTTAAAAAAAAATACTGCTTGGGGCACTTGGGTGGCTTAGTTGGTTAAGTGTCCAGCTTCGGCTCAGGTCATGATCTCATGGTTCGTGGGTTCGAGCCCCACTTTGGGTTCTATGCTGACAGAGCCTGGAGCCTGCTTCGGATTCTGTGTCTCCCTCTCTTTCTGACCCTCCCTGCTCACACTGTCTCTCTCTGTCTCTCAAAAATAAATAAATGTAAAAAATTTTTTTTTTAATGTTTTATTTATTTTTGATACAGAGAGAGACAGAGCATGAGAGGGGGAGGGGCAGAGAGAGAAGGAGACACAGATCCGGAAACAGGCTCCAGGCTCTGAGCCAGCCATCAGCACAGAGCCTGACATGGGGCTCGAACCCACCAATGTGAGATCTGACCTGAGCCGAAGTCAGAGGATTAACCGACTGAGCCACCCAGGCGCCCCTGTAAAAAATTTTTTTAACAAAATAATAAAAAAATACTGCTCTTTTGACACTAAAATTTCAATATAGTAACCATGTTTGCTTTTTTAAATTTTATTTTTATACCTGATACATTTGCCAAAATTAAATACCCAAAGTTGGCAAGGATCTTAAACTTGAACCCATGGTTTCTATCAGTTGGAAAAATCTTGGATTATATGGCAATGTGTCTTTGTCTCGGACCTGTGCCAGGCCAGGCCTGTGTTGTTCTGCACTTGCCTCTGGTCAGCTCACCTGCCCTTGCTGCACCTTGAAGAGGTGCTCCTGCTGCTTTGGGTTCAGAAGCCCTCAGTGACCTTCCCCCCCCCCCCCACCGATGAGTTCACAGCTTGTCCCTGGCCTCCGAGGCGTCCTCCCCTTCAGCCTTCTTCACCTCCTTTCCCATTTAATCGTGCTGCTTGCCCCGTTCTGTGCTTTGTGCCCCGTTCTTTTGTTGAAATCCTCCCTTACCTTGAATGCCTCACCTCTGCATCTTGGAAGCCATCTCTAATCTTAACTCTTTAGTTCTTCTAACCTAATGTCATGAATTTTTAACATCCATAATTAAAAAAAATTTTTTTTTCATATTTTATTTATTTTTGAGAGAGAGAGACAGCATGAGTAGGGGAGAGTCAGAGAGAGAGACACAGAATCTGAAGACAGGCTCCAGGCTCTGAGCTAGCTGTCAGCAGAGAGCCCAATGCAGGGCTCAAACCCATGAACCGTGAGATCATGACCTGAGCCACAGCCGACACTCAACCAACTGAGCCACCTAGCCACCCCCATAATTTCTGTTTTAAATTGGAGCTAATACTTACCTTGCATGGTGGTTGTGAATATTAGAACTATTTTTTGAGAGAGAGCATGCATGAGCAGAGTGGGCATGAGCAGGGAAAGAGCAGATGAGGAGAGAGAATCTTTTCTTTTTTAACGCCTCTTTATTTAGAAAAAAATGTTTAATGTTTATTTTTGAGAGAGAGAGAGACAGAGCGTGAGTGGAGGAGGGGCAGAGAGAAAGGGAGACACAGAATCTGAAGCAGACCTCAGCTCTGAACTGTCAGCAGAGAGCCTAACGTGGGGCTTGAACTCACAAACCACGAGATAATAACCTGAAGTCAGAGGCTCAACCTACTGAGCCACCCAGGTGCCCCTTTAAACACCTATTTATTTATTTGTTTGTTTGTTTATTAAACAAGAAGTTTATTTAAACAACAAGATGCTTGACTTGAAGGGAAAACTGTCTAGGATTCATTTCTTTTAGAGTAATTTATCCCTACTTAACAACAGATTGCCCTACATGTAACAGCTACGTACGAAAAAGTTATAAAATTATCCTTGGTTTTATAATGATTAATGAAAAACCTTAAAATTCTCCAATCAAACAAGGTATGCAAGGATTTTTATGTTGTCCTTTTTGTTGTTGTTGTTGTTAAACAGTGAGAGCAAAGTAACTTACTAGAATATAAAGATCAGAGCTGAATGAGCATGACACTGATGGAGAAAGGGGGTATTTTCACAGAACCAGTGTCCCCATCCCATCTCCATTTGACGTTGACTAAAACATCCCATTGGCCATTTAGTTAAAAAAAAAAAACAAAACACAAAACGCTTGTGCACATACACAGTTACTTTGTGTACAATAAAGGAATGGGGAAGGGGAAAAGGAAAGAATAGAGAAAAGTATACTGTAGTAGTCAGGATGTGTTGGGACCAAATTGTGGTTTTCTGATTGAGACTATCTTCTTGGTCTGGAGGAACCAATGTCTGGAGTAAAGTAGCAGAGTCCCTTTTTAGTAGACCCCTCCTGTCTGCTGCTGGAACATGTCAAATGTATCTTCATCCTCCAGTTCCAGCTGTGCAGGTGTGTCTGTCTCATTGATTGGTTGCCCGTCAAATCGGAATCTGATCTGCCTATTGACAAATCCTGTCCTTCATGATAGGCTTTCATTAGTTAACTAAGTGGTGAATGCCTCTTAATCTTACACTGCACCGCAGACCCATCCCGCCCGGCCACCTTCAAATTAATATATATGATCGTTGTTCTCAGCCTTGACTCCTTCCTTGGGCTTTTTTTGGCCCTGGCAAGTGCCGGAGTCTCCTCAGCTGCTGCTTCACAAGAGGTACCAGGTCCACACTGAACGAGCACCCAAGCAGCACCTGGAGCAGCGGAAGTAAACACCTTTTTGAAAAAATTTATTTATTTTGAGAGAGAGAGAGAGAGAGAGAGAGAGAGAATGTTCGCATGTGAGGTGGGGGAGGGGCAGAGATTGCATCCTAAGCAGGCTCTATACTGTCAACTTGGAGCCCAATGTGGGGCTCTGTCTCAGGAACCATGAGATCATGACCTGAGTCAAAATCTACAGTTGGACGCGTAAGTGACTGAGCCGCCCAGCCACCCCTAGAGATCACTGTTTTAGCTACCACTGTAATGGTTTATTGTTTGGCCTCTGACCCCTTAGTCACATGTTTATGCAACCGGTCTCATGTTGTAGTCACTTGTAAACTTAGGTCCCATGCTAGGCTAAAGTTTTTGAGGGTAGCAACACTCTTCTTTATCTTGTACTCCCTCTCACACTGAACAAATGAAATAATCGAATACTTGGACAAATGAAAATAATGACTATTTAGCTTATCTGCCTAAAAATAGCTATTCATAAACTACTATTTGGGAATATTAGTGGGTGGGTATTGCTTTATTTATATCAGACAGGACCACTATATGACTAGCCAGGTAACCTGTCCCTTAGCTTTCTCAGAATGTGAGAGACCAGAACACTTCGAGGGGCTGGTGAACAAGCTGACTTCTCTCTCCAGGTTGTGCCTACGTGTCGCCTCTTCCACACCCAGAACCCAGCCACTTCCCCTGGCTGCATTCAGAGGTGGAGGTGCCCCAATATTGTGGGGCAGTGGGAGAAACCCATGCATAACTGATCCCAGGTCCCATCCCAGGTCCGGTCCTAATCAGTGACACATGTCACCTGGGCCCATGTGGGGCAAGTTCAGTCATTGCACAGATAGGGAGGGAGAGCTCATCAGGATTTTAAAATTCACTTCAGCTCATTTTGTAACAGCAGGGTTTTTCTGAAGATACTTGTGAGTCTTTGTGTTGTTACCTGTCTTGTGAAGCAGTGTGTAATTTCTGGCTAGTATCTTTAGCCCTGACTGAAAACTGTTACACTTACCGATCCACCTGTCTTTTATTTTGTTTTTGTTTTTTTGTTTTGCCTGTTTCATGTTTAGTTTTATCAAAAATAATATAAAGGCTGTATGATAAGTAACTAAGAAGCACTGAAGGCATAGTTCAAGCCTGTGGAATCGTGCAGGCCTGCATTCCCATCCCAGCTCTGCTGCTTCCTTTGTGCCCTCAAATATGTGTTACTTAAAACCTATCTTACAGGGGCGCCTGGGTGGCTCAGTCACTGGTTAAGCGTCCGACTTCGGCTCAGGTCATGATCTCACAGTTCGTGGGTTTGAGCCCCACATCAGGCTCTGTGCTGACAGCTAGTTCAAAGCCTGAAGCCTGCTTCTGTATCTCTCTCTCTCTCTCTCTCTCTCTGACCCTCCTGCTCATGCTGTCTCTGTGTCTCAAAAATAAATAAAAAATATTAAAAAAAATTTAACTCATAAGACACTCTTAGAAATGTCAAATACAGGGCACCTGGATGGCTCAGTCAGTGAATTGTCTGTCTCTTGATTTTGGCTCAGGTCATGATCTCATGGTTCATGGGGTCGAGCCCTGCCTTAGGCTCTTCACTGTGGAGCCTTCTTGGGATTCTGTCTCTCTCCCTCTCTCTCTGTCCTTCTGCTCACTCTCTCAAAATAAACTTTAAAAAATTTTTTCAAATACAGATTTCAGAATGAAGAGTGTGGCTGTGGGGTTAGCTTTGTTTGCAATCCGAGTTCACCATTCTTTGGCCCTGGGAAAATTCCTGACCCATCTGTGTAAGCCTCAGTTTTCTCACCTGCAAAATACCAGTTATAATACTGAGAACATATATATATTGTGGGCTTAGCACAGTACTGAACATAAAAACAAGGATTCAGGAAGGTGCTATTATCACATTGTCATGCAGCATACAAACCCATAAGTTAGGGATTCCAAATTAGCTGTGCTCTGATCAGCTGGAGAGGGAGATGATAATGATCTTAAGAATGAAGATCCAGCCCTAGCCCAGCCTCACCCCATGTTACTGTTCACCATTTAAAAGTACTTTCACTATGCTAAACAAAATTAGAGATCAATATCATATGACATCATCCATGTGGAATTTAAGATACAAAACATGAATATAAGGGAAAGGAAGCAAAAATAATATAAAAACAAGGAGGGGGAACAAAGCATAGAGACTCTTAAATACAGAGAACGAACTGAGGGTTGCTGGTGGGGGATGGGCTAACTGGGCAAGGGGCATTAAGGAAGATAGTTGTTGGGCCGAGCACTGGGAGTTACACATGGGGGGATAAATCACTGGAATCTACTCCTGAAATCATAATTGTACTATATACTAACTTGGATGTAAATTAAAATACATAAAATACATAAATAACATTAAAAAAAAATAAAAGGTACTTTCACGTTCATTCTATTAGCGTTTCATAACAACCCCGGTAGAAAGGGCAACTGTTATCCTCATCTTACAGCTGAGGCAGCAGAGGCTTAGAGAAGCAAAGGGGCCTCCTCAGACCCCCCTAGAACAATAAAGGTAATAGCTGACAGTTACAGAGAACTTACATGGTGCCCAGCATTGTGTTAACACTTCATGTCCGTGATCTCACTTAATCCTTCCTTTCATCCACTGAGGTCTGTGGCATTATCCTAGTTTACTAAAGAAAAGAACTAAATTTGGTAGGGATAATGATGAAAACACTGATTATACATGCATTATAAAAAATGAGAAACATGAATTAGTCTGTTCTGTAGTTTTCCGTTGCCACCTTCTTTTTTTTTAAAGATTCATCTTTCCGTTTACCGCCTCTCTCTTGCACTGCGTCTGCTATATAACCTGTCTGTCAAGTTTTATTTTTTTTAATAGTTTATTGTCAAATTGGTTTCCATACAACACCCAGTGCTCTTCCCCACAAGTGCCCTCCTCCATCACCACCACCTCTTTTCCCCCCTCCCCCTTCCCCTTCAACCCTCAGTTCATTTTCAGCATTCAATAGTCTCTCAAGTTTTGCTTCTCTCTCTCTCTCCCCAACTCTCTTTCCCTCTTCCCCTCTCCCTGGTCCTCCATTAGGTTTCCCTTGTCTGTCTATCAAGTTTTAATGTCGATGGCTGTATTTCTTAGAAATTCTCTTTCAATAGTTTTCCCTGCAATATGCTTTAAAACCCAAGGCTGTAATATCAGGATCAGTTTGAGTCCTAGAAGCATCATTTACTGCATAATCTCTGACCTTTTTATTTCCCCTTTCAAAATCTTTCATTTTAATCTTTTTTACATTTATTTTTGAGAGACAGAGTGAGGCAGCGTGAGTGGGGGAGGGGCAGAGAGAGCAGGATATACAGAATCTAAAGCAATCTCCAGGCTCTGAGCAAACGGTCAGCTCAGAGCCTGACACGGGGCTCAAACCCACGAACTGTGAGATTATGACCTGAGCTGAAGTCAGATGCTCAACCAGCTGAGTCACCCAGGCGCCCCTTATTTTAATCTTTTGCAAAATATTTTCTAGTTTAGAGTACCCCAAGGGTGCCGGGTTGGCTCAATAGAGCCTGTGACTCTGGAACCCAGGGTTGTGAGTTTGAGCCCATGTTGGGTGGAGAGTTTACTTTAGAGAGTCCCAAAGCCATTTTATTCTAGATATTTTCTTAAAAAAAAAAACAAAAAAACAAAAAAACAAAACAAACTTATCAATGTTAGTTTAACAGATAAAATGCTCCAAAATACAATATTTCCCTTAAAATACCTGAAGTTATATCTACACTGGTATTCTATTTAGGCAAGCTCCAGAGATCCAGGGTTTTGTGCTCATGAAGTGCGTTGTGATCTATCATGAGGCCTTGCCCATAGAAAGGCAAATAGAAGTATTTGTTTCATTGCCCAGTGGCAGCCCTACCTGTGACAGGAAAAAACTGAGTATAACTCCAACTTTGTAGCATGGGGGTGTGTCCTGAGTGTGGCCCAATAATTGACATGAGGGCAGGAGGTGGAACAGGGCTTTCTTCTGACTGACGGTAGTAGCGGTAATGGATTCAGTTCCACTGCTCAGTTCCGGACTCCTCAGGCCAGCCTCCATAGATCCTGTTTGGCAACATGCTTTATAAAGAAACTGAGAGGCGCTGTGCCCTGTCCTACAGAGAGAGTGCTTCTTTGAGGTAAGCTGGAGCGCTTGCCAGCCTGGTTTCCACTGCGGGGTTTCTCCTTGATGTGTCACAGGCCTTTTACCTTAGAAAGCACCCACTGCCCGCACTGTGGCAGGAACACCCAAACTCAAAAAGCTTTGTAGATGCTCAGTTTTGCTTTCATATTGTATTTTTATTTTAAGATTGGATATCCCGAACAAATTCCAGAGAGATGCAGTCTGATCTGAAGAGAAGGAAATTGCAGAGCCATCTGTGGGCAAAGCAAGGTGAGAGAAAGCCGGTGCTAGTTTCTTAAATTGTGTAGATACCCCACAGGTAAAGGTTTATCCTATAAAATGCAGTACTGTTCAACTTGATTTCTTAATTTTGGCCATAATTTTGTCATTCTTTTTAGATGACAGTAATTATGTTCATTTGACAAGTGTATTGAAGTCTAGTTACCAGATTAATTATAGCAGAAGTTGGAGGTGGTCACAGCTTTGCTAGTCTCTTCACAGCCTGAATGCTTGAAGCAACAGCTCCGCGCCATCTCCATTTGTGTCCATTTGCTTTGGAGAACAGCCCGCCCTTGGATATGATACTGCCTACCCACGTGTTGGGTTCTCTTTTTATTATCCTTCAGTCTCAAGTCTTTCTGTTTTACTGGCTGTTTTCTTTTTCCCCACAGTGTTCATCCAACTTTGCGCCTGGAACTTCTCCACAGTTTCGTTCTCTCTGCGGCCTCTCCTCCCTCTAGTCCTATAGGCTACTGTTGTTTTTAAAATTAAGAGATGGCCAGGATTCAGTTTCCTTCTGTCACACAGGCAAGGCAGGAATTGTTAGAACCATGTCCAGACCTTGTGATTCAAATCTTAGGTAAAATGTGACTGCCTTAGATTTGATGATAAAAGTCAGAATAAACCAAGAAACTTACAAATTAATCGGTCCCATTGTAGTTTTGTCCTTTGCCCTTGAAAGGTTCCAGGGCTCCGTGTGGGAATCTGCAGTGTACAAAAAAACACATCAGTGCTGAGCTTTCACCTCGATCAAAGCAGGTGCGTATAGAGTACGAGAGAGAGACCATGGTGAGCCCCTGGACAATTCTTCACGAGAGTCCTGCTTCCCTTCTACAGGTAAGCATTGTTCCAGATTTGAGTTTGCCTAGTGATTTCTCTGTGTTCCCTAGTTTTGTGGGATGTAGAGATAATGCAAGATTGAAGTAGTAATTCGGAGCATCTACACCTTTGGCTTCACAGCATTTACCAGAATTTTCCTTGATTTTGTATTTTCCTTTTAGCTAAAAAAATAACAAAACTGTAAGAACAGATCATTGTACAACAAGTATTAAAAACCCACTGTGTCCCCCTTCAGATCTGGTGCCAGCATCTAGTTGTGTCAGGTGACGTTCAGCCCACTATCAATCCAGATGCCCTGGGCAACCCCTGCCCTGGTTTGCTTCCTATTTCCTTCACCAGGTGGTGGATGAGCGGCTCTAGAATCTTTGGAAAGCTTTGTTCATGCTCTGTTTACTTTTTCCTCAGCTAAGACCACAACTTACTTACTTCCTTAATTTGATAGGACTTGTCAGCAACCGAAGAAGAGCTAGAGCCTCCTTTCGGGGTGGGTGGTGTCGACAGCGTGTCTGAGAGCACAGGCAGCCTCCTCAGCAAACTGGACTGGAGCGCCGTTGAGGACATGGTGGCCGCCGTGGAGGACAAGAACCTGTCTGTGCACTGGGCCTTGGACCTGTAAGCCCTGAGTATCATCCTGTTTCCACGCCGAGGCTAGCAGCTCAGGGGTGTAGTTCTGAAAGATTTGTGTGTTTAAAGGAGAGAAGCAACGAAGGAAGCAGCATGAATATACCACCTGCTGCCACAGTATTCTCTGGATTAGCCATTTCAAGAGGGAAAATAAACACTTCTCTTCTCAATAATTTTGCCTTTGTGGGGAAAGGGTTGCTTAACTACAGATCCATGCTTTTGCATGCGGTTTCTCTTTAGGCATACTTTTTAAAATGATGAAAAAATGAAAAGTACCTGTTAAGCCAGTTTCCATAATATTTAAGTTACTTTCAAGCAACCTTACATGGATAAACCTGATGGAAAATAATCTCTCGCTGAGAAGAAAGTCACAGTCTCACCCTGAGACATCCAATAATAAGCTCCATTTTAAAATCTAGCCTTAAATTCACCTGTGCATGCCTGGCCATGCCAGGAGTTAAAAGGATCCACCTTCCACCAATACTGGACTTCTAAATAAGCCAAGTTTCACGAAGGCCAGACCTGTTCCCTGCTCTGGAGCCTAAAAAGCCTTGGAGAAACAGGGCGGGATGCTTTGAATGGGAAATAGGATTCCTGACACCAGAAAGCTCATGTTAACTTTGTAAAAACGATGGTGCAGAGACATGGGTTGCTTCTGGGGTTGCACCCAAATAATTTTTATGAGAAGAAACTAAAAACCTTCACACTCATTTGTCAATTTTTTGGTGTAGCATCAAAGAATACTATTGTCCAAAAAAAACTATTAAATATACCTCCTTTTCCAATTTGTGAGGCCAGATTTTTCTTGTATATACTTCGTCCAGAACAATATATTGGAACAGGTTGAATGCAGAAGCAGGTATGGGAATTCAGCTGTCTTCCATTAAGCTAAACATTAAAGAGATTTGTAAAACTACAAAATAATGCCACTCTTATGAAGTTTTGTTTTGGAAAATAGTTATTTTTGTGAATATGTCATAAACATTGAATGGGTCATTGTAATTAAAAATGTTTAAACATTCGTCTGTTTTAATTTTTAACATGATAAATGTTCACAGATGTACTCACGTAAATAAAAGCTCTTTAGGACCTTCAATAATTTTTGTAAGGAGGGGCGCCTGGGTGGCTCAGTCGGTTGAGCGTCCAGCTTCAGCTCAGGTCATGATCTCACGGTTTGTGGGTTTGAGCCCCACGTCAGGCTCTGTGCTGACAGCTAGCTCAGAGCCTGGAGTCTGCTTCTGATTCTTTACTTCCTCTCTCTCTGACCCTCTCCTGCTCGTGCTCTCTCTGTCTCTTAAAAATAATAATTTTTGTAAGGAGAACACAAAGTTCAAGAATTGCTGCTTTAGGGCTAAGTGTGAACTCAACAACTTGACATTTCACACCACTTCAGAAATAAAGGAGTTTTACAATAGTATAATCCCTTTTACCTCCCTGCTCCTGTTCTGATTTTAAACATTTAGTTGTCTTTTAAGGCCGTTATCATTTCCAGTGCTTTTCCATTTCTTCCTGTAGATCCAAATCTGGGTAGTATTTCCCTTCAGCTGGAAGATCATTAGCATTTCATATAGTGTGGATCTTCTGGCAGTTAATTCTCTCCGACTTCATTGACAGAACTATATCTTACCCTCATTATTGAAGGGTATTTTTTGTAGCCCTTATTCTAGAGCAAGATATTTACTTCTAGACGGGATGCCTGAGTGTTAATGAGGTGTTTGCACGGTCTCTCTACTCTGGCTGGGCAGAGCCTCCTTCACCCCTGAGCCGTGCTCAACCTCCTCATGACCACTTTCTGGGGTGCCTTAAGGAGTCTTGTAGTGATTACGGCAGCTCAGCCCCATCTGCTCACAGACTTTTGGGGATCATCTCTGTGCAGCCAGCTTCCTTTTCTCTGTTGCCCTGGCCTGCAGACTGCAATTACTGTTACCACCCTGACCTCTGAGCTCTGCCTCTTGAGTTTCGTAAGACCACAGGGCTCTGCTCGGACTCTAGTTCATTATGTTGGAGGCATCAGGACAATATCCATAAGCAGGCAGCTACGGGTGCACCAGACTTACCTCATGAGTTTCCCTTCTCTCCAGGATCGCTGTCTGTACTGCCTGTTTTCCATTGTCTAGGAGCAGTTTCCTCATGTGTGTTTTGCCTGACTTTATGGTTCAGACAGGCAGACAAGTCAGGTAGTAGGTACAGTCATAGGTGAGGTAGAAGTGTTCTTGTAGTGAACATCCATACAATAAACCTGAAAATGTGGAGTGAACAAGGGCAGAGAATATCAGCAGAGGACTGATAATCCTAGGTAGTCTCAACCTCTAGCTTGAGTATGTCCTTAGTCTTCAGAAAACTGCAATACAATGGGGGCGTCTGGGTGGCGCTGTCAGTTAAGTGTCCCAACTCTTTTTTTTTTAATTTTTTATGTCTTTATTTTATTCTGAGAGAGACAGAGAATGAGCAGGGGAGGGGCAGAGAGAGAGGGAGACACAGAATCTGAAGCAGGCTCCAGGCTCTGAGCTGTCAGCACAGAGCCCAACATGGGGCTCGAACCCACAGACTGTGAGATCATGACCTGAGCCGAAGTCGGATGCTGAACCGACTGAGCCACCCAGGCGCCCCAAGCGTCCAGCTCAGGACATGATCTCACGGTTCATGAGATTGAGCCCTGTACCAGGCTCTGCACTGTCAGCTTGGGATTCTCTCTCTGCCCCACCCTGGCTCATTCTCTCTCTAAATAAAACATTTTTTTAAAATTACAAAATAGTTATTTTGCTTAGTGTATCTTAGCACAGAAGAATCATCCAAATGAGTGTTTCAGACCCGACTTCATGCACTCCATACATAGATTAAAAGCAGCAGTTTCCATATATACATTTTAAATACTTACCATGCTTGGGAAATACCTCTAGTTATCAAAAATGTTCCCCAATTTCTCAAAACGGAATCTTTACTCACATTTTTAGTAGAAAAGTTTATACATGGGTGCCTGGGTGGCTCAGTTGGTTAAGTGTCTGACTTTGGCTCAGGTCATGATCTTGTGGTTCATGAGTTGGCATCCTGTGTCGGGCTCTGTGCTGACAGTTCAGAGCTTGGAGCCTGCTTCGGATTCTGTCTCCCTCTCTTCTCTGCCCCTCCCCTGATGACACAATCACACACACTCTCTCTCAAAAATAAACACTAAAAAAAAATTTTTTTTAAAGGTTATACAGCATAATTTAGCCTGGTATTGCACCAAAGTCTTCTAAGTTGGAATCCACCTGCAACGGAAGCTCAAAGAAAGCTGCCAAGAATGTATATATATGCACCTAGATTTAAAACACTGACTTTTGGGGCACGTGGGTGGCTCAGTCAGTTAAGCGTCCGGCTTTGGTTCAGGTCATGATCTCACAGTTCATGGGTTCGAGCCCCGCGTCGAGCTATGTGCTGACAGCTAGCTCAGAGCCTGGAGCTGCTTCAGATTCTGTGTCTGACCCTCCCCTGCTTGCACTCTCTCTGTCTCTCAAAAATAAAAGACATTAATAAAAAAAATGTTAAACACTGACTTTAGACTTCCTTACTTTCTCACTTCAGCACCTACTCTTTCCAGTCAAAGAGTCTATACTCAATAAATGTTGGGTGGACTAATAAGCCATTATTGCTTATACATTTTCCATTTCTCAATTCAAATAATTATTATATATCATGCTTTGTGTCTTGCTTAGCTTTTGTCTGAGAAATCAAATTTTGGATCTTGCTGAAGAAATATGAGATACAGGAAAATGCACTTGATAATTGCTCAGAAGTCACATTGTGTAGTCCTCCTGAACTCCCACTTTCCTTAAACATTTTTTTGTATCCCAAACATTCTTGTGTGTTCTGCATCTGGACTATGGCCCTACACTATTAAGGAGGCCCTGGTGGAAACTAATGCTTTCATTTCCATAAAAATATTAAATCTGAGTAATAAGAGAAAAAAGTCCTTGTTAGGTAAGGTTGGTTTGTAAGTTGGGGATAAATGGCCCAACCTGTTCTTATATATGTGGGACTGGGACAAAGATCTGTGACACAAGTTGCCTAGCTAAAGGGACAATTTCTATACAGGGTTTAAAAAAAAAGATACTAAGTGGGAGAGGCAAGATGGCAGAGAAGTAGGGCGTTCTATACGTTTCACCCACCTGCTTCTATCAATCTAAGAAGGACTGAAGCCACAGTACTCTGATCCACAAGAATCTGGGAGTAAAAGAGACAGAGTCCACTAAGAAGAGAGCCTCATAGGGCTACCTCAAGAAACAAGTCAAAGTACACATGGTGGAGAGTCCCAAATATCACTGAGTAGGGAACTAAAATAACCAAAGGTACAACAAGAGACACCACTAAAAGAACACTCCCTGAACAGACAGGCCCTGGACAGTCAATGAACCTCCTTTAATACAGCAATATTCACAGCTGCAGAGTGCATAACCAGCTTTTAAAACTGACAAGAGACAGAAAGCTAGCCAAAATGATGGAACGGAAGAACTCTAGAGTTCCAGGAAGAAGTCACAGCTACGGAATTGATCAAAACAGATATAAGCAACATAATGGAGCAAGGATTTAGAATAATTGCCATAAAGTTAATCACTGGGCTTGAAAAAAGCATGGAAGACATCAGAGAAGCTATTGATACAAAGACTAGGGACCTTCAAAATAGCTGTGACAAGTTTTTTAAAAAATGCTATAAAGGAGGTGCTTAATAAAATGGAAGCTGCCACTGCACGAATTAAAGAGGCAGAGAGGAGAGAATAGGTGAATTAGAAGACACAATGATAGAAAAAGAGGAAGTCGATGGGGCACCTGGGTGGGTCAGTCGGTTAAGCGTCCAGCTTCAGCTCAGGTCCTGATCTCAGAGTCTGTGAGTTCAAGCCCTGCATTGGGCTCTGTGCTGACAGCTTAGAACCTGAAGCCTGCTTCCAATTCTGTGTCTCCCTTTTTCTCTCTCCCTCCATGCTCATACTCTGTCTCTGTCTCTCAATAATAAACATTTAAAAATTTTTTTTAAAAAAAGAGGAAGTCGAGAAAGATAAATTGATCTAGGAGCACAAAAGGAGAATTCGTGAAATGAGTGGTACAATCAAGTGGAGCAATATCCGTATTGTAGGAATTCCTGAGGAAGAAGAGAAAGAAAGAGAAAAAGGTTCTGAAGGGGTGCTTGATCAAATTATAGCCAAGAACTTCCCAATCTAGAGAAGAAAACAGACATTGAAATCTAAGAGACACAAAGAACTCCCCTCAGATATAACTTGAACCGACATTTGGCACAATATATCATAGTGAAACTGGAAAAATATAAGGATAAAGAGAATTCTGAAAGCAGCTAGGGATAAAAGGGCCCTAACATACAAAGGGAAACCTATCAGAGTGGTTACAGACCTATCTACTGAAACTTGGCAAACCAGAAAGGAATGGCAGGAAATCTTCAAATATGCAGCCGAGAATCCTTTATGCAGCAAGCCTGTCATTCAAAATAGGAGAGAGAAATTTTTTTTCCCAAATAAACAAAAATTGAGAGAATTCATGACCACCAAACCAGCCCTATAAG
This sequence comes from Suricata suricatta, assembly GCF_006229205.1. Taxonomy (NCBI): domain Eukaryota; kingdom Metazoa; phylum Chordata; class Mammalia; order Carnivora; family Herpestidae; genus Suricata; species Suricata suricatta. The sequence goes on from NC_043705.1 coordinate 119,655,739, forward strand.
AAATCCTAAGAGGGACTCTGAGGGAAATGTTGCAAGGAATACAAGGTACCAGAGACACCACTACAAGCATGAATCCTGCAGAGAACACAATGAATCAAAACCCATATTTTTCAATAATAACACAATGTAAATGGACTAAATGCTCCAATCAAACAACATAGGGTAGCAAAATGGATAAAAAAACCAAAATCCATATACTTGCTGTCTACAAGAGACTCATTTTAGACCTGAAGACACCTTCAGATTGAAAGCAAGGGGATGGAGAAATACTGATCATGCAACTGGAAGTCAAAAGAAAGCCGGAGTAACCATACTTACATTGGACAAACTGGACTTTAAAGTAAAGGCAGTAACAAAAGATGAAGAAGGACATTATATAATAATTGCAGGGTTTCTCCATCAGTAAGAGCTAACAATTATAAACATCTATGTGCCGAATTCAGGAGCGCCCAAATACATAAAACAATCACAAACAGAAACAAACTTATTGATAAGAATGTGCTAACTGCAGGGGATTTTAATACTCCACTTACAGCAATGGATAGATCAACCAGACAGAAAATCCCTAAAGAAACAATGCACCTGAACAACACATTGGAACAGATGGATTTGATAGATATATCCAGAACTCTACATCCTAAGGCTATGGAATTCACTTTCTTCTCGAGTGCACATGGCACATTCTCCAAGATAGATCACATACTGGGTCATAAAGCAGCCCTACCCAAATATAAATGAATTAAGATCATACCATGCACACTTTCAGATCACAATGCTATGAAACTTGAAATCACACGAAAAAGTCTGGAAAACCTCCAAAACCATGGAGGTTAAAGACCACCCTAATAAAGAATGATTGGGTCAGGCAGGCAATTAGAGAAGAAATTAAAAAATACATATGGGAACAAATGAAAATGAAAATACAACAATTCAAACTCCCTGGGATGCAGCAAAGGTAGTCCTAAGAGTAAAGTATATTGCAATCCAGGCCTGTTTCAAGAAACTAGAAAGAGTACAAATTCAAAATCTAACAGAGCACCTAAAGGAACTAGAAGGGGAGCAGCAAGAGCACCCCAAACCCAGCAGGAGAAATAATAAAGATCAGGGCAAAAATAAACAATATAGAATCCTCCCCCTCCCCCCAGAAAAACCAGTTGAACAGATCAATGAAACCAAGAGTTAGTTTTTTGAGAAAATAAACAAAATTGATTGATCAATCCCTAGCCAGGCTTCTCAGAAAGAAGAGAGTACACAAATAGACAAAATCACGAATGAAAATGGATCTATTACAACCAATCCCTCAGAAATACAAGCAATTATCAGGGAATACTATGAAAAATTATATGCCAACAAACTGGACAACCTAGAAGAAATGGACAAATTCCTAAACACATATGCACTGAGAGGAGATAGAAAATATGAACAGACCCATACTAGTAAAGAAATCGAATCAGTTATCAAAAGTCTCCCAATGAATAAGAGCCTGGGGTCAGATGGCTTCCCTGGGCAATTCTACCAGACATTTAAGTCAGAGTTAATAGCCATTCTTCTCAAGCTATTCCAAAAAATAGAAATAGAAGGAAAACGTCTGGACTCATTCTACAAAGCCAGCATCACTTTGGTTCCCAAACCAGACAGAGGCCCAACAAAAAAACGAGAACTACAGGTGAATATCCTTAATGAATATAGGTGCAAAAATACCCAACAAGATAGTAGCAAATCAAGTTCAACAGCATATAAAAAGAATTATCCACCATGATCAAGTGGGTTCATTCTTGGGTTACAGGGCTGGTTCAATATTTGCAAATCCATCAATGTGATACATCATGTTAACAACAACAACAACAACAACAACAACAACAACAAAAGATAAAAACCATATGATCCTGTCGATAGATACAGAAAAAGCATTTGATAAAATACAGCATCCTTTCTTATTAAAACCCTAGAAAAGGGGCGCCTGGATGGCTCAGTTGGTTGAGCGTCCAGCTTCGGCTCAGGTAATGATCTCAGGGTTCGTGGGTTTGGGCTGCATCGGGCTCTGTGCTGACAGCGAGCTCAGAGCCTGGAGCCTGCTTCTGATTCCGTGTCTCCCTCTCTCTCTCTCTGACCCTCCCCTGCTTGCGCTATCTCTCTCTGTCTCTCAAAAATAAATTTAAAAACATTAAAAAATTTTTTTTAAAACCCTAGAGAAATTCAGGATAGAAGGAAATTACTTAAACATCATATAAGCCATTTATGAAAAGCCCACAGCTAATATCATCCTCAATGGAGAAAAACAGACTTTTCCCCCTGAGATCAGGAACACGACAAGGATGTCCACTCTCACCCCTTTAATATAGTGCTTTAATATAGTTGGTTTAATATAGTGCTGGAAGTCCTAGCATCAGCAATCAGACAACAAAAGAAAAGGCATCAGAATTGGCAAAGATGAAGTCAAACTTTCACTTTTCACAGATGACATGATACTCTACATGGGAAACATGACAGATTTCACCAGAAGCCTGCTAGAACTGATCCATGAATTCAGCAAAGTCGTAGGATACAAAATCAACGTACAGAAATCAGCTGCCTTTTTATACACCAATAATGAAGCAACAGAAAGAGAAATCAAGAAACTGATCCCATTCACAATTGCATGAAAAACCATAAAATACCTAGGAATAAACCTAACCAAAGCTGTAAGAGATCTGTATGATGAAAACTATAGAAAACTTATGAAGGAAATTGAAAAAGACACAAAGAAATGGAAAAACATTCCATGCTCATGGATCAGAAGAATAAACATTGTTAAAATGTCATTGTTTCCCACAGCAATCTGCACATTCAATGCAATCCCAATCAAAATTGCACCAGCATTCTTCTCAAAACTAGAACAAACTATCCTCAAATTCGTATGGAACCACAAAAAATCCTGAATAGCCAAAGTAATATTGAAGAAGAAAACCAAAATGGGAGGCATCACCATCCCAGACTTTAACCTCTACTACAAAGCTGTCATCATCAAGACAGTATGGTATTGGCACAAAAACAGACATATAGACCAATGGAATAGAACCCAGAACTGGGCCCACAAACGTATAGTTAATTAATCTTTGACAAAGAGGAAAGAGTATCCGATGGAAAAAAGATCGCTTCTTTAGCAGGTGGTGCTGGGAGAACTGGACAGCAACATGCAGAAGAATGAAACTAGACACACTTTCTTACACCATACACAAAAATAAATTCTAAATGGCTGAAGGACCTGAATGTGAGACAGGAAACCATCCAAACCCTAGAGGAGAAAGCAGGAAACAGTCTCCTTGACCTCAACAGCAGCAATTTCCTACTCGGCACATCCCCAAAGGCAAGGGAATCAAGAACAAAAATGAACTATTGGGACCTCATCAAAATAAAAAGCTTCTGCACTGCAGTGGAAACAATCAATAAAACAAATAGGCAATGATAGAACAGGAAAAGATAGTTGCAAATGACATCAGATAAAGGGCTAGTATCCAAAATCTACAAGGAACTCACCAAACTTTACACCCAAAAAACAAATAATCCAGTGAAGAAATGGGCAGAAGACATGAATAGACACCCAAAGAGGACATCCAGATGGCCTACAGGCACATGAAATGATGCTTAGCGTCACTTATCACAGGGAAATACAAATCAAAACCACACTGAGATACCACCTCATGCTGGTCAGAGTGGCTAAAATGAACAAAGCAAAAAACAATAGATGCTGTTGAGGATGTGGGGAAACAGACACCCTCCTACACTGTTAGTGGGAATGTAAACTGGTGCAGCCGCTCTGGAAAACAGTGTGGATATTCCTCAAAAAGTTAACAGGAGAACTCCCCTATGACCCAGCAATAGCACCGCTGGGGACTTACCCAAGGGATAGAGAAGTGCTGATGCATAGGGGCACATGTACCCCAATGTTCATAGCAGCTCTTTCAACAATAGCCAAATCATAGGAAGAGCCTAAATGTCTGTCAACTGATGAGTGGATCATGAAGATGTGGTTCATCTATACAATGGAGTACTATATGGCAATGAGAAAGAATGAAATATGGCCATTCGTGGCAAAGTGGATGGAACTTGAGGGTGTCATGCTAAGGAAATAAGTCAGGCAGAGGACAGATACCATATGTTTCACTCATAAGTGTAATGGGAGAAACTTAACAGAGGACCATGGGGAGGGGAAGGGGGAAATAGGGAGAGGGACTCTTGAATACTGAAAACAAACTGAGGGCTGAAGGGGGAGGGAGAAATAGGAAGGGGGGTGATGGGCAGGGAAGAGGGCACTTATGAGGATGAGCACTGGGTGTTTTATGGAAACCAACTTGACAATAAACTCTAAAAGAGAAAAAAGAAATATACTTCATGCCACATACCTAATTTTAAAATTTCTAATAGCCACATATAAAGAAAAGTAAAATATATTTTACTTGACTTAATATCCAAAGTATTGTCATTTCAATATGTATGAATATGAAAAATTTGACATACTGTCCATTCTTTCTTCAACATTAAGTCTTTGAAATCCCATATTTTATACTCATGGCACAATTCCATTTAGACTCGCCACTCTTCAGGGGCCCTGACTGCCTCAGTAGAGTGTACAACTCTTGAACGCGGGTTATGAGTTTGAGCCCCACATTGGGTGTAGAGATTTTTTTTAAATGTTTTATTTCTTTTTGAGAGAGAGAGAGACAGAGCGTGATTAGGGAATGAGCAAAGAGCCCGATGCGGGGCTCAAACCCACAAACTGCAAGATCATGACCTGAGCTGAAGTCTGACGCTCAACCGACTGAGCCACCCAGGTGACTCAAGATTTAGAAAAAAATAAACTAGACACTTTTCAAGTACTTAATAGTTCATGTGGTCCATGGCTGCCATATTGGACAGTATATTTCTAGAACATAAGTTCCTTGCAGGTAGGAACTCTTGTCTTTTTTTTTTTTACATTGCTATATCTTCTGTGCTTAACACCATTCATAGCACATTGTAGACCCCTAACAAATATTTTTAAATAAATGATGAAATGAATAAAAATAAATTAAAAAATAAAAACCGATACTAATTTAAAAAGAAGTACTTAAAATATTCAAACCCAGCAAATGTAAAAACAAGCTAATTAAAACCACGGCAGTGTTAAGAATTTTAAATGGTTTCTAGAAGGTGTATTGATAAATTAATTTTATTCCTTATCTCTGAAGACCCAAGTGAAAGGATAATAAAGGAATTTTAAAATGGAGAAGAAAATTGGAGAAGAGATATTGCTGGGTAAGAGAAATAGCAATCAGTGTAAGAGGATGGAGGAAGCCATAATATAATTTGTGCAAAAGAGGATAGTGGTAGTGAACGTAAGACTCAGAAGTGACAGGCAAAAAAAGGGAGAGATAATCATGGTTGTTAAGTCTTAGTGTAAGACAGTTAAAGCTCCTCATCTCTACGGCCTTTGTGCAAAGAACTCCTAGCTGTTAGGTCGTAGGCAGGAGTCTAGCTTTCCATCAGATCACCTTAGAGCAGAGCTCGGCAAATCTGGCCTACTACTCTCTTTTCCCAGAATTAAAGTTTTACCAAAACTACAATCTACCCATCCATTTACACAGAATCTGTGCTGCCTCTGTGAGTCAGTAGCAGAAGTGAATAGTTGCCACATAGACTGTATAACTTGCAAGGACTAAAATATTTATTTTCTGGCCATTTATAGAAAAAGTTCCACCAGATGTGAGCCAGCCAGGCACCCCTAAAAAATGTTTTTGTTTAACAGATTGGTGTGCTCAACAGAGGACACCCTATCCTCACATTTCCAGGAGGTTATTTCTATTAATAAGGAGGATTTTCATCTCTGATTGATGAAAGGCAAGAGTTCTACGTCAATTGATTCCTATGCTGTTGTTGTTTTAATGTTTGTTTACCTTGAGGGAGGGGTGGAAGGGCAGAGAGAGAGGGAGAGAGAATCCTGCAGGCTCCACCACACTGCCAGTGCAGAGACCCACGTGGGGCTTGATCCCAAGAACTGTGAGATCATGACCCGAGTTGAAATCAAGAGTCAGAAACTTCGACTGAGCCCCCCAGGTGCCCCTATTCTTGGTGCTTTTGAGTGAGGGGCAGGAATTGCTCCTTCAGTAGGCTGAGCAGATTAAGTATTTACCTTGCCGAATGTGCCACATGGCAAGGTCTAGATTAGGGAGAGGGCAGCAAGCTTGATTGTGGTTTCAGGTTCAGACTACAATAACAGTATGTTCTCTATTCTGGCTTTACTGACAATAAAGCTGTGTACTTTACCTCCATCTTTCGGTCTCCAGTTTATAATTGTAGGCAGAACTTGAAGGAATGAGGAATGTGATTTATCATACTCCTTAAATCTGAACATATGTGCATCCTTGGCTGTGACTGGAGCTCAGGTATCCAAACGGCAAGTGAGAAATCTCTTTTCTGACAGATATAAGGAGATACTGCATTCATAAATAAGAACAAGTAATTGTATAGGAGGAACAGAGAACAAGAAGAAAAAATGAAATTTAAAATATAGCCAAATAAAAAATTTCATGGAAGAGTTAAAAGATAGGGTCAAAAGCCCCGTCCCTCCATCCCCAAAATGGGCAAAAAGAACACAACTGAGACCACTCCAGGAAGAGTACCTGACTTAATAGAAACCACAGAGAAAATAAGAACCTAAGGGGCATGGCACTTGGCTGGCTCAGTCTGTAGAGGGTGTGACTCTTGATCTAAGGGTAGTGGATTCAGGCCCCTTGTTGGGCATGGAGCCTACTTAAAAAAGAAACTAAGGGGGAAGAAATTTTCAAGATTCTCCATAGTTAAGGACACAGATTAAATGATAAAAGTCTCTATGTACTCTGCAAAATGAATCTTTTAAAGATACTCATTGAGGGAATCAAAGTAAAAATTTAAACTATGGGAAATACATAACACATCCCAAAAGCTTCTAGAGAGGGAAAACAGGTTGTATACAAAGGAGCGAAATCAGGGGCGCCTGGGTGGCTCAGTCGGTTAAGCCTCTGACTTCGGCTCAGGTCAGATCTCACATTCGTGGGTTCAAGCCCCGCATCAGGCTCTGTGCTGACAACTAGCTCAGAGCCTGGAGCCTGCTTCCGGTTCTGTGTCTCCTTCTCTCTCTGCCCCTCCCCCTCTCATGCTCTGTCTCTCTGTATCAAAAATAAATAAAACATTAAAAAAAAAACCCCAAAGGAACAGAATCAGTATTGTAGCAACCCTCTTAACAGCAAAAGCACAGGCTAGATTTTAACTCTGAATTCTAGATCCAGCTATCAACTCTGAGGTGAGAATAGAGACATTTTCAGACCTCTAATAGACTCAACAAGTTTGTCCCTACGTGTTCATTCTTAGAAAGCTATGGTAGTTTATGCTTAAGCAAATGGAACATTTTTGGGCAAAAATGAGGAAGGGATGGATTCCAGATCGTCCTGAAAGAAGGGTAGGAAAAGTCCAACACAGCACCTTTGCAGCAGTCCTGCAGTCAGTCCATACAGGCACAGAACATTAGAAGCGGCTCCAGGAAGGAGTTTCTGGAAGGAGAAATGAGGGTGGGGTGCAGGAGCGGGAGGAAGAGACTCAGAGCACACCACAAGAATTACAGATTACTGTGTGGAACTTATGTGAGTGAAAAGCAAAGCAATTTCACTAAAGGGAAATGAGTATACAAGAAAGGAAACATTCGTCTAGTACATTAAATGCCAGCTGTGATTGAACAATATTTACATAGTTTTATATTACATAAATGCTCATTAAATATAGCGATATCCATGTTGGGACTATAGGGGAAGAGAGTAAGAACTAGGTATCTTTAATAAAAAAGCTAATAGGTGATAACATAACACATGAAGTCTAGACTTAACAATTCTATTACAATTAATAAATTGTAATAGTACATTTAGAAATATAGCTAGACAAAGAAAAAACTAAGAGAGTTCAAAGTCGTTGCTTCTACGAACAAGGGATTATTTCTTTAAAATTAACTAGGAAATTAAACTAGTAAATAATAGAAACTGTATGTATTATTGTATCAAAAGCCTATCTTGTTAACATTTTTATCTTGGGATTACTTTGTATAGAAGGCAGGATTTTAAAAGATTCAATTGACAGTTAAGCTATGCAGAGATCCACTAAGTCTATTTTTCTCCTTTTCGGATAATGTCATGTCTTTTGATTACTTCCCTCACTTCAAACTGTAGTTATTCCTCATGGGCTGTCCTTCAAATGAATCAAGTGTAAGTCATGTTGTCTTCTATGTGGATACCTACTCAGGAAGATTTGTCTCACTGCATCTTACTAAGGAAATTCACACCTGTTCTCTATTACGATTTAAGCAATATCCATCCAAAGTTGAGTGCCCAATGTAATCATTTTACAAATGAGGCCACTTCTCTCCTTTCACCACCACCATCCCAACCCAAGCTATCATCATCTTTCGCATGAACCTTTATGGTCCCCTCAATCACTGTATAAATTGCAGCCGGAAATCTTCAAAAATGCAAATCGGACTTCACAAACGCAAATCCCTATTCTCCTATCCATCTTAATTTCTTTAATTTCTTCCTATTGCTCCAAGGCATAGAGTCTGGTCTACAAAAGCATGATTTGGCCCATCAGCTTCACCCCACGGTCTTGTTCTCTGCCATTCCCTGGAGCCATGAAGCTTCTGAAGGCAACTGTGCATATGCTGTGCCAGCAATTTGGGATTCTCCTTGTATCCCTTTCCTCCAACTATTTTTTCCTCTTAGAATTTATTATGTCCCTAAAGAATGAACTGATGGAAGCAATTAAAAATTATTTCCCATTTCTTAATGGTTCAACCAGCATTATTTGTATCTATCTGTATTACATATCAGGCTTCATCTGAGGATTAGTTTCACTTGGAGAAGAAAGCCTTTCTCATCTCCCCCAGCCCTCCAGACTACTCCAGTGCTGCATACTCTCATAGACTTTACTTGTTCTCTCAAGAACACAACTCCCACTGGAACACAAACTTACTGCCACTGACCCAGCACAGTTCATTGTCTATAGTAAGCACTCAGCAAATACCTGTCAAGAGACTGAATTCACAAAAACTAACCAGTGTCACTACCAAGTGATCTACAAGACAAATTGTTAGTATGACAGTAAAGAAAGAATCCATGTTTTAAGTTCAGGAAAGGAGTGCAGAATGTAGCCTGTGATTTCTTGATCTTTCCAATGCCAAATGTCACCTCTGCACTTCAGGGCTACACTCTTACACCTTGTCTCCGGAACCACTCTACCTCAGAAATCTCACACATTCCTTCCTCTGATTTTATCACCCCATTATTCCATTTCTGTTATTCCCATTACACTTGCTTTTCCATTTGATTGAGGCTTTTAAACCTTAATCCTTTTTTTCTCTCAACCAAGCTCAATTACACCCGTCAAGGTTTCCCAATCCTGGCCCGGAGACAGATCACCTTCTTCGTTGTGCAACTGGCCCCACTAGAGAAAAATAACACAACTATGCATTTTGTCATCATCATGGTTCCTCACAATGTAGGCAGGAAGTGATCTTTCTGAACCACAACCCTGAGTATATTATACCAAGTTAAAGCCCTTTCAAACTCTTGAATACAGCTTTTCAAGCTCTTTATTCTGTTTTTCTTCCAGCCTCACTAGTGTATCAGTACTGTTGTCTCTCTTCCTGCCTGGCCACTTTCCCTGACAAGACTCTCATTCATTTCTCAACTAGTGTTTGGCTTTGCTCTCCTTCTTTCTGAAACTACTTTCCCTAAAGGTTTCCATTTACTTCCTGAAAGGCAGGATCAGTAGTTTTTCCGTTTTGATCTTACTGCATTTCACATGTTGCTCTCTTCATCCTTGAAACTCTCTAACCTGTGGTTTCTGGATTCTTCCCATCTTCCTCTAATCACTTCTCCAGTCTCCTCCACAAATTCATTTTCCTCTTGCTGTACCTTAAATGTTGGTAGTCTCCAAGGTCCTTCCTTTGGTTCTGTGCTGCTCACTCAACAGTTTACATATTGATGAGTCCCCAAAAGCAGACTCACTCCAAAGTTCCCCACCGAAGGTGTCGTGTTCTTACCTTTTGGACATCACCCGAACAGCCCTCAGATGCTAGCTATCAGCATGTTTAAACCTACTTATAGAAAGTGATGAAACCTGATAGCTATACTCGACACCTTCATCTTCCTTCACCTCAGTCAACTGTCAAGTCCTGCTATTTTTATCTCCTAAATACATCTGCAATCTCTCCAATCTTCTCTTTATCCCTTCTACAATCACCATCCAGTTCAGGCTCTCACCATCTCTGAACAATTGCATTAATGTCCTCTTCTTGACACCCTCAAATCTATCCTCTACATAGAGCCAGAGTGAACTTTCACTAACCCCTTGCTTACAATTCTTCCAGTGCCTATGCATTAAAATTTAAGTTCTGGACAATATGCTTAGGTCTTTCTGTAGATTCATCTTTTGATACTCTATTGCTCACATGCTGGTTTCTACACTTTCAGAATTCCATTGCCCAGATCTCCCCCACTTAAACCAAACATTCTAATGATCCAAATATGAGCAAAAGATAGTTACGGATTTTTAAAAAGTAATCTCTGCCTACTGTGAAGCTCAAACTCAAGATCCTGAGATCAAGAGTAGCATGCTCTACTGAGGCAGCCAAATGCTCCCTTATGGATTTCTTTAAATAGGCTCCCACATAACATGCTAAAGTGGTTGTATTTACCAAACTTCAATTACACTTATTTCAGAATCACATGGCTTCAGGCTGTGTTCTGAATTCAAAGTTAATATTCTTTTCACCAATCCAAGTTTTAGCCTTCTACTAAAGCCTACTCAGGTTCAAGAATTTTTCCATTTTGATATCACTGCATCTCACCTGTTGCTCTCTACTCCCTCCTTGAAACTTTCTAACCCCTCCCTGGTTTCTGGATTCTTCCCATCTTTAAGATTAGCCCAGAAATATAGAAAATAGTTCAAATAAAAACAGGACCCATAAAATGTCACATTTTACCTTCTCACTTTATCTACAGGATGATAGTCACCTCAGCATCTGAGGCTATAAAGTGGATCTTTTGAAAAGGTATAAAAAATCCACAACATTCAGTCATTAGTTTGTCTACATTCATATCTTACAGGCAACTGAATAAGGACTTTCCAGATTAATCTTCTTTGTAAGAGCAATGGATCTGGGAGGTAAAAGCCTGGAGGGTTGCTCTTGGCTCCTGGTACTAAGTAGGTGTATACAGGTAACCCTTGAACAATGCGGGGGTTGGGACACTGACTCCCTGCATAATCGTGTGTAACTGTTCACTCAAAAACTTAGCTACTAATAGGCTATTGTTGACCAGAAACCTTACCAATAACATTGTTAATTAACACGTTATATGTATTATATACTGTATTCTTACAATTAAGCTAGCAAAAAAAAATTAAGAAAATCACAAGGAAAATGTTACAGTATTTGCATAGAAATGGATCTGCACAGTTCAAACTCATGTTGTTCAAGGGTCAACTATAGCTTGTAGAAACAAATTCACCTATTTGAACCTCTATTTCTCTTCACCTGTAGTTAATGAATTTCCAAAGCAGGTCATACATGTCACTGGGGCGGGAGTGACCAGGAATCCCCTGAAATTATATGCACAATTCTGTTTAGCCTTCTAAGAAGGATTTGTTTAGTTTCCTAAGTAGAGATTTCATGGCTTTCATTAGATACATACAGATTCATGAATTCCAAAGCTAAAGTTAAGGACATCTGGATTAAATGAGTTCTCAGATCCCTCATATTCTAAGACTCTATATATTTTTTAAAACTATGGAATGTGGAGATCCCTTATCAGTTTAGGACTATAATGACATTTTCCTGTTTGTTGTTCTATGTTTTAAATCTAGTAAGGTTCAGCCTAAATTACAATTCTAGGCAAGTTATGATCAAGACAAACTTACATTGCCATTTCTTGTGGGGAAAAAAAAGGGTGAAGACAGTACAACTACATGACTAAGTAACACAAACACTTTTCATTTCTAAGGTTCTAACGGCCAAGATTAACTAAAAAAAGTCACAAATAGAGGAAAAATCACATTCAACAAAACTGCAATGCCAACAAACTATACAATAAACAATCACGACTGATTGTCCACTTGTCTCAAGCAGTAGTTAACAAAATTCCTGAATAAAAGAGGAACTTTAATCGCAGGGCATCTCCCGTTATCTATTTAAACTTGTTTCCTTACATTAGTTCTTCATCTCTGCCTGCTTGACGTTTGCCAACTAAAATTCAAAGGATTAAACATTTATCACCATCTTTCTGAAAACTGGACCTACCTCCTCACTTCATGGTCTCTGTAATGGCACCCGTGTTCTGGTTATGCAGGCTTAAGAATACATAGGAGTTTGAAGAGACAGTGTCTCTCAAACCCGTAATAAATTCAGTTACGAAAAAGCATTACAAACCAGAAATAACTGTTGTTCCTCCATTTAGAATCAACTATTTCTTAAGAACCCAAGGACAAGATTGTTTTTTCATAAAAAATTTGTAAAGAATAAAAGATGAAGAAATCTATAGATTAAGACCAAAAACTAAAAATGACATTTTGAGGGCCCTGAAAACTTGGTTACTGGATATTTGATGTCAGGGAGTATTAATATTCAGAGATGATATATTTATAGAAGAAATAATATACCTGGTATTTCAGAAAAATATAAATGAAAACATACAGGGTATAGCTCAAAATAAGCTTGGTCAGAGATTCAGAATGACTGAAACTGAGTGACTGGTCCACAGTGATTCTATAACAAAAAATTTAAATAATCCCGATGAGAATAAAAGAATGTGTGCATTCTGCATTCCTGTGGGCAATGAAGCCATATACAAATGGAGTCTCACAAAGAAGTATCCACTCGATTACCACACAAAACACATAGGGATTTTATGACCACTTGCTCAATAAACCATGCAAACAGGAACTTGTTAGGTCAGTGACCTATTATACCAAATTTACATTCAGTTGTTTGTTACAACCAACAGAACAATGAGTGCATTTAGGAAAGTCTTCAAATAAAAAATCACACCAATTTGTGTAATGAATAATATGCTTCCTATGACAAAAATAAGCTAAAGGGTTAAACTTTAGTTTTAAAATGAGCAAGGCAAACAGCAAAAGGTTCAAACAAAAGTAGGATTTCTGTAGAGCAAAATTTACTAACAAACTGCTTCAAATGATCACTTCAACTGAATGATCTGATGGGTTTTATATTTGCAAAAGTAACCTTCTTCCAGGTTAATATCAATAGTTTTGGCGGTCCAGACCACCTGGGTGCTGCACTAGTGACCACACTGAGTTCTTTGTGCATCCAAAAGTGGTGTGTAGGTGGAGAAAACCACATATCCTCCTGGATTAAGTTCACTTTCTAAATGAACATATGATAACTTGCTCACTGCTCATGAAATCCACATTGGACAGAAAAGCTTGACTTACCTGTCTTCGTGGGTAGACTACAGTCATCAATAATTGTCTGTGTGCTTCAGTCACCTGCTAATGGTTCAAATATTCAACATATCAACAAAACAAGCTACATACTACTGTTCTTTAAAAGTTCAGAAATTCTTACTAGAGATTATTAAATGGTTTTCTGAATTTGTATTTTGATATTTTTTAAACTACCCATTCCTTGTCAAAATAATAATAAGCAAATAGGAAAATAGAAAAATTTCATATTAATATATGAAAGTGAAGAAGTACTTGGCACTTTTTATATCAAATAGAACACAGCTTCAATACAAATCAATAAAACATGATTTGGCATATTACAGTATCAACAAACTATAGATTAAGATTGAAATTTGTAATTCCTTAATATATTTAAAAAGTTTGATTTTGTACATTTATTTGACTATTGAGGCCTTAACCTATCTTACTGTTAAGACCTAAAAAAATTCATATTTGAGAAATCTACTTTTTGAAATCTTTGGTTTGTATATTTTAAGGGCTAAGGCTTAGGAGTTATATCAACATTTGGCTTATATTAATAGCTAAAATACTAGAACTCGGAATATATGGAAAATTCCTAAACACAGCAATTCACCTGGCAACAGAAACTTTATCTAATGTGTGCCTACCCTCTAAAGCTCACTCTGAATAGGATCCCTAAGTTTATACACACTAAGTATCCTTTAGGAACTGGTTTATTTTCACTAAGGACGATCTCCTTTAATTGTTGACGTTTAATTAGAATAGTAAGACACAATTATTCTGACCCCAAATTTAAATTGCTATTATAACATTTATAAGCTAATTACTGAATCTAAGACTCAGTTTTCCTCATCTACAAAATGGGGATAAAATATTTAACTAGCAGAGTTTTTGTTAAGAATTAAGTAACAGCACACATTACTGTCAGGCTTCATAGGATTCAAAGTCTGTTTTACTACATTTTCTTTAGAGCTCTGCAGGCTTGACTTTATATTCCTGTATTTTTTCTAAATTAGTATTTTACTTTTCCAGATGAATTACTATTGTTTTCATTAGCTATCTCAAGTCCTTTCTGATTAAACATACTACTCCATGGGAGGAAAAGCCAATCTAGTTTTATTCTACAGAGTTCACAGTAAAAAGGAAGAGGAAACAGAAAACTAAGTGGAAGAAGAGTGGGAAAACATTTCCTTCAAGAAAATGTTCTGAAAGAATTCCACATCAGAACTAGATCCTGAAAAGTTATTTTCATTGTGGTTTAATAGGTGTTCATGAAAAGATACTTTGTGGCAATGTCACTTTTCCTCACAAATTGCAAAATTTCATTTATTGGCCAATTTCATAAAACTTAACATTCTAAAAGTTGACTTTTAAAAATGAACTTAAAAATAAGTACACAAATTTGAAATACACCTTCTCCCCTGTGATTTTAGCCATTACTATTTCTGAGCATCAACTATGCAGATCAACTGATTAAATACCCACTCTCCCCATTTGTAATAACACTGTTCTCCAAAGAGGTATAAAATGTTTAGAGTAGAAAATGAATAAACATCTCAACTAGTAAAATTACTCCTTTATCAGCATTAAAAAATAACTTGTGAAAAATGTAATGTAATTACGAAGTGTCACACTCCACTCTATTTCTAAAATAACATGGCATAATTTTAACTAAGAGAAATGCTAGTTTCCCAAAATAGCATGATTGTTACCTTTTCCCGAAGTTTAAAAAATAAATATTACCAGCATGACATCACTAGAAAGAAATTGAAGCATACAAGGAATAAACTATAGTTTCTTTTTATATCAAAATGTACTCTTGAAAATGTGTTTGGCACAGTGCTAAATCATATATAGTTAATACTAAATATTGCAGGATACAATAAAACCCTGGAGTTAACTGTTTACACCCTCTTATGGGAATGAAAATAATAGATACCAATTATCCAGAAGCCAGCCTATACAAACTGTATAAACAATATTTTATGTTTTGCTTTGAAAACCAGTGATATAATAAATTTTACATAAAAGACTGCAAAATAATATAAATGGATTTAAACAGATCTTTACAATAAGAAATTCAAATGGAAACAGACAAGTAACAAAGAGAAGTAAAAAAATTTATTGCAGTATTCGCTCCACCAGATTGCCTGGGGATCCCTTTTCTTGTATTGTTTTCAGGGTGACCTAATACATCAAAATCTACATTTACAAAAACTCCTTCTGCAGATAGGTCATAGATACTGCATGCTTTTTTTTTTTCAACAGAATAAATTATATATCCAGGAGAGTCTGCCATTTTACAGCCTGGAAAAAACAATGCTTCCCTGGAAACTGGGCTAAGCTAAAGAAAGCCATCCGCTGCTAGGTTAAACTCCAAAGAACACTTTATTAAGAACATTAACAGACTAATTTCCAACATTCACTTGTTTATTTTTTAAACAGAAAGTTTTTTTTCCAAGATATAAACAATTTTTGTTAAACTATAATACAGTGGGAGTAAAAATGAACTGAGAATCTGTTTCTGCTGCACAACAGCGAAGGGAGCTCCCACAAAAATGTTTTCCCAACATTTCCTTCTTTTGTTCCTGCATCCCAGGTTCCATTCTTACTCTTCATAAAACTGATTTTTTTTTGCCAGAATGTTGATATTTCAAGTTTTTCTGCCTTTAAAAAAAATTCCTGTAAATTTGGCTGCATGTACAAATTCATTAGCTGGAAGTCCCATCCTTGGCGGCATACAGGGATCGTAAAGTCTGAACAACTTTATTAGTCAGCTTATTAGCACTCGTTAGAGCAATTTTTTTGTAAATAATGTCTGACTCTTTAATAGTGTCTACCCAAGGCACCAGTTTGCGGCCATCACGGCGCTTAGCCTCAGTCCAGGAGCCACTGTAGGAGCCTGCCATCCACTGAACACTGAAGCCATTGCTGGTTTTCTGTACTACTCTTGCAATTTGTGGTCGATCTTTGTACTTTGGACAGCAAATAGCGATGACATCCATGACGTCAACACTTTCATTCATCTGTGCTGCCAACTCCGTAGAGTCTGAATTTCGTTTTGACCTTCTCAATGACTAAAACATTGGGAGGGGGGAAAAAAGACGAAGTGTTACACAAAAGAATTTTAGTGAAATTTTTGTTTTTATTGCTTTTAATCCCTTGACGCCGGGAGTTTGGGATTTCCCAGCACACTTCCATTGCCGGCAATGAGACGCACCGTGACCGCCAGCGCCAAGGGGTTAACATATACTTGTAAAACCGTATAACTCTTAATTTGTACCCGTGTCTTTACTCTTATTGATATATAAAATTATATATACATATGAACCATAAAGCTACATAAAACTTAGCAACAATAAAAAAGGATAACACACATTAATACAATCCAAAAAAATTAATAACCCTTTATGCTGGATGTCTCATTTCTGTTTTTTCTTTTTTATTGTCTTTTATGTTAAACTTTCTACAAAAGGATGTATAAATGGTTAAGTAGAGAATCTCTATCTACAAAATGTTTTCTCTCATAAGTATTACATTACTTGGTATACATTTAATAGACTGACATATATAAGCACATAAAAATCATTTTACGTAATACGCTGCGAAATACGTTGACTCCTCCTCCGCCTCACCCCTGAAGTGCCTCCTCCTCTATCCTCCCCATCACTTTCATCATCTTCTGTCTCTGCTGCTGCATTATTTTTAGGGCTGCCTCCTCCAAGCAGCGAGGTAATTGCTTTGTTCCGAGCATTTGTACTAGCTGACACCTCCCCTTCTTCCTCTTCTTCATCAGGGTCCAGATGTTCCATGAGAAGCTTGAACTACAAAAATTAGATATGAATTTAGAATTTTATATATATAATTTCAAACAAGATTGTTAAATCCTTAAATATTTCCTTTAAAGTTTTTTTCCCTAAATGTATTCTATGGCAGTAACTGGGTGTGGGGTACTAGTTTAATTGGTAAACAGACTAGCTATTATCCAAATCAGGGCCTGGTAAATATTTTCTATAAAGAACAAGATAGTAAATATTTTTGGCTTTTGTACACCATATGGTCTGTCAGAACTATACAACTCTGTCATTGTAGTGTGAAACCATCTAGTGACTACATATAAATGAATGGGCATGGCTGTTTTAATAGAAGTTTATTTAAACATGCAGTAGGGAAAAAAAATAAACAGGCAGTAGGGGACAGATTTGGCCCATATGTTGGAGTCTGCTGACCCTGATCTAAGTCATCAAGCAACCAGATGATAAATGATTAATTACTGATAGACATTTTTCACAGTTTCTGCCCCCTTTGCTGTGTCCCAAAGAAAGAAGATGAAAGAGAATAAAAAGAATGTAAAGAGTTTTAAATGAGAATTAAAATAATTTTCAGCAGTAGAGTATAAGGTTTACAGTCTATAAATAATATGAAAACCACTACGTAGATTTCATTCTTGGTCAAAAATATCATTATTAGTTATGTTTAGCTACTTGCTTTAATAGATTAAAACAAAAAACTTTTATTTTTGGGAGACAATTCCCCCCAAATATTTCTTTAAACATAAAAATTTACTGTGGTAAAATATTCATAAAACTTACCATTCTACTGCTTTTAAAGTGTTCAATTCATTGCCATTAAGTATTTTACTATGTTGTGTAATCATCACCACCACCATTTCCAAAACTTTATCATTCCAAACAGAAACTCATTCTATTCCTATTAAAACAATAGCTCCTCATTCTTTGTGGTAACAACTTCTATTTTCTGTCTCTATGAATTTGCCTAGTCTTAAAGACATTTTAAATGTTTTTTTTAAGTTTATTTGAGACAGAGAGAGAGAGAGAGAGAACGAATGAATGAATGAATCCCAAGCAGGCTCCATACTGTCAGCGCAGAGACTGATGAGGGCTTGATTTCACCGTGAGATCATGACCTAAGCATCCAAGAATCGCATGCTTAACTGACTGAGCCACCCAGGTGCCCAAGACATTTTAAAAGCACCTTTTGTACACATACACACTCTCACATATTTGTTAAGAGTATATATGTAAGAAACATACAAATACGTAAGAATACGTGAAAAAGTACTAATACGGGTTGCCAGGAAGGAGAGCAACAGGAGGCTGACGAGGGCAGGAGGATGACTTTTCATGGTTTTTCCTTTTATAAATCATAAACCATGTAACCTATTGAATTAAAAAAAATACATACATGGGCATAACTTTTCCTGAAACTTGCCTAAAAGCTTTCATTCTCACTAAAATAAAATGAGTGGTGGGCTGGCATTTCCTAAGAAAAAATAATTTATGATGCAATGGGTGAAATGGGAAAGGCAAGCTTCAAGTAACTCATTAAAACCACATACAGAAAAATCATCCTGATAGTTTATGAAGCATCAGTGTAAGGAGACAGCTATCTCCCTGCAGAGAATCTCCTTTTCGAGAAAGTCATTATTAGAAAGGAACAGATTTTGGTTTTACTACTCACATCTAGATATTGTTTTACTATACTCCTCTTCACATCTTCAGTGATTTTGGAGTTAGCCATATCACTCCGCAGGAAGTCCAGTGTTTGTTTGGGATGAAAATGAACTCCTGTTTTCCGGTTTATCGCTTTGTCATATACTTTTGCAGATTCAGATGGAGAGTATTTCTGAATTTTACTGTTTTGGAAAAACAAAATCATTAACATTAAAATTTTTTCAGGCATTTATATTTAAAGTGATTGTAGTTAAACTTAACTAATAATTAAACTTTTTATCATATAGATTTCAGTCAAGTGAACTTGTACACAAAAATAAAAATAATTTTAAAAGGGAGGTAAAGACATAAAGACTAAGATTAATAAGAATAAAATTCTCTTGTTTCCATTAGTATTTGTCTGAAATAGAGGCATCATTTAAATTAATTTCTCATGTCTGTTTCTGAATTCCATGATCATGACTGTAGAACAGTTTCATTATTAATACTGGTTTACGTAACTGGTTTACTTATTTTCCTGCCCTTCCAACTATTCATCCTCTACACAGCAGCCAGAATGTTTACAAACCTGCATATTTTAGCAACTCTGGCTTAAAAATCTTCCCAACTTAGGGTGCCTGGATGGTTCAGCTGGTTAAACTCTGGATTTTGGCTCAGGTCTTGATCGCATGGCTTTGTGGGTTTGAGCCCTCCATCAGGCTCTGTGCTGGCAGCTTGGAGCTTGCTTGGGATTCTCTGTCTCCCTCTCTCTCTCTGCCCCTCCCCGACTCGAATCATGCTGTCTCCCTCTCAAAATAAATAAAAGTAAAAAAAAAAAAATCCTCCCAACTCTTTAGCACCACCCCAAGACCCTTACAAGGTTTTATATAAAAACCCAGGTTATCTAGCTTGTCTTGAAAAAGTGGAAGCTCTGGGCTACCTTATGCCTCTTCTGAGGCAAAAAAACTGATGAACATTTGAGTAATACCTGAGCCCTTTAAATAAAACATGCTTTTTCTAGTTTGCCAGTGATCTTCTACAGAATCTACTTTGCTGTTTCATGATCTATCTGCTATGAACATCTGGCTTTGTGATTCATTAATTTTTTTTAACGTTTAATCATTTTTGAGGGGCAGAGCGTGAGCAGGATAGGGGCAGAGAGGGAGACAGAATCTGAAGCAGGCATGAACTCATGAAGCATGAGATCATGACTTGAGCCAAAGTCAGATGCTTAACCAACTGAGCCACCCAGGTACCCCAGCTTTGTGATTCCTAATGTAAGGTTTTTTTTATTAGTAACTTTTTTTAAACATTTATTTATTTTTGAGAGACAGAGACAGAGTATGAAGAGGGGAGGGGCAGAGAGAGAGACACATACCCAGAATCTGAAGCAGGCTCCAGGCCCTGAGTTAGTGGTCAGCACAGAGCCCAGTGTGGGGCTTGAACCCATGAATCATGAGATCATGACCTGAGCCAAAGTCGGACACTCAACTGACTGAGCCACCAAGGTTTTAATTAAATGAAAAATGACAAAGGGCGCCTGAGTGGCTCAGTTAAGTGTCCAACTCTTGGTTTTTGCTCAGATCATGAACTCATGGTTCATGAATTCAAGCCTTGCATCAGGCTCTACGCTGTCAGCACAGAGCCTGCTTGGGATTCTCTCTCTCCCTCCTTCTCTGACATTCCCCTGCTCTCTCAAAATAAGTTAAACTTAAAAAAAAAAAAGGCCAAAGTTTCATGGGCAAAGGCTGCAAAAAGATACCTAGAGTAATTAACTGTGGGTAAAATTATATGGCATTCACAAATAATTAGTACTTTACTATCTCTTACATTAGAGACTATTTGTGTTCTATTAGAACTCAGCCTAGTTAGTCTGCATTTATTCTTTATTCATAAGCTCTTTGAAAACTTAAATTTATAATCTATATGAAGATCAGCCTAATTCTCTATAAGGTCTTTTTAAGGAAATCTACAAAGTTAAGTCCTTTCACTTATAATGCATTATGACTATGAAATGTTTGTCCTCTCTTCAATAACAAAGTGAACAAATTGTGATATATTATACAACAAAATATATAGCAATAGTATGGGGAAAATGTTCCTTCTTTAAATAGGAACATTTTTAATATGGAAGTAAGCATGCAATCAAAATTGAGTTTCGTATTTCTTTATAATCTGAACCTTTCCGGTAAAGTGTTTTCTCCCCCTGATTATGTCACCTTACCTATCAGAAAATCCACAGAGATTCTTCAAATGTTGTTTTAACATCAGAAGCAATAAAATACCCTGGGAGACATTTGCAAATTCAATTAAAGGAGCTGAATTTTCTGGCAAACATTTCATCACCGAATTTATATCATCTTCTGAATCTGAATCTGAATCTGAATCTACACGTTTCCGTGACTTCCGAGGCCTGGAAACTTCTTCTTCACTCTCACTTGACTCATTTTCCTTACTAGGTGATGATTTTCTCTCTTTCCTTTTGTCTTTTACCATTGACTGGGAAAAAAGAAAAGAAGAAAAAGGAAAAATAGTAACAAAATACCACTAATAAATACGTATGCGCCTTTCAACAGCTTCAAAAAAGCATCTTAAATTAGTATTTTGCATTTTGAAACCCTCTGACTTTCTCTAAACAGTTAGGTTCCAAGAATTAATAAAATCGTATATAATCCACTACTCTGATTGCCCCTTCCCAAAGCCTTTCTGAAATATCAAAGGAAACAACTTTGTTATAGGATATAAATGAAAGATAAATTAGTTATAAAAGTATCAGCTCGGTACATAGGTAAGCCATTACACAGGAAAAGTAGTAAATATAGTTTAACTGAGGAGAGGGGTGCCTGGCTGGCTTAGTCAGTAGACCATGCAATTCTTGATCTCAAGTTCATGAGTTCAAGCCCCACACTGGGGATAGAAACTACTTAAAAAAAAAGTGCTAAATATAATTTAACTGAGGAATATTTAATAGGTTTGAACATTCCATCTTCTATCAAACTCTCAACTTTTCAAAAGATAATATGCAACTTTTCCTAAACAGTTATTTTTATCTGTATCTCATGATACTGTTTACTTTCAGCTGGATTTGAGAGGGGAAATGACTAGATTATAAGGTAATTATTCAAATGTAACTGTTAAAGAAGAAACAAAACGGGAGAAACATTTACAAGTATATCCACAAGAGAGAGGTAAAATAAGATAACATGATGGCTCAAGTTTCTGGAGAATTATTAACTTCTCAAACTTTAAGGTGCACCTAGGGATTCTGTTAAAAATCTAGCATCTGCAGTTCTAACAAGCTCTCAAGTGAGGCCACTGCGGCTGGGTCTAGGGGCAAACTTCAAGCAGCAAGGGTCTAGATACCTCGGTAATTCCAACCCTTGGGTATTATAATAATTTCCCTGATATACTAGTTTGATCGATCAGGTTGAGTTTTGAGTGCAACAATTTTGTAAAACGAGATCTACTTGTGTCTTCAGGCACATCAAAGCTTTCCAATTAATTGTTAAATAATTTACTGAGGGCCTACTATGTGTCTCAGTGCTATACCAGGTGCTACTATAATGAAACGAATTACATTTCCTCCTAAAAAACCACAAAAGAAAAGACATAAGATTTATAATAAGAAACTCAGTAAAGATTTTGGGCACACAATATGCCAACCCCATTATGATGCTGATGTTCAGAAAAAAGAAAATCAACAATATTATACATTTTCTGTGTATCTTTATAAGTAAGCTATCTATCTCTATCTCTAGTTATATCTCTTCAATATATCATTATTGTGATCTACAGCATTACCAGATTTATAGAACAGCAAGATGCTTTAAAATGGTGTTTAAATGGATATATGAATGGACACCAAACATTTAAGGTCAGTGCTTAAAGTAAGAGGAAAAAAAGAAGTGGGATGGCTTATCAAAACAACACTGCATATATAAATATATATACATGTATATATATATATATAAACACATATATGTATATATTCTACTCATATGATCTGAAATGGAATGGTTTTAGGTGTCTCTTAATAGAAATGAAATAGCAATCCACTTCTTCCCAATTCAAGCACTGCCCAGATTTTAAGTTACTTAGAAAGGTTTTATATACCTGTGAAAAGAAAAAAAAGAACAATGGAAACAAAACAGTGACAATAGCATGCCTGCACTTTGACAGATGCATTAAGAATAGTAATGTGTGTAACTTACCTCCTTGAATGACTGCAGTAGGTTACTACCAGAAACTGAGAGTGTAATGTCTATATGATGCATTATAAACAACGGCTCTTCCTGTGTCTGGTATGGAAAACAGGCTAGATTGTCTGCTATATACAAGAGCATATTCACTTCTGTTTTCTGTAAATTTTAAAAAAAGGTACACATGTTTAGTGGATAATCTAGAAATCCATCCAAAAAGCCTTTTTAGAAAAAATATTAGAGGGCACTTTCACCTCAGTTAATGCTTCTGAAAGAGAAGGGTGGAGGAGGGAGGTAGGGAGACAGCAGGGGAGGGAGGTAAGAAAAACGGATGAAGGGAAAACAAATGGATTTTATAAAATAATCTTACACCCATTTTTAAGAGATTTCATAATGAAGTATACCATGGACCTCAAGAAGGGAAGAGGTGAAATTTTTCAGTGCACCCAAGTGGAATTCCCTTAAGTTTTCTTAGAGAGTATATTGAATCTTTATGATAAATCCATACCACATCAGAAAGTATACATATGAATCATAATGGTTTGTCATTGTGCTTCTAAGAGTTTAAACCCATATGGAGATCAGTTACACACAGTTACTATTCTGCCCCTAAAAATAAGCAGGAATCATAGTACTAATATGTGGGGTAAAAAAAAAAATCAAAGTTAACATTTCAGAAAACATTTGTCCCTTTCCTACATATACATAATTTACAGTATCAGTCGTTCTGACAGTGCTGCCACAGTCTCATACCATTAAATTGAGGTAAGCAAAAACTATGGTTACTACTGGTTGTTTGGTTTAAAATGAAGTAACAAAGACTTTCAGCATTTCATAATTATACAGAAAATAAACAGAAAGGCACATTACTATTTAAATTCCTTTAAAACATTTATAACTTAGGGGAAAAAATACAGCAATCAAAACATACTCCCTTCTACCATCTCACCTATCCTACCTTGCAAGCAACATAAAACCCAACAGTGGCACCAGCAACAACAAAATCCAGTAGGACAGATGAAATTAACTTGCTGTCACTCTATTTTTAAATATGTAGCAACATCTACGTTACAGTTGGGGAAATGCAGACACAGAATTCTATCTCATCTATTAACATTAATTTATATATACTGCTTCCTCCTGAACTGAAAATATTCAGAACTACTCTGAATAAACCTTTTAAAAACTCTGAAATTCTTCAACTCTAGTCATCAAAAAGTCCTGTGTTGCTCTTCCCTTTCAAAAATCAAATTTCTTAAAAGAATACTCTAGAACTGCTCCTCCCATGTCTTCCTCACCACTCTTCAATCACAATCAGGCTTGTGTCCCTCACTGCTAGATGCTTCCACCTATTATCTCATCCCATTTTATTTAAAAAAATCTCTTCTTCTCCGTGACTTGTGGGTAGCACTGGACACTACCCTCTACCCTTTCCTTCCTGAAATTTTCTTCCTCCTTAGTTCTCTTTCTGCCTCTTTGTTCCTTTATGTCCTTCTCAAGCCAACTTCTTTTTAACAATCCTATTACTCTCAGGTGCTCAGGACAAAAATACTGCAGTTATTCGACTATTCTCACAGAGCCTCATTTATCACTTCTTCACAATGCTTATTTTCCTTTCCTATCACCATCACAATATATCAGTCCCTTGTTACCTCCAGTGTGAACACACTGCTAAAAAATCTGTGTTCCTAAAACGTTCTTTGGCACCTGTCCCCATTACTTTCATTCAAATGCTTTTATTGGTTGTTCACTGTTTACAGGATCCTCCATAAACCATGCCTTATTATGACCTTTTCCGCTCCAGTCAAATAACAATCTATTCATTATTTCTCACACATTCTTATCTTTGTACCTTTATTAGGTTTTTACCCCTGCCTTAAATAGCAGGTCCATCTTATCTAATCCCCAGGCCTTCAGTGATGTGTTCCTCCTCTGACATCCTTTGCTGGAAATAGTCAGGAGACAGCACTGTATTTCCAGCTTAGCATTGCTCATACTGGAGTGACAGAACATTGAGCTCATGACAGACACACAGCAGGCAATGAAAGCACACAGGAATGAAGCTCGGGAGAAGAGATAAGGACTAGAGCAGTATCAACAGTATAAACCACCTGACACTCAAAATATGCTAACCCTAACAATTATTTATTTCCTTTATCACGTCTCCACAACTGGAGGGCGGTAAGATCCAGTGAGGGCAAGAATACTATATCATACCATTTTTCACTCCTAGCATGGTGTCCTACATACCATGAAAACTTAATACTGATGATGATATGATGATGATGATGGCCATGGTGATGATTAAATGACAGTCCAAGTACTTCTGAAACAGATGCTTGTAATATTTATTTGCTAGATCACATATCAAAAAATTTCATGTAGTACTTAAAAAAAAGGTCTAGTAAGGTATCTACATCTTGGTAATTTAAATTTTGTTTTATTGAAAAAAATCTGGTTTTGGAATAACAACAATCAACCTGTAAGTGGTTAAATACAGAAAAATATTCCTTTTGCTCTTTTCAAGCTTTACACACACACAGACTAACTAGTAAGCGCTATGTGGGCAGATACTAAATCTGTCCTAGCCACCATTTTATCTTCATCTCTTAGCACAATGACTATCACACACAGCAGGTGCTTAATAAATATGTGTGAAAAATTAATGAGTAAATTAAGAGGTAAGCTAAACAAAAGGACATTCTATTTTATTAGTTTATGGTCCTGGCCAATGCAACCTGTGCAACAGCCCAAAAGGTCAAAATTGTAATTACACAAAAAGTGGGCTTTTTAAGGAAGTCAAGTTGAACAAATAAGGACTTCAGAAGCCAAAAACCTGGAACAGTTATTTGAATAATATTTGATTGTGGCAGAAAGAGTGAAATTTCACCTTATTTATTGAAGTAACTTATCCTCCAAAGTGATAATTTACTGATGTAGTTTGTTTAAAGTTATGCTTAAAGAAACCATTATCAGGTTTATAAGATACTCAGAATGGAGACACAATATACTTTATCTCTCACTGTATTTATATTCATGTGAAATTTCCCCTCCAAATTTGACTATATACCTTGTAATTAATATAGAAGATGTAAAGAAACACATTTAATATAGTCACCATTATTTACCAAAATGGTAGTATTTTCAAAATGCTGATGTTAGACATAAAATTTATAGAACATTTATTTTCTTAAAATAAGAAGGTTTTTATGCTTACTGCTGTGTCATCAAAGAGGTTGAGTAAAGAAATTAGAAAGGCCCGTCTGTGTTGGCGGTTTCCACGGATCATGGAGTAAAGGTGTGAACACAAAGCACTAGAGGACTCATCTTGTCTGAAACCCCTCACAGGATCTTTTAGGCATGTGTTGATTGCCTGTTGTACCTGGTAGGACATCTTCATACCAGCCACTGCTTTCATCTGAAATCAATAAAAGCCTCATTTTTGCAATGCAAATTAAGAGTCAAATTAAAACTATACTTTGAATATTATAAGCCGAGGCTAACTCCACTGTTTAGTTTTTTTACTTAAAAATCATAAAATCATGGAACTCCAGTGTGGTCAGGAACATCAGAGATCATCTATTGCAATCCCCTCATTTTATATAAGAAAAAATCAAGACCCATAGAGCCATTACTGCCAAGATCGCAACATAGGGACTAGAACCCAGGCATCCTTATTTTTAAGGATGGATTGCTGGACTATCATCTCTAGCTCAATCTTTAGAGTTAATTTTATTTTCTGTCTCTCATAAGTTTTAAAGGCTTTTTATATGCTCTGCACCTGTGAGACTGCTATATTACAGGAGGCTCATACACTGCCCAGGGCCTGGCTGTTCAGAAGTGTTCTTTTAAGGGTGTCCTTTGGTCTCTCTTGATGTGACTTTGGTATTTTATTTCCCTATTCATAGTGATATTTGGGACTCTCCACCGTGTGTGCTTTGGTTTGTTCCTTGAAGTAGCCGCTTCTAAGGCCAGCTTCCTAGTAGACTCTGTCTCCATTCCTCCCAGACTCTTGGGGTTCAGAGTCCTTTGACTTCAGCCCTTCTTTGTTTGAGATGCAGGTGGGAAGTATGGAGCCTCCTATTTCTCCGCCATCTTCTTCCCCTCCCACCAAGGAGATTAAGAGTTAATTTTAAATGAGAATAAAAAGCTTGGGGTCAAACTCAGTTGCATGTTTAGAAGTAAATACAGTAAAACCTTGGATTGTGAGTAACTTGTTCTGTAGGTATTCTGCAAGATGAACAAACATTTTTTTAATGTTTATTTTTCAGAGAGAGAGAGAGAGCGAGTGAGAGCGCGCGCATGAGCGAGCACCAGAAGGGGACAGTCAGAGAGAGAGGGAGACAACAAAATCCAAAGCAGGCTCCAGGCTCTGAGCTGTCAGCACAGAGCCAGATGCAGGGGTCGAACTCACAAAGTGTGAGATCATAACCTGAGCTGAAGTCGGATGCTTAACTGACTGAGCCATCCAGGTGCCCCGAGCAAACATGTCTAATAAATTTTAACTTGAGAAATGAGCAATGTCTTGCAATAAGAGTAGTATATGATGCGGAATGACACAGGATCACAACTGAGCCAATGGTTTTCTTCTCTCTCTTTCTCTCACTAAGGGATCGTGGATGATCATCTCCCATGTTCGGATGCTCAGTCTCAGGCTCTGGTGTTTAGCAGAAATCAGTGATTTTTCAGAACGATGGAAGGTGCCCACAACTGGCACTAGTGTCTTTCTGGTCACTTCAAAGCACCTATGAACAGTTCTTTGCTTTTCCATATAAGAGTGAACCTTAGGAATGTTTTGCTTCATTTTAGGTCAGGCTGCCTGCAGATACAGACCCTTTCCTTAGCTGTCTTATTGCCCATTACATTACAGCATATGACAAGAGTTTATTAATACTACACCGCAGTCAACATCCATGTGAGCACACACAATGGCCTCCATACAGAAAAAGATTCCATTGAGCCAATTGATAGCAATGATTCCCTTAGTGATAGTAAAAGTCATCCTACACAATAACCCTCCTCTCTCTTGTCTCCCTCACACCAGCCATGAAACTTTTCAAAAGTGAGTGCAGGTTAATTTATTTTTCTTTATATTTTGTATTTCATTTTTTGTATTATATTACAGTATTATAATCATTTTTATATGAATATTTTTGGGATATGGAATGAATCATCCGAGTTTCCATTATTTCTTATTGGGAGATTTGTTTGGATATATATGCAAGTGGTTTGGATTATAAGCATGTTTCTGGAATGAAATTATGCTTGCAAATCAAGGTTTTACTGTACTATAAGCGAAATATGTTATTCTAATACGAAGATGGGCAAGGCATTTATCAAGCAAATGGTATACCAAAGAAAGATGTTTAAATTTAGGTTATACAATTTAAAAATACATACATGAATAAATCCAGCATATTTCTTGTCTATTTCCACCAGTTGCTGATCAGCCTTATTCCTCATAGCTGGTTCTGGGTCTGTTCCCATAGCAATTAAATATGGTACACACTAAAAATAAAAATAAAGGGTTTATAAGACATCACAGTAGTAAAAGCTCTGTATGTCTCATAACATATGTTAAAACTCGCTGTGTAACTGGGATATATGAGTTTGGCTTTATAGGCCTTCCTATAAATGTCATGTTTTAGAAAATGATTAATCTTCCCTTAGATTTAACTTAGAGGGGAAAAAAAGGCACTGTTGCATCAGTAAAAATACTGATGTGGTGAGACAGAAACAATTTCAGTGTGAAGTAAAGGTTCTTTAAACAAAAAGGGCTCCTACCCTAAGAATACATACTTAAGATTATGATATATAATACGAATGTATAATCCAGTAATTTTCAAGCTTGACTGAATTTGCTATGTAAAGATAATACAGGACAAAATATAATTTGTCTTCATGTGCAAAACTAGGAAAATATAACCTTTTCTGCAACACTGATTTATATATAGGGCTTCAATGATCAGATAGTTCAGTTCGATAGCTAGTGTTTTGGTAACAGCCATATTCACTGGAGTTCTAAGGTCAAGAAACACCAATACCATGTTCAGTGAATCTGAATCAGTGGTGAGGAGACTTGAAAACAACAAACAAATGACAGCTTAAAAAATGTCAACACAGCACTAACTGAAAAGGATGATCCTGGATTAAATCCTGAACCAGGGGAAGAAAGTCCATAAAGAACATTATGGCTTACCTGGCAAAATGTGAAAATGGACTATATATTAGGTAAATACTGTATCAGTGTTAAATCTCATGAATTTGATGACTGCATTATGGTTTTGTAAGAGAATCTCCTCGTTCATTCTTAGAAAAAATATATATGCTGATGAGTTTAGAGGTAAAGGATTACTGTAATATCTGAAACTTACTATCAAAGGATTCAGAAAGAAGTATGTGTACGATGAGAGAAAGCAAATGTGGCAAACTTAAAAAATGGTGAAAACAGTGAACAGAATATAAGGGAATTCGCTGCACCACTCTTGCAATTTTTTTTATAAATGTAAAATTAAAAAAAATTTTTTCTTACAGCAAATACAATAAAAAGCATAACCAACTAAGGGAATTCAGAATGCCAGCAAAGAGTCCTAAATGTCTCAAAAATTTGAGAGTCTCAACATACTACTGTATATTTTATTAAGTGATCTGATGATGACTCTGAATCATGAACAGGCTAAATATTCATCAGTGTGTTTTACTTCAGGACACAGGGAAGAACAAAGCATATTCACATACCAGATTTTAGAAAAAGTTCCACAAAAATAGCCACAATAAAAATTTTAAAAGATACAGGCTTTTGGTTATCTAATAAGTCCCCTTCTGTAGTCTATGGTCCTCTCCTGAACATGCCAGACAGTGTGCAAACTGCTACCTCAGCATCAGCTGCCAATCTTCAGTGATGCTAATATGTCTTTATTCTGTCAGTCAGTGCTCACACCCATGTGCTGAATTATTAAGTAGTTGATATGACCTCCAACTCACAGATGAAGGAACTGAGCTTAGGTAATATAATTTACTTTCCTATGGGCTACAATCCACCCTGTTAATAGTTAGATAATAGTCTTAATCCCAGTCAACTCTCTTGACATTACAGGCTATTGGTTCGTAGGGATAAGAGTCAATATGGATTAAAACAACCCATCCCTACCTAGAAAACTGATTCCAAGTACATATTCTACCAATGTAGCCTGGAAATTTGTTCAATAAAGACAAAATTAAAATATATGGGCATTTTACAGTAATGACAACCTAGGAGATGGATTCTTAAGATGGATTCTTTTTTGTCTTAAGTGGACAAAAAATTAACAACTAAGATGAATAAAGAACTACTATTCTCTAATCACAATGTCATCAAACGTAACAAATCTGGCTCTTTTAGTAAGTGCTGCCACTATAAAATATACTCACCTGAACTGGATGAATAAGACCCTGGTTTAGGGTCAGTGCAATGACATTCAGGGCAAAGTGGCGTACACTTGACTGGGTGTGAAAAAACGCCTCAAGCACCTGTTTGAGGTAAAGCTGCATGATGGAACTACTCATCCCTGAGGATACGTCACCCATTTCTTTTAGATCTTCCTGTTTTGCAACTTTCTTCCCTACAAATGGAAGTAAACATATTAAGAACATGTATATTAACTTTACAAATTACATTAAATTAGGCTACAACCAAAAGTACAAAACTATAAATAGTCAGTACTCTGGCTCAATGGCTCTTAGTATTTTGTGTGTGTGTAGGTCTCTGTAAGAAGCACCTTTGAGAACCAGATGACAACTATAATCCCTATCCTCCTGCAAAATGTTAATGTCTGCACATATGTTACATCATATAATAGATAAGGAAATTCAGGTGTCTGGATTAAAAGAGTCGTACAGTATTCTAACTCCAGCCATACTGTAAAATTTAAAAACACATCTTCACTTACAGTCTCTATCTGCTTGTTGCATACGTGTATCCTCTTCTTGTAGGTAGGTCTGGAGGTTTTTTAACACTTGTATTTTTAAATTTACTGAGGAGTTCTTATCAGATAAAATGTTATTATATAGATTTTTCACCTCTTGCTCAAACATTAGACTTGGATGCTGAATAAAGGCAAATCCTAAAAAGAGAAAAATAATCTTGATATATTCATATTAAAATTTAATGTAATATTAATGAAAATATTTATAATTTACATAAACAGCTCCTTTTCAAAAATTAAAACTTACAATGACCAGAAGAATATATGCTAGTGGCCTTACCCAGAGCAGTATTAGAGCAGGTACTTCTTTCCCCATGAATTAAAAACAAGAAATTGCATTTCAAAGGAGAATTTCACACAAGAGGAAACCTTGAGGAGGGAGCAGGGCCTAGTGGCTAAGGGAGTGGATTAGGAGTCAGGTGTCTTGGGTTCTATTCCTGGTCCACCACTGACTTGTAGTGTGACCTTGGGTGAGTCACATAATCTCTCTGTGCCTCAATTCTCCATCTGTAAAATGGGGACAATAATATTTACCACCCACCTACCTCAAAGGGACATTATCAGGATTCAAGAGGTCATGTCTGTAAACATTTTTAGATCCCCAGCAGAAGGTACGACATTGGCATTATTTAAAAAAAAAAAAATGTGTGTGTGTATTTCCATCTGATGAAACAGACTAATTCTCAAATAAACTACAGCTAACATTATCTTCCATTTTATGGCATTATAATGAAGGCAATATGTTGAATTCTATAAGTTGATAAGTAGCAAACTAATACTATTCATGTTTATTTGTACAAAATGCTTATTTATATAAGACAAGATAAAGATCCATAATGACAGCAAGTATTATTGATGCCAAATAACAAACTAAAATCAAGCATAGAGTGATCAGATAACTAGTCCAAGGTCACACAAGCAAGATGTCACTTATTAACTTGTCTAGAGGTACTATTTTGTAGACAGTGCTACTTCTTCAAGTTACAATTTGCACTATTTGTTCTCTGGATAACACTGTAAGTTTTGCCACTTCATATGACATACGTCCAGACTGAATATTCAAAGGTATACATTTGGCTTGAAGTTAACGCTGTTTCGATATAACTCCCTAAATAAGTGATATCTGAATTTTTGTCGATTTGCTACATGTAATTTTCTAAAAAGGATGAAGGAGGACTAAGATTCTAAAATTTAAGTTTATTTAAAGAAATCAGTAAACATTTAGTCTGGTTTGGGTAACAAAATTTATTTCTCATTTTTGTTCAAAAGACTAATATGGACAATTGTTCGTGCATATCAAATTATAAACCTTGTTAAATCCTACCAAAATAAGGTTTCTCTGATGAACAGAGTAGTTATATGACTTGCTCAAGGTCACCTAGAAAGTCACTGGCTGAGCCAAGAATGGAACCCAGGTGTCTTAACCCCCAGTCCTATATTCTATATACCAAACCCTAATGTGAATAGAAATAAACTTAAATAAAAAAATAGTTTAGACTCACAATATTTTCAAATTTGCTCAAACTCTCAAACAACTAAAATCATAAAGAAATTTAGACTTAACTTACCTAGACCAATGATGGCTTTTGTTTGTACTTCTTCATCTGAATGTTTTGTAAAATACATCAATAGTTCAAGTACTTTATCCTTTATGTTAACCTAAGGGGGAAAAACCACATTAAAGTGTATGAAAAAGAGTAACTTCAATCAGTTTTCAATTATGAAGGAAAAAAAGCCTAGAAGCAATGAGAATGTCTGTATGTGAACTTCACTGAAGAATAAATCACCAGTAAATTTATGTCTATACATTTTAGAATGGTGACATTCAAAATAAAAGTCTGTGACAAAGAAGTTTGTGTAAGATGCAAATTAATGTACTGCTCCTTTGAGAAAGTGAAAAATAATAAAGTCAGCTGCTTCACCTAGTGTGCCTACTGTTACAAAGTTGATATAACTTGTGTAAGCTTCTTGTGACAAATCAGTAACAAGCAGCTGGTGGACCAGAGGCCAGTCTGAGGACCATGTTTTGGGTAGCACTGCTTCAGAATTCTCATTAAACCAGACTACTCGAAAGCTGCTTTCATCCTGGGTCATTAGTAATTTTCAGTTCACAGGGTCACACAGTCCTATTTTTTATAACACACTAAATAATTAATGTTAGAATCTTACCTTACTGTTGCCTTTAAAATCTTCAAGATCAAAATCAAAATGCCGACATAGTGCTCCAACAGTGAAAAGGGATCTAAGAAGTGCTGGTTTGTTTGCCAGAAGTGAAGTGTTATTTGGATCCTCCTGGTGCTGACTTTTTAACTTTGAAATGGCACCTAATAAAGATGAGTACTATTTACTAATAACAAAACTTTTATCCTTGAATTATTATCTTTAAATGATTACTGCTAAGTTGCTAGAGGTAAATTTTACTAATTGTTCTTAAGTGTCACATACATCTAGAATTATGACAGAATACCTTACAGCCTAATAGAATTAATGTAAGAAAAAAATGCTATTTAAATTTTATTGTACATAGTGGGCAGAAAACTGACCAACAGTTACTTATGAGGTAAATTTCTGAAGTAATTATATTAATTTATTAAGGAAACAAAAGATACTAGAAGGTATTGCTTCTGACAATGGCCCAGGGGAGAATCATACTTCTTAACAATTCCCTTGATTCTGTCTTTATCAGATGTTTTTAAAAAGGAGCTAGAGGAGCTACAGGACCCAGCGGAATAATTCTAAAGCCCAGGCACTGAACTTACCATAGTACCTATTAAAACAGGCCCACACAAATTTAAAATTTTGTGTCACTTTATTCACAACTGCTCCCAGACAGCTCACACAATGTTGCACTACCTAAAAGATAAAAAAAAAAAAAAAAAAAGTTACCATTTACACAAGGCGCCGGCGTTGGTGGAATAGTGGTAAGCATAGCTGCCTTCCATTTACACAAGGGTTAAAGACAAAGGTAAACCATAAGATCTAGTTGTCATTGTGAATTTTATACTAAGCAATAGAGAGATGGTAAATTGAATGCTTACAGTCATGCCATATTTGATGATAAGCTTCATTAAATCTTCTTCAATAGTAGCAAGGAAAGTTTCACTTGGATGCTCCATCAGTGGTACAACCAGCTCTAGGATTTTTGCAACATTGCAGATAACCATGAAATCATTCTGTGTCTATAAGGATAAAATCAGTGTTTTATGAATATCAAAGTCTGACAAAGTTTACATACTTATATCAATTTGAGGGTTGAGGTATTATGAATGTCAAGTTTCAGTAAAAAAAAAAAAACGCTACTAGGTGCTTTTCTTTTAATGTTTATTTATTTTTAGAGAGAGAATGAGCAAGTATTGCAGGAGCAGAGAGAGAGAGACACACACACAGAGACACATACAGAGAGAGAAAGAGAGAGAGAGACAGAGAGAGAGAGAGAGAGAGAGAGAGAGAGAGAAAGAGAAAGAGACAGAGAGACAGAGAGTCCCAAGCAGGTTCTGTGCTGTCAGCAACACAGCCTGATTCAGGGCTTGATCTCATGAGATCATGACATGAGCTAAAACCAAAAGTTAAGAAACTTAACTGACTGAGCCACCCAGGTGTCCCCAAAAAAGATGCAGAAAAGAGCTTTTATTAAGATATAGAATAAAGAGCATAAGACAGTATCAGGAACCCAGATTCTAGCTCTGCCACTAACTTACCATGTAACCTTTTAGTCACTTAATCACAATGGTACATTCTTTTTCCCCCCCTAAATGTTAATACAAGCCAATTCTGAACAAAGATGTTTAACTATTAACCGAGTATTTTTCCAAGAGTGATACTGTTTTTAAGATCAGTACTTTTCAAACTGCAGTATATTAACCTAGTAGTTCTCAACTGGGGGTGAGTTTGTCCCCATGGGATATCTGGCAATATCTGGAGACATTTTTATTGTCCCAAGAGAAAAGTTGAGGGGGTACTTCTGGCATTCAGTGGACAGAGACCAGGAATGCTGACAAACATCTTGTAATGCTCAGAACAGTTCTTGACAACAAAGAATAATCCAACCCTAAATGTCAATAGTGCTGAGGTTGAGAAGGCCTGTGTTAATCCTTTTTATGACAGAAGAAAATAAAGAATTCCAGAACTAGGTATAAGACTTCTTTATTTTAAAATTTGAAAATTTTAATTTTAAAAAAGTTTAAAACTTTTATTAAAAACTAAACAGTTTAAAAAATAGGTAGAACACTTAAAAAAAAAACCCAAAGGTTATTAAAGATTATACAGTAAAGTCTCTTTTCAAAAAACAAAAACAAAAAACTCTTTCCCACCCTGTATTCTCCAGTCACCCAGCACCCCTGCCCTAAGGCAACCAGTTACTAGTTATTTTTGTGAAGTAAGACATTCAACATGTTTTTATCTAGTCAAGTTATCACTCTTCATTCTTAGCAACAGGTTACTGACACTCATTTGAACTTTTCTGAGCTGATTAAAAATGTGCCCACCTTACATCCAGCCATTCTCTCCTCATACCCACAGTTAAGTAAAAACATAAGATGAATACTTCCAAGTTGCACAGAAATCCTGTGCTGTCTCCCATTCCTACCTGCTTTAAGCAACAGGGGGTTAAAGTGGGTCTAGGGATGAGTTTTTGTCAAAATAAATTCATCTGAGAATCACAGCTAAAATTTTACTTTGAACTACTATAAATATTATCAGCCTAAAAAATCAAGTGAAAGAAATATCTTAAAATCTAGAAGAAAAATTTAAAGATGGAAATCATGAAGAAAAAGAATATAATACTAAGAAAAATAGCTGAAATGATTATAACATAAGAGGTTTCAACACCTAAAAAATTTAAAGTTTTCAAAAAAGAAAAAAGCCCCAACATTCAAAGGTAAAATGGTCAAATGACATATAAATATATATATGTATGTATACAGTCAAATCACAGAAAGTACAATTGGTTAATATCATAAAAAAAGATGTTCAATCTTCTTGGTAATTAGGGAAGGGAAAATGAAGCAAATGAACTATGGCTTTACATCTGACTGGCAAAGAATATAAAAATGACATAGATGGTCATACACTGGTTTCCAAAGAGGCTATAAAACAAGTCCACCAGCAATCAGGAAAAATCTATTAAAAACCCCAAACCAGAACCAAAAGAATATTCCCTTAATTTAGCAAGTCCATTCTTTAGAATCTATCCCAAAGAACAAAAACCACCAATATTTAAAGGTATATGAATAGGAATGTTTGTTAAGGAATTGTTTGTAGTGCCTATCAGTAGGAAACAATGTAAATACCTGTCAAATTAGGAAATGGTTAAATATATCATAGGATATCCATAAAATGGATAATATATATATAATATGTATATGTATGATAGGTATATAACATAACCAGATTTTTTAAAGTTTACTTATTTATTTTGAAAGAGTCAGAGAGCATGAGCAAGGGAGGGGCAGAGGGAGAGAGAGAACCCCAAGCAGACTCTACATTGTCATCCCAGAGCCTGATGCAGGGCTGGATCTCACAGATAGTGAGACCATGACCTGAGCCGAAATCAAGAGTCTGACCCTTAAACTTCTGAGCCACCTAGGCACCCCATAACCTGATTTTTAAAAACTCAGTCAATCAGTTATGTATGTGTGCATGTGCACAATTACAGAAGCATGGATATGGATATAGAATGTAACGATAATCCAGGTTGTTTCTCCTGAGATGAAGAAGAATAAAGATGGAGGTAGTGTACAAAAAACAAAAACACTTAAATGTGTCTAACATATAGGAGATGGTCTTATTTATATAAAACTTCATGTATGTATGTATGTATAAAACTTTCCAATATACATCCTTCCCTTTGGCATACCCACAGGATCAAATAAAAAATATATTTATAGATCCTTTTATAGTTCGTAAGTGTGACGACTGGTTATTCACACTATTTATTATGTGAAATGTGCCTTTTAAACCTTATTACGACTTTGGCACATTACCCGTCTGATGTGATAAAAAAATTTATATATATGTATACACACACACACACACACACACACACACACACCCCACAAAATGTTTTCAAAGTAATCTTGCTAAAATATATATGTATATTGATTCAAACAAGGGTGATTTATGCAAATTACACTATAGTTTAGTTCCTAGAAGCAATGAGACATGGGGTTGAATTCTAGCTTTGGGACTGGTCAGCTGTGCAACACTGGGCAAGTTATTTATATTCTCAAAGTTTTAGCTCCTTATCTATAAAACTGATATAATAATGATACCTGCTTCACAAGTTAATAAGATAATGCATGTAAAATTCTTTACAGTATTTGGCACTGTGTTCAATAAATATTAGCCATTACTAATGGGTCATAGATTACATATTAATCAATTTATTTCTGGATTTAACACAAGCCCTAAAGATAGAATTAGGGTCTCAGAAATTATTATAAAGTTGTTTTTATATATTTATCTTCTGGTACTTTCCTCAGCTCTTAAAATTCCTCAGGACATCCTGAGGTTTTTCATCTAGAACTTCCTAATTTAGATCACCAAAAAACCAGACTACAGCAGCAAAACAAATCTAGCAGAGAAAGTAGTTAAAATTAGTTCCTTAGGAACACTAGGGACATAGTAAGTAAAAAAGGCTGTTACATTTTAGAGATTTTAGACTACATCAAAATTTAGTGTTTGTAATAAGCCACTTAAGTCACCAGGCTGTCATATAAACTGCTGGATTATTTTATATAAGCAATATTTTATTTGATTTTTACATTGTCTTAGAAAAACAGAGTATGTGCAATATTAACTTAAAACAGACACCTAACATATCTGATATACTAGATTTTCTATATTCAAACTACTGATGTAGTATAAAATAAATATACTCAAAATATATTGAAATGACAAATTAAAAGCAAATTCAGAATTTAAAAGACAATATATTTCTATGTGAGAGGAACTCTGCCTCATTCACTTTTGAGACCTTAACAATAGTTACAACATTTAATAAGCATTTAACTTGAGGAGCTTATGGAGAAATGAAGCCAGAACTTCATTTTTAATATATCAGAGAAATGATGTCTTATATAATTTGCCACAAATATTAGAACATATATTTGAGTACATGACACAGTTGATCAGTCAGTGAAAATGTGGATGACACAATGTGAATTCTAAATTTAAAATAGTTACTACATGGTAAGACATAAAAAATAGGACAGCTCTATACTTACACTACATTTAGTGGTAAGGTATGGCTGCATAGTCATGGCATGCTTAACCATGAGCTGAGGTCTTATTTTGCTGAATAAGAACAAAGTGGTTATGCAAGCTACCAATCTTCCAGAATTCACACCTTTATTGTCAGAGTCTGGAAAAACAGAGAAATAAGATACTAAAATATGACAAGGCAGTGGAAATTAGACAGATTATTTAAATTACTCAGTATTATCCCTTAAATTGATTCAGTACATACTTCAATAAAAGATTAGCATTTCTTACGATACTAGACTTCCTACTTTTTTTTAATTATACATATTACATATATTAAGAATAAAAGATAAAAGAGGCTGTGCTATGGGAGGCAAATTTTACACTGAGGGGTGGAAGACTGAAGTTAAAAAATAGAATGAGTTAAGACGTTTAGGGATGGGCTTTTGGGAATAAACATGGTGTTTCTTATATCTAAAATGGATGGAAGTAAGTA
The DNA here is from genome assembly GCF_006229205.1 of Suricata suricatta. Classification (NCBI taxonomy): domain Eukaryota; kingdom Metazoa; phylum Chordata; class Mammalia; order Carnivora; family Herpestidae; genus Suricata; species Suricata suricatta. The sequence continues at coordinate 119,694,536 of NC_043705.1, forward strand.
TGGGCAAGTTAGCAAAGCGGGACAAAAGCAATTGAGCTGAGGTGATACTGTGTTTGAGGGCACTGGGGAAAAAAGAGAAGCTGCCATGGGAGAAGACTGTTAAAAGACCAGAGTGACAAATTAAGAAACTGGACCAGGGCTGTATCAGAAAGGTAAACCCACTGCTGCTCCCGTGGGAGGAAAATGCTGTTAGTTAGGAGATACAATGGTTCTTACGAGGCAAATTAGTTTTTAGAAGAGATTAACAAGTTTTCAACAGTTTCAAAGTTTTCAACATTAAGTGACAACAGTATCACCCTTAAAATCTAGGATAGTCAAAAATAGGGGAAACAGAACTAGGAGATAAAAAGAAAAAGAGGTACACATGGAAAATGGAAAAAAATTAAAGAAAAAAAACCAGCATAAAAATATAAAGGGTATCAACAATTTCCTTAGGTGTCATAATGGTACCTCTGTAAGAGGCAAGTGGCCCCCAATTCTGGAAAATGAACAAGGCTGACTAATGTTCCTTATCAATGTACATTAGGAGATGGGAAAATAATGTTAGTCTTGGGTGCTTTAACAGATTATCAATTATAACTTTTACAGCTTTATATATTTACTTATAATGTGATTAATAACTTCAGATTTGTGACTGTTAAATAATAAAATAGATAATATAAAATATTAAGCATTTAAGGAATTTATCAATTTAAAAAATATTAACTGCTTTATCTAGCTCAATATTAAGCACATTTTACATAACAATTATAAATGGTATTAGGAATGTACTACAAATCTTTTAAAAACATTTTTATAATAGTTAAAACAATTTCATTTTGAGAGAGAGTTTTATATCATTTAAAAGATATCAAAACAGTTTTAAGATGAGTGCAACTAGCTAAATACATATTAGCCCCTGGACTTTTGTGTCTGTTCAACATGACATCTATAAGATATGTAGAAGAGATGAAGCCTACTCTTTTATTATACTGCTCTAGATAATCTTAGTTAACCTAAACAATATAATCTAGGATGCAACATCAAATGAACAACAACAAAAAAAACCCAAACCAAAAAACCCCTTCATATAAAAGTGAAGTAGTTATTAGGCTAAGCAGAACCAGAGGCAAAATTGAGAAATGTGCCCAAAGTATTTTAAAATATCTCATAAAATCAACTTAATGACCAATATATAAAATGTCTTACCAGCTAGAGATTCCTCATATTTAAGAATGTGCTCAACTAGGTTATCAACAAGTTGAGTACAAGCTTTCTTCACAGGTTTATATGAGGAATCCTCTTCAGACTTCAACAACTATATATGTATATATATAAAAAAAAAATCCCAGTATAATTATTAATTAGGCAATAATAATATAAACGCATTAAATGTGTCCATAAGTAATAAGCTTTTTAAATTTGTCATTAACAATATGAAAAATGCAAATAAACAAAAATATATAACAAATGTTTTAAAATATCTTATCAACCAATAATTTATAAATCCTTTCAAACGATGTTAGTATGGAGTATTTAAACTGCTGTGTGTAGGACCTGAGGCAGGACATGAGAGAAATGAGAAAGGTGACCTTCCTTAATGCCCAATGCTAGTTTAATTAGTTAAAAAATTCAGAATTCTATTCCTCATTATTTCAAGTCCTTTGATATCTCAAAAAAGTAGGAGTTCATTATACTTCCTATATAATTTTAACTTCATCTGAATTGCACCTTAAATTTTAAAATGATAAAACATAAGGCTAGATTTCTTTTCTATATTATCCTTTGCCAAATGTTAGAAAAGGATTAGGAATGAGGAGACGAGGAGAAAAGATCAGTCTAACTATGGCTAAAAATAAAACCAATTCAAACTTTTATAATCACAGGTCAACTGTAAAGTCATCTAAGGTATTTTTGTTTTCTTAATACAGATTAGCTAATACAACTTTGGGCTATAAAGAAGTTGAAGTGTATATCTGGTTTTCATGAAGAGTTCCCGTGTTGTCCAGTATAACCTGCTGCAATGATGGACATGCTCAGTATCTGTGCTGTCCAATATGGTTGCCACAAGACATACGCATCTATTAAATGTGTGAAATGTGGCTAGTATGCCTGAGGAGTTAAAATTAAATACAAATAAAAATTCAAATTAAGTTAAACACATGTGGCTAATACTGGTTAGCTCAAGTTTAAACCTTCACTACAAGATGCATGAATGATTAAAAGAGTTGACAGCAGTCAGAATAACATAACGCATACCCTGTCCTCATCCTCTTCAATTTAAATAAAAAAGAAAATGTCAATTTTCAGTTTTAACTCTGTACAGCAAATTCTCCTTATCCTCCTCTATAACTCAGTTCCTTAAGCAGCTATTAAAACTGCATGCTAGCTTCTTCCAGTCAGGAGCAGAAAACAATCCCCTCTTATTTGTTCTTTTCTCTCGACGACATAAAGTATAAATACATACTGTTATGTGCCCTTTTAATTTATTTCCTTACTGTGAACCCAACTCAAGAACATTTCCATAAACCTTTATTCCCAATGCACTCGCCCCTTCACTTATTTCATTTTCCTCTTTTACTTCAAGGTAACCATTATCAGGAATTTTATATTTTTTTTTGCTTAAAAAAGTGGTATGAGCTGTATACTGTTCATAATTTTGCTTGACTTTCAACTTTCTAAAAGGTATACTGGATGTAGTCTTCTGTAGTCTTGCCTTGTTCACTCAACATTATGTCTCTAACTATAATTCAGGTTGTTGCAAATGATTTTATTCATTTTAACTGCCACATAACAGACTACTCTATGTCAATACTGCAATTAATTGATCTATTCTGAAGACAGGTTATACTTTTTAGTGGCACGAGCACTCAGGTAAAACTGTCTCCTGCATATGCAATATGCAAGGTTTTTTCAGTATATACCTTGAAGTGGAACTGCTAGGTCATAGGATATATAAATGTTAATTTATCAAATAATGCCATATTTTTTCAATTTGGTTATAGTATTTTCTCAATTAGTAGTTCAAGAGATACTGTTTAATCTATCTCTTCTCCATCATTTGTTACCACCTGACTTCTCAATTTCTGCCAATGAAATGGGTGTTTAAGATATAGTCCTGATTTGTATTCCCCATATTAATAATGAGGCTGGAAACCTATAGGTCATTTGTGCTATTTCTTGTTTGAAATACCTAATCATGACTTTTACCTATTTTCCTACTTGGAAAATTATATTGGTTTGTAGGAGAGGAGTTCTTCACATACTTAATAATGATCTTTTCTTACACATTATATGGGTATCAAGAATGATTTCCTAGTCTGTGTTTTTAGGATGTCTTCTGATTAAAAAATGTACTGCATTGTAACGCAGTGAAATTCATCCATCTTCTAAGGTTAATGGTTTTGGAATTTGTTTAAGAAATCCTTCAGAAATTTTTCCCTACAGAAAGGTCAAAAATATATTCACATATATTTTCTTCTAAAAGTTTTAAAGATTTTCATTAATCTATATGATGTGAATACTGAGTTAAAGTAGCAATAAATTCTTTCTTTTTAAATTTATATTCAGGTTAGTTAACATACAGTATAATTTTGGCTTCAGGAATAAAAGCCAATGATTCATCTCTTACATAAGACACCCAGCACTCATCTCAAACAGTGTCCTCTTTAATGCCCATCACCCATTCTATGCCTTCCCCCCCCAACTCACTCCTCCAGCAATCCTGTTTGTTCTCTATATTTAAGAGTCTCTTAATGGTTTACCTCTCTCTCTGTTTTTATCTTATTTTTCCTTCCCTTCCCTTATGTTCATTTGTTGAGTTTCTCAAATTCCACATGAGTGAAATCATATGATCTGTCTTTCTCTGACTTATTTTGCTTAGCATAATATCCTCCAGTTCCATCTATGTTGTTGCAAATGGCAAGATTTCACTTTTTTTTCATCACTGAGTAATATTCCATTATATACACACATACCACATCTTCTTTATCAATTCATCAGCCAACGGACATTTGGGCTTTTCCCATAATTTGGCTATTGTTGATAGCACTGCTATAAACACTGGGGTACATGTGAACCTTCAGATCAGCATTTCTGTATATTTTGGATAAATTCCTAGTAGTACAACTGCTGGGTTGTAGGGTAGTTCTATTTGAAAGAAAAATTTCTTATGGATAGCCAATTTTCCCAGCCCCATTTACTGAGAAATAAATCCCGCAGTGCCTCTTCTGTTTTAAAGTATGCATAGCCTGTCTATGTGAAGGCTGATTTCTGGGATCTTCCTTTCATTCCACTGTCCATTTAGTACCATACTATCTTAACTACTGTATCATTAAAAGTAAGTTCTTATATTTGGTAAGGCAAGTCATTGGTCCTGCATTTTCAGAATTTACAATTGTTTTTAGTTCTCTGCTTTTCTACATATCTTACAATCATCTGAACATATTTATGACTATTTTTCCTTTCTTTTTCATTTTGTTATGGTATTCTTTTTCTTCTTTTTTTAAGCAGGCTCCATACCCAATGTGGGGCTCGAACTCATGACCCTGAGATCAAGAGCCACATGCTCTACTGACTGAGAAAGCCAGGGGCCCCTTGATTACTTTTTTAATGAGATCTCTTTGGACATTTTTTCCATTTTGCATGATTTTCATTGTACGTTTGTAGTTTTTATGTCAAATTTTATTCCTAGATTAGAAGTTATCATTCAAAGGTATTAAATTATCAAAATTTTTTCCTGTGTCCCTGAAATGACTACTTATTTCTTCTTCTTCATTGTTAAATCATACACATACACACACACGCGCTGATGTTAAACCAGCATTATGCTTACACATGCCTAAGCGCATATATATACATATATGGATGTATATGTGCACATACACAAATCTTTACCATCTTATTTTTGATGCATTTCAAAGAAAATTGTAGACAGTACACTCCCCCCTCTTTTCCCCCTTTGAGACAAAATTTACATGAAAAGAATTATGCATTTGCTCAGTATTGTTAAGTGCATTCATCATTACAACTCAAACTCCTATCAGGATACAGGTCATTAAAAAAAAAAAAAGATAATAATAACAGGGGTGCCTGGGTAGCTCAGTTGGTTATGTGTCCGACTCTTGATCTCAGCTCAGGTTTTGATCTCAGGATTGTGAGTTCAAGCCCCGTGCTAGGCTCCACGCTAGGTGTGAAGCCCACTTAAAAAAAAAAAAAAGATACAGAACAGTGATCAACATCTTTTAACTTATATCAGAATCATCTGGAGAGGCTATTAAAACACAGACTGATGGGCCCATCTTAGAGTTACTAAGGTAAAGCCTTAGAACTCACATTTCTAACAAGTTGCAGGTAATCTCAATAACTTTTAGAACCACCGATATAGACTATTACCATTATCCCTGAAAGTTCCCTCATGTTGGGGCACCTGGGTGGCTCAGTCAGTTAAGTGCCCAACTTAGGCTCACCTGATCTCTATGCTGACAGTGTGGAGCCTAGAGCCTGCTTTGCTGTGTCTCCCCCACTCCCTCTCTGTCTCAAAAATAAATAAAACATTAGAAGAAAGTCCCCTCATGTTACATCCCAGTTGATCCCTGAACCTCAGTGATCACTGAGTTTTTCAGATACAGATTAATTTTGCCTCTCCTAGACTTCACATAGATAGAATCAGAATATGTACTCTTCTGTGTAAGGCTTCCTTCACTCTGTGTAATGCTTTTATTATGCTTAACTTGTATGTATCAACAGTTTGTTTCTTTATGATGTGAATACTACTAAATTGTGTAGCTATATCGTTCTTTTTACCTATTCACTGGTTGATGAAGACAGAGACAGTATTTGATTATAAACAGAAATGAAGCTGGTCCTTCAACTTCCTCCAAAAGGACCATGGTCCTTTATCAGGTTAACTGTACACTGGAGAAAAGGAAATTATCAGACCTTTTAGGGATTATTAGATGCTAGTTCTGAAGTGGCACTAATTCCAGGAGACCCGAAAGATCACGGTGGCTCAGAATGAGGGATGGGTGGTTGGAGGTCAGGTGGTCAATGGAGTTATAACTCTGGTCTGTTTCAGAGTGAGTCCCGTGGGTCCCCAAACCCATTCTATTGATTATTTCCCAGTACCAAAACAAAACACTGGAATATACTCAGCAGTTGACAGAATCCTTAAATTGGTTCTTTGATCTGTGTAGTGAGGGCTATTATAGTGGGGAAGGCCAAGTGGAAACCATGAAACTAGGAAAATAGTCAAAATACCATATTATATTACGGACTACTGAGATTAGTGCTATCATCAAAGACTTAAAGGATGGTAATTCCCACCACGTTCTCATTCAACTCACTAATTCGGCCTGTGCAGTAGATAGATGGGATCTTGGGGAATGACACATGGATTTGCATATGCTTAACAGGTAGTATTCCAACTGCAGCTGCTATACCAGATAAGGTATATTACTTGAGTAAATTAATACATTCGTTGGTTACCTGGCCCCTTCAGGCAGATGTTTTTTCCCTCCATCTCCATCAAAGGCCCACCAGAAGCACTTTGCTATCAGCAGACAAGGCCATTAATACACTGCATTGCCCTACCTCAGGTGTATATTAACTCCCCAGTCCTATCTTGTAATTTAGTTTTCAGAATCTTGATTACCTTTCCCTTTAGTAAGATTATCACAGTGGTTCACTGCATTGATGATATTATACTGACTGTACTTAGTGAGCAAAAAATAGCAAACACTCTAGACTTATTGATAAGACTTATATGTGGCAGAGGGTAGGTAAATAAATCTGACAAAAATTCAAGGTCTTCTTTTTCAGTGAAAGTGCTAGGGTCCTAGTGGTGTGAAGTATGTAGAGACATCCCTTATAAAGTGAAGGATAAGTTGTTGCATCTGGCCTCTCTTACATATAACCAAAAAAAGAGGCACAATGGCTAGTGGGCTTTGGATTTTGGAGGCAATAAATTCCTCATTTGGGTGTATTACTCTGGCTCATTTACAGAGTGACTCGAGATGCGGCCTCTGCTGAGTAGCACCCAGAACAGAAGGCAGCTGTGCAAGAGATCTAGGCTACTACACAATCTGCTCTGCAGCATGGGTCCAATGATCCAGGAGATCCAATGATGCTTGAAGTATCAGTGGCAGATAGGGATACTGTCTGAAGTCTCTGGCAGGACCATATAGGTGGACTGTATGCAGTACAAGCCTTTAGGATTTTGGAGCAAAGCCTTGTCGTCCTCCATGGATAACTACTCTCCTTTTGAAAAAGAGCTTTTGGCCTCTACTGGGCCTTAGTAGATACTGAATGCTTGGCCATGCGCCACCAAATTACCATGCGATCTGATATGTCCATCATGTCTGGGTGTTACCTGACTCACCAAGACATAAAGTTGGGTATGAACAGCAGCAGCATCAAACAGAAATGGTATATATGTGACTAAGTGAGGGCAGACCTAAAGGGTATAAGTCAGCTACATAAAGAAACAGCCCAAATAGTCTATGGGTTCGCATTCCTGCTATACTGCCTTTCTTCCAGCCTGTACCTATGGCCTCATAGGGTGTTCCCTAAGATCAATTCACAAAGGAGAAGACTTAGACCTGGTTTATAAATGGTTCTGTACAATATGCTGGACCATCCCAAAGTGGACATTTTGTAGCACCATCTCCCCTGTCTGGGACATCCTTGAAGGACAGTGGTGAAGGGAAATTCCCCCACTGAACAGAACTATAAGCAGTGCACCTAGCTGTTGACTTTGTTTGGAAGAAGGAATGACCAGATTTGTGATTACATAATGGTTCATGGGCTATGGCTAATGGTTTGGCTGGATGGTTAGGGACTTGTGAGGGAGATGATTAGAAAGTTAGTGACAAGGAAATTTAGAAAAGAGGCATGTGGATAGACATCTCCGAATGCATAAAAAAATAATATTATGTCCCACATGAATGTTCATCAAAGAAAGGATGAGCTCAGCAGAGAAGGATTTAAATAATCAAGTGGACCAGAGGAGTCATTTTGTAGGGACCTTCTCTGAGGAGAGTAGGTATAGATAGAGTCCCTCTCTCCAACTACTCTTGTTATTGCTCAATGGGCTCATGAAAAAAATGTCCATGGTGGCAGGGATGGAGGTTATACATGGATTCAGGAACACGATTTCTATTCATGAAGGCCAATGTGGCTGGCTATGGCCACTGCTGAATGCCAGTCTGTCAGCAGTAGAGACCAACACCAAATCCTTGATGTGGAACCATTCCCTGGATGAACAGCCAGTTACTTTGTGAGCAGGTTGATTACACAGGACGAATTCCATAATGGAAGGGGCAACATTTTGTTCTTACTGGAACAGATACTTACCCTGGATACAGATTTGCCTTCCCTTCATGCAGTGCTTCTGCCAAAACTACCACTTGTAGCTTCATAGAATGCCTTATCCACTGTCATGGTATTCTACACAGCATTACTTTTAATCACTCAAGGAGTTCACTTGATAGAACATGGAATGGCCCTTTGAAGACTCAGGTAGAGCACAAGATAGGTGGTAATATCTTGCATGGCTGGGGCAAGATTCTACAGGAGGTTCTTTATGCTCTGAATCAGCATACAATATATGGTGTTATTTAGCCCATAACCAGGATTCACAGTCTAGGAATTTTCAAGAGGTAGAAATAGGAGTGGCATTACTCACTATAACCCCTAGTGACCCACTAGCAAAATTTTTGCTTCTCACAACTTTATGCTTTGCTGACCTATAGGCCTTAGCTGCAGAAGAAGCTTCCACCAAGAAACACGACAATGATCCCACTGAACTGGAAGGTAAGACTGCAACCCAACTAACCACTCTGGGCTCCTCATGCCTCTGAATCAACAGGCAAAAAAAGGATTAGGTAGGGTACTGTCTGGAGTGACTGACCCTGACTACCAAGGAGAGACTGGACTACTACTCTACAATGGGGTTAAGGAAGAGTCTGTCTGGAATTCAGGTGATCCCTTAGGAGAACTCTTGGAATTACCATCCTTTGTGATTAAAGTCAATAAAAAACTACAAGCCAATTCAGGCAGGACTACTAGTGGTACAGATCTTTCATGAATGAAGGTATAGGTCACCCTACCATGAAGAGTAGGTAAGGTGCTTGTTGAAGGCAAAGGGAATAGAGAGTAGGCAGTTGAAGAAGGCAGGTAAGACGACATTACAAGGTATAGGAATAAGTATTTTAATGGTCATAAGCATTTCCTACTTATTTTGTTATGAATACAATAGTGTGTGTGTGTCCCCGGAGAGGAGAGGAGAGGGGAGGGGTGTGGAGGGGAGGAGAGGAGAAAGAGCAAATAGTGCCACCCCTCGGCCTTTTGGCAGCCCCCAGCCTAACACCATGATTCCCTCCCATTGCTCACTTTCTCCCCCTCTTATTCCCCTACCATATGACATAAAATGTATGGACTTCATATCATAGTATTTAAGTGTTGTTAATCATAGTATTCAAGTTATTGGATCTCAAGGAGAAGAGTAAACATCACTCAAGGATTTTAGTTTTTATTCTGGGAAAGAGGTTAGTGCATTTTCAGTTGTATGCAGGATAGCTATATAATGTTAGATGGAACTATGATCTTGTTACTGTTTTTTTTGAAATAAAGTATGGTTTAAAGAGATATGTACAGGTGCCATGTTGACGAAGTGGATTTGTGATGGTTAATTTTGTGTGTCTACTAGATGAGATCAAGAGATGCCTCATTATTTGGTTAAATATTATTTCTGGGTTAAAAAATATTATTTCTGGGTTAAAAAAATTCTGAGTACTGGTAAGGGTGTTTTTAGATGAGATTCATATCTGAATTCATGAACTCAGTAAAGCAGATCACCATCTCCAATGTGGGTGGTGATCACATAATCTGCTGAGGGTCTGAATAAAACGAAAGATAGATAAAGGAGGAAATCAACAATTCTCTATCTGAGTTGGGATATCAGACTGCTCTTGCACCCAAATTGGGATTTATACCATCAGCTACCCTGGTTCAGGCCTTCAGACACAAACTACTACATCAGGGCCTATTCTAAGCCTCCAGCTTAAAGACAGCCTCCATAACTGACTGAGCCAATTCCTTATAATAAATCATTTTCTCTCCTCTTCTCAGTATCCTATTGGTTCTCCTTCTCTGGAGAACGCAATACATGTCCCTTCCATGTCAATTCCTGGCCCCCTGCAACAACTCCTCCGAGTTTATCCAATACAGATTAGTTTTAGCCTCTCCTAGAATTTCATATAAATGGAATCAGAATATGACTCTTCCGTTTAAGTCTTCATGACTCTGTATAATGTTTTTGTTAGTCATCTAAGTTGCTGTATATTTCAGTCGTCTGTTCCTTTATGATGTGGACGACTATTAAATTATATGAATATATTAGTTTTCCTAATCATCCATTGCTTGTTAAAGTATTTAACTGTGACCTTTAAGGAGATCTCATTTTAGATTACAAAGGTCAGGAATGTATGAAATATGGGTTATTCAAGGTTTTTCATCACCTGTATTTTCTTACAACCTAAAAAAGGATGATTGAGTGGCACTAGAAAATCAATTCAATTTCTGTGTACCCTGTCATAGTGGTTTAAACTAACTGCACTATGTTTTAGAGAAAAAAAAATATTTGAGGACTTTCATGATAGAAATTGTTCTTTTTTTTAAATTGAAAAATGACAAAATATTATGAATTCATTAAAAGTTATAAAGGCAATGAATCTGCATATATTTAAAGTGTGTGTATGTGTGTGTGTGTGTGTGTGTATATATATATATATATATATATATATATATATGGCATACTAACAAAATTTAATTGGTGGACAGTTCGGTGCATGTCTGATTTTGAAGGTGTTTCACTGTACTCTAAGTCCCTAAAAAAAAAAAAATCCATGAATTGGGAATCACTGACCTATAAGAAACTCACTCAACACAAAAATAATAAAAATGAGAAACAGCAGAAACTAAAGAGAATGGAATGTTTAAATGAGCTAATGTGGAAATAAGTATGCTAATTGTTTTTTAAAAAATGTTTATTTTGAGAGAGAGCACACAAGCAGGAGAGGGGCACAGACAAAGAGAGAGCAGGAATCCCAAACAGGCTGTATGGTGCCAGTGCACAGCCTGATGCATGGCTCAATCCCATGAACCATGAAATCATGACCTGAGCAAATATCAAGAGTCAGATACTGGACGGAATGAGCCACCCAGGCATGCTAGTGCTAATTATTCTTTAAAATAAACTAGAAGGGCGGGTACAGTGCTTGGGTGGTTCAGTTGGTTAAGCATCCACCTTTGGCTCATGTCATGATCTCATGGTTCATGGGCTTGAGCCCTGCATTGGGTTCAGCTTGGAGCCTGGAACCTGCTTCAAAGTCTGTGTCTCTCTCTCTTTGCCCCTCCTCTGCTTGCACACACTCTGTCTTTCTCTCTTTCTCAAAAATAATAACCATTTAAAAGTTAAATAAAATTTCTTTAACTCTATCCACAACATGGGGCCCAAACTCATGACTCTGAGATCAAGAGACACATGCTCTACCAACTGAGCCAGCCATGTGTCCCCATGCGCGCTAATTATTCTTGACTCAAGAATTTCCAGTGATTCTAGTAGTCCATCCTCTATATCCTTCGTAGCCTCTCAAATTTTATGCATATATGTTGTTACAACTGTTAAGAGTGGTTATATCTCTGTTAACATGTATCCATAATACTTTTTTAGCTTTATTTCTTTCATTAAACTAAATTCTGCTAGTCTAATGACTGTATCACAAAGTCACAGTGTTGTTGGTAAACCTTTCAGAAACTAAAGTAAGAAGTGTAACAATAGGGAGAAAGGATTCGAGGACTGAATGGACAACTAGCTAAAGAGGACTAGAAAGTAAATATATAAAAAACATAAAACTTACTGCTAAGAGATTATAAATCTTGTCATCTCCTTTCTGCTTCCAACTTGCCAATAATACATACGAATATTATCTTAGACCCTTTTTTGGAATACTAAATGACATTTCTGATAGCTACAAATAATTCTTATTCATTTATTTTAATTATTAAATAAAACATGTGGCTGTAGAGTTTTCTAGAAATTATGAGGTACCCTTTAGAATGGCTGACATAAATATAACTAAGATGGTCACAGGCTCTGTAATATAGAACTAATAATTTGACTTATGAGGGAAATGACAGCAAATATATTATGTAAAATTATGAAATAAAAGATGATTTATGAAAGATGATTTAGGAAGAGAGCCTAAGATATATTATAGATTGAAGAACACAAGCAAATACCATGACGATGTTTAAAAAAGGCATCTTAAAAGTTTTTTAAAAGCAACATATTACTGCACATCATCAGATGGCTAAAGTTAAAAATACTGACAAAACTAAGTATTGGTGAGAATGTAGAGCAAATGGAACATTGCTGATAGAAATCCAAAATGGTTCAGCCATTTTGGAAAAAGTTGGGCGGTTTCTCAGTCACCACATGATCCAGCAATCACACTCAGGAATTTACCCAAGAAAAACGAAAACACATATCCACACAAGAACTTGACACACAAATATTCCTAGGAGCATTATTCAGAACAGTTCAAACTGGAAACACAAAAATCCATAAATTTGCGAATTCATAAAGAAATTATGATACATCCATACTATTGATACTAGCCAGCAATAACAACTAATATTAATATATCAGCAACATTCTATTAGTTAAAAGAAAACAAACGCAAAAAACTACATGCTGCATGATTCCACTGATAGGAAATTTGACAAAAGGTATTAACTGCAGCAACAAAAAGTAGACCAGTGGTTTCCTATGGCCAAGAGAAGAGGACCAACTACAAAGAGGCACAAAGAAGCTTTTAAGGGTGATATTCTATATACATCTTGAATAAAACAATTTTGGTTAACTATTAAAAATATGGCTAGTTTTATTACTAAAAATACTGTGAAATATACAGAAATGAACAACAACAAAAAAAACCCCAATGGACTTAACTAGACAGCAGATTGTTGATACAACAGAAAAAATTTATTTCAAAATGGACTTCAAGAGAGGGAGAGAGAGATCCCAAGCAGGCTCTGCACTGCCAGCATGGAGACTGACCCCACAACTACGAGATCATGACTTCAGCCAAAATCAACAGTTGGATGCATAACTGAGCCTCCCAGGTACCCCTAGGTAGACTTTCAAAAAAATATTTTTAGTGGGCTATACATAAAAGTAAATGCAAAGAAATCAAACTGTATCCAATAATGTCACTGTTAATATTAATAGGGCAAAGCAAAAAAGAAATTATGTTCCTTTCCTTAGGAACTAAGATTTTTAGCCTAAAGGAAAGAATAAAATCAAAGAAGGAGACTTTCATAATCTTAAATTTGAATAAAAAAATCAATATAAATTCTTGATTTAATTTTGCCTTTATAAAAAATATTTATTTTCTAGTTCTATCTTCTGGAAAAGCCTCAAAGTATGATAACCCATTAGCAAAGAATATCCATGGCATCCAGATTCTTCTACTCAAAGGGATTAGGGCTCTTTGGAAAAATGGCTGATTTCCGGTTTGGGGCAGAAAACATACAAGTCTAGGGTACCTTGTAGAGGCAAAAAGTAATCAGGTTACAAAAGAGTAACAAGATTGTATCAAGAGGATACATACACTACCAACTTGGACGGACTACCATTGGGCAAAGATGGGACAATTTAAACTTCAAAAATAATTATCCTTACCATATATTAAAACACAAAGGCACAGAAATCTATTCATTCACACTAACATTAAGAAATGAATAGATTCATTATAATACGTGCATCAGTTTGACACCTAAATTGAAAGATCATTGAAAATGGGATAACTAAACATTATGTGCCTCCTGATGTGATGCTGTACTATTTGCATAATCTATGAAGTATCCTTGTTGCTTACTCCCAAAACTGAACTTCAATATCATTAAGGTTCTAGATCTAATGAAGAGTTTACAGAAAAAAAATGATGAAGAGAGGAACAACTTAAATGACATTAGAAGGAAAAGACCCATGAAATCTAGAATATGGAACATTCTATAGGAAAACACATTTCCATTTCTATAGGAAAAGAGGGGGAGAAGGGTGAAGAATCATAGATTGAGACATATGAGACTTATCAACCAAAGCAACTGCAAACTAACTATACAAATACATTTTTGAGACAATCAGGGAAATATGAACATTGAATAGGTATTAGATGTTGGGGGAATAACTTATTAATACTTATTTTGATATAGATGATAATGATATTCTCATTATTTTTTAGAAGTAATTTGTTAGAGACAGACACTAAACGTTTATGGTGAAATGATATAAAGTATGAGGTTTCCTTCAAAAGTATTACAGCCAAAAAATAATAAAAAAATGAAAGAGGAAGGATTAGAGATAAAATAAGACTGGGAAAATGCTGACAATTCTTGAATCTGGGTGATGAGTACTTCTATCTATTTAAAAATTTCTTTAGTAAAAAAGTTCATAGGGAGATAAACATATCCTTTTATGAAATTTGTTAAGAACACTCACTAATTGTGGTTTAATTCTGCACTATTATAGGAAATTCTACACATTTTATAACAAGTCAAATAATATAAATGTATATTTAATGCAATCTGTAAATCTCATGTCTATCATATAGATTAAAGGGATAAGAAAAAAATATCTGGAAGGAAATGGAGACAGAATTTCAATTACTGATTTAGAAAACTTCCTTAAAAAAAGGCAGTGGAATAATTGCTTAAGTAGAGATATTAACCAAAATATTCAGCTTAATAAACTGAAATAAAATTTCCTTACCAAAAGGCAAATACTTAAATAACTGAAAAGGTTCTTTGGTTCTTTTAAATCATAAAATCTACAAAGAACTGCCATTCTATTAAAATTCATATTATCTGTTATCAGGAGTCAAAAATAACACTCACGTTTTGAAGGAGTTGCTCAAACCAGTCATATCCAGTATCTCTGCAGGCTGCAACCTAAATGGGAAAATATGGTGAAACTATCAAAATTAAAAATTTACTTAAAAACTGAAAAAAAAACAACCCCAAAAACTTTGCCAAGATTTAGCTTGAGGTATACAAATGTCTCATTTTTCTCAATTTAAAAAATTATTTTTAAAGTAAACTATTCTTTTAGTAAGCTAATAATTTATCAATATTAGATAATTTTGTTCTAAAAATATCTTAGAATATATTCAAGAAATTAGTTTAATGTATTCAAATCAAATACGATATTATAGGAAAAGTGGGTTGGGGGATGAGGAGTGAAATAGGTGATGTGGATTAAGGAGTGCATTTTTGTGATGAGCACCAGCTATTGTATCAAAGTGTTGAATCACTATATTGTACAACTGAAACTAATATTACACTGTATGTTACCTGGAATTTAAATAAAAACTTTATAAAAATACAGTATTACATTTTGAATAGTAACTTATATTGGTCAGAAAAATGTGTAAGGTTTAAAACAACACAAATAGAAATGTTTGCTTATTATTTTCCTCCTAGATAGCAAATATAAAGATATGAGTGAAAGACAGATGAACCTGTAACTGATAATAGATAATTTATGTTCAAAACATTTAAAGTATTCTAGGCCAACAATATTTATTGTGCATGTGTATAATTAAACATAATTAATCTTAATTCATGTTTCCTGAAAAAGCACTATCTCATTTTAGGTTGCTATCCCTGGGCTATTGTTAACTATTCATCTACTTCTGCTTCCCCTGTCAGTTTCCAATCACTGGAGGAATCTGGAGAATTTCAGTATCACTGCTTAAGTCAATGAATGCTAAGAAGTAGGGCTATGCAAAAATACCAATTTCATCTTCCTTGCCTCCCTTGAGGATCTCCATAAGGTAAGGGAAGTACAACTGACCCATGAATAACGCAGGGATTAGGGATGCTGACCCCTGCACGTAACTCTGATGCCCCCAAAACTTAACTTTTAATAGCCTATTGGTGACTACAAACCTTACCAATAACATAAAGTTGAGTAACACATGTCAAATGTATTTCAGACTGTATTCTTAGAGTAAACTAAAGAAAATGTTATTTAAAAATTGAAAAAGAAAATACATTTATGGTATTATACTGTATTTGTTGAAAAAAAATCAATGTATAAGTGGACCTGTACACTTGAAGGGTCAACTGTAGTATTAAATGTCAAGATTAACAAATATCTCATCATCATCTCTCTCTGTGTAAGATGGGGGAGGCCTCAACTAGGTTTGTGCCCACAGGAACCACACCCTTGTTCGAATCCTTACCACATCAGTGATGTTTAAAATTTTCCTCGTCATTGCTTCTTTGTCATTGTGTGGAGTTGGAGTAAACCAGAGTTTTTGGAATGTTTCATTTACTAATTTCTAGAAAAAAGAAAATTTCAAACTACACAACTACAACAAACATGGCAAAATTCTCAATCCCAAATTCTCATTAAAATCCAAAGTTGGGGCTCCTGGCTGGCTCTGTTGATAGAGCATGCAATCCATAATCTCTAGTCATGAGTTTGAGCCCCACATTGGGCAAAGAGCTTACTTTAAAAAAAGCCCAAAACAAAGCTATAAATAATGAATCAAAACACAAACTAACAGAAATTTTGGCACAAATTCATCAATTTTTGAAAACAAGCATCAATTAATTTTTCAAAATTATAATCTTTTTCAATTAGTAAATTTTTTAAATTTTTAACGTTTTTTTTTTTTTTATTTGAAAGAGAGAGACAGCATGAGCAGGGGAGGGTCAGAGAGAGGGGGAGACACAGAATACAAAGCAGGCTCCAGGCTCTGAGCTGTCAGCACAGAGCCCGATGTGGGGCTCGAACTCACAAACTGTGATATTGTGACCTGAGCCAAAGTCAGACGCTTAACCGACTGAGCCACCCAGGCGCCCCTTAATTAGTAAAGTTTTAAATAGGTGGCATCTGTGTAGTACATAAAGTTTAATTTTTTAATATTTACTTATTTTATTTTTGAGAGAGAGAGAGAGAGAGAGAGAGAGAGACTGACCACGAGCAGGGGAGGGGCAGAGAGAGTGAGAGACACAGAACTTGAAGTGGGCTCCAGGCTTCGTACTGTCAGCACGGAACCCAATGCAAGGCTTGGACCCCAATGCAAGGCTCGAACTCACAAAACATGAGATCATGACCTGAGTTGAAGTCGGATACTTACGGACTGAGCCACCCATATTCCCCACACCTTTTTGATCAAACTAAAAAAGATTTTTACTACTTTTGGGGTGGGGGTGGGAGAGAAAACTGCTAAAAGAAAACCAAAACAAACAAAAACAAACACTGGGACAATCATATACATATAAATTCACTAATGAACTCAAATTTACACTTTCAACAAAGTATGTAACTTAGAAAACCAATACATACCATTTGAAAAATAACTTTAATTTGATAATAAACTTGCTGCATATAATGTAATTACTACAATGACATTAAATATAATTGAATTTGATGAGAAAGATCAGATTTTATTAATATAAGATCTATATAATTATTGTATAATTTATTAATATAAGATCTAGAAATAGGGGCACCTATGTGGCTCAGTCGGTTAAGCGTCCGACTTAGGCTCAGGTCATGATCTTGCGGTTCATGGGTTTGAGCCCCACATCAGGTTCTGTGCTGAGAGCTCAGAGCCTGGAGCCTGTTTCAGATTCTGTGTCTCCCTCTCTCTCTGCACCACCCCCTACTCATGCTCTGTTTCTCTCTGTCTCAAAAATAAACTGTATAAAAAAATTTTTTTAAAAAGAAGTAAAACTGTATAAATGTTATGTCCTTTTTGAATTGATTATCTAAAAATGCTGATTGGCTTGTAAAGGTTTTGCATACACTTACACGCATTTTACATATATTTTACAAAATGTAGCTAAAATAAACATTTAAATTATTTAAAACATTAATGAAAAATGAATCTTAAAATAGTCATCATTTCCTCTTACCTTAATGCCCTCTTCATCATTGACTCTGCGAATCATTTTTACACACATTTCTGTAATTTTTGGAAATGTTGGTTGCTCAATACAGATGTCTCTTAGAATCTTTATTACCCTTTTCCTGACACTGATACCAGTATCCTAAGAACAGAAAAGTATTTTTAAACATCAGAAAACTCAAGATGCTCAGGTGTATGAAATGTGCTAACATGAAATCAGAAAATAAATACCAACAAGCAGCATATTGAATATTTATTAACATGATAAAGATGGTCTGTCTGTATGTTTACTCTTTATATTCTTTCTTATTAATGTTAATATAAATATGGATTACTATACTGTTTTACTTTTATAATATGATATCCAATACATGCAAAAATATTGAGTAACACTGAACATGACACTAGAATATAAACTTGCCAAAATTAAATTGGATAACAAATATAAAGCTTTTTAGAATAGTACCTGGCACTTAAACAGCATAGGAAGTATTCTTAACAAAAATGTTAAACCTAAATGTAATCAAACCACTGCCACTATGAGGAAATAACAAGACTGACCTGGTTTTTTTTTTTCCTTTTCGTTTTTCTTAAGTTTTAAGAGAGAGAAAAGAGCACATGCAAGTGGGATAGGGGCAGAGAGAGAGGGAGAGAGAGAAACCCAAGCAGGCTCCGCGTTGTCAGCAAAAAGCCTAACAAGGGGTTCGATTCCACAAACCATGAGATCATTTACTGAGCTGAAATCTAGAGCCAGATGCTCAACCGACTAAGCCACCCAGGTACACCTGACATGGTCTTTTTAAATGTAAGGGGGGGAGTTTATAAAAGAGTACTCTAAATTTTAAAACATGATCACCAAATGTAAAGTATAATTATTGACTGGATTTTGTTAAAAAAAAAAAAAAAAAAAAAGGAAAATTAGAAATCCCGCCCCCCCTCCAATTTTTGGGACACCTGGAAAACTGAATGTCAACTGGTCATTAGAGAATATTTAGGGAGTGTTAATTTGGTTGAGTGGATAATAGTTTTTGTTTATAAGGACAGTACCCACACTCTTTGGAGAGGCAGGCTGAGGTATCCATGGAAGAAGTAGCAAAATGTGTATGATTTAAGTAAACTAATTTAGCAAAAAAATATAGATGAAATATGGTGTTACATACTTGAGTGTTCACTGCACTATCACTCTTCATAAATTTTCATAATTAAATAGTTTTGGAAATAAATAAAAAGCACTGGACATTTAATGAACAAAAGTATTTCCATTATATAGTCCGACAATAATGAAAATATTTTAGGATATATTGCTTGGGTAGATGCTATTAGATTTCTTTAAATTTAGGGATCCTATTGATTTTGCCTTTCATTCTTGAAAAAACTAAGGCACTAACACAAAAACATTTTTTCTGTTTCAAACAAGATTTTATGCTAGTTGAAGTTGCAATTATCTTTAACTCCCAGTCATATAAAAATCTGACACTAGACTAAAGGTGATAAACTCTTGTCACTGTAACAATGCCTATTCTAGTGCTTAATAATGCATTTCTTTTAAGTTACAGATGCTCAAGTGGATGATGTGATTCCACAGACATTTTGTAATACCAATGTTTCCGGTTTCCTTTTATTTTCCAGGGAAAGGCTTTAGAACCAGAGAATTACATGACATACAATAAAGGAGTACCTTAGAACAGTATTTCTTATTTTGTTCATAAGACTCAAATGGCTTTCTGGTTTAATATGCATGTATCTACATCTTGTCATAATTCAGCTTTAAGGAAATATGCAGATACACATAAAGGATCCAAAAATATTGTCAGATACCAAAATTCTGCTCTTAGTTCTAATGAAATAATTCTTATTTATATACATCCATATAAATTTAAACTTATTCGAAGTTCCTGTCCCCAATATTTATGCCATTGTAGTTCCCATCATTTACTCATTGTAAACTTGCATCATTAAAATGCAGTAGTAACTGAAAAGAGGAGTCCAATTTTCAACACTGACTTGTTTTATAGTATTGAGCAGTCCTCCTCTTGAAACATGTCCTTCAGGGTGCCTGGGTGGCTCAGCTGGTTAGGTGTTCAACTTCAGGTCATGATCTCACAGTTCACTGGGTTCAAGCCTCATGTAGGTTTCTACGCTGACAGTCAGAACCTAGAGTCTGCCTCAGATTCTGTGTCTCCCTTTCTCTGTCCCTCCCCGACTCATGCTCTTGTCTCTCTCTCTCTCACACAAGAAATGAATAAACATTAAAAAAAAAAAGAAGAAGAAGAAACATGTCCTGCTTCCATTCTTTTTTTGGGGCTGTGGCTGAGCTGGGCTTGAAATCTGTGTCCCCTTCCCCCGCTGGCACACTGTCCAATCGTTAGGATCCTTAGCTTAGCTCAAGGTAGGGTAGGAACGGAGGAACTTTTTTCTCCTTTCTAAATCTGGGAGACTGGAGATTAGAATCTGCCCAATGTTCTGCTGTCCAGCCACCACTTTCTGGATTTGATTCTTGGCACTTGATACCTGTCGGCTTTCCCCTGCCTTCCAACCCACTGAATCAGCACTACAGAGTTACAACGTAAGCTTTTAGTTTTCAATTTGGTTTAAATTGTCTTTAGGTATGTGTGTGTGAAATAAACATGGAAAGGTTTTTCTGGCGTGACGGAACACGTCCTCCTTTAAAAGCTGCTATAGTATAGAGATTAGGCAATATAAATATGTAATTGATACTTTTCTAGCTTTACAATTAAAAAATCTGATAAAAGAAAGGCAAAATTATATTTATGAATCATAATAAAAATGACCAAACAACATACCAAAATTCTTTCAATCAGCATATCATAATACTGCTCAGCAAGCTGAGGTCGACAAAGAACAAATCGACCCAGTAATTCTACTGCTGCTTCTCGAACACTCGTGGAGTTATCCATTAATCGTCCATGAACTCCTCGCTGCATATCAAGCTAAAGGAAAATAAAGAAAATATAATTTATACTACCAAGTAGAGCTAATATTTTAACTTGAATGCAATATTCAAATGAGAACAATCATTTGTGCTCTTCTTTACCCTTGCTAGAATACTCGGGTCTACAGCAACAACCTCAGATAAACACTTCATGGCTTTTGTTCGAACGGCAATTGCATTTTCACCAAGAACTCGAAGGATCTGCCAAGTAAACATCAGCATTTTCATAAATTTTAGAACACATAACAATTAACAAAATACAGCATGAAAATATACAAAAAAATTAAAAATAAATATTGGATTTACCTCCCTTTAATTTTTATATGAGTAGAAGATGTTATTTATTGATCCAAAGTTTTAACTTGAAGGTCAGTACAGTAACGGAGGCATTCTATACCTTAGGGCCTTTTCTTTATCCTGGCATTCTCAACTAAACCTGTTTTTTTATTGCTATGCTTCACATGCAAGGATGTGTAGCCCCACTAAAACCTTGCTATGACTACCTAATTCAGAATATTTAGTATTAGTTTGGTAATAATTTGGTAACTGAATACTTTACTTTTATTACATCAACCAGTCATCAGATATATTTATCTGATATATTTTACATATATCCATTTATCTGTAAAACATGAATCAATATGTAAAAGGCATGTAAAAAAAGACATCTTAATAAATATGGGACAGAGAAACAAATGCTACTCTCAGGCTCTTTTAAAATATCTGTTCTAAACAGTGAATAGACATCATATACTATTCCACAAATATCCATAATTAGAAAAATCAATATCATTGTACAAGGAATTCTGGTCTACTTTACCTGTGTCAAATAAATATCAAAGCTCTGGGCAAACGGCCTCATAGAGGCCAAGTATCGAACAATCAAGCAAGCATCATCATAGTCCACAGTATCAGAGTTCATCCTAAAACAAAAAGTCATTAAATTATAATTTAATTAAGGTTTTTGCAAAGTAGAGAGATATCAATGAGATAACTAAAAAAGTAAAGATGCTTTCTCTCTGGATCTTACTTTAATGTGCTGAACTGCGAAGGTGTGGTTTTGATAATGCTTCTAAGAAACTTTTTCCGGTTTTCAGCTCGATGCATGATTTGACCAGTTGTCTCAACTTCCTTTGCATGATGTGTTCCTTCAGATGATTCTTCATCTTTTTGTGATTTCATTGCTTTTTCTGTTTCTAGAGTTGTGTCACGAAACCACTGGGCTATATAGAATTTGCGAGAAAACTGAAAAGAAAATAAGACTTGAAGTTGATGAAATTAAAGGAATTTTTAAATGAAACTTCCAATCCACTGATAAAATGCACACAATCAGGAATCAATATTCAGGTGTATTTTAAACCAACTTCCAGCAGATAAAAACAGATTTTAAGAAAGCTAGAAGATTTGAATATCTAAATGATAGAAAACTTATTTTACTTTGTCTGAATACTTGTATTAATTATGTCAAAAGATTAATTTGATAAACACAACTGTATTAAATCAAGAATACTAATATCAATTACTTAACAAAGGAAAGCATCACACATAGGTCACTAAAATTAGACAGATGACAGTTCAACTGGAGAAGTTTAGAACAACAGGATACAATGCCAAAGGTAGAAGACTCCAGTTACTTTCAAAATACCACTTACTTCTTCAAGAAATAGATAGCGAATTATTACTGAAATACTTTAACACGGAGGCACACCTATTATCTGCTCCTTTTAATGCAGACTAAAAGGCTGCAGTAGTTGACTGAATAGTTACCTTCAACCTCTTTCGACTGTATATCCTATTAGTAAAAACTAAAAATTAAAAAGCACACTGGGGCGCCTGGGTGTCTCACTCAGTTTAGCGTCTGACTCTTGATTTTGGCTCCAGTCTTGATCTTGCCGTTTGTGGGATCAAATCCAATACTGGGGTCTGCACTGACAGCAGAGAGCCCACTTGGGATTCTCTCTCTCCCTATCTCTGTCCCTCCTCCACTCTCTTTCTCTCAAAATAAATAAATAAAACAAAGTGTCCTAATACATGCAGTGTTTTTTAACACAGTTTGTAGGTCTTATAAATGAGCCTATTATACTAATAATTTGGATACAAAATTTACATAAAAATAGAAATAAGGGTTGTACTTAAAAAGAAATATACACATAAGATTCTAATAGCTTCTTTTTATATGCTCCTAGATCATCTGAAGCACCATCTGGGCCACGTCCACTGTGAATAGCAATGACCTAGCTCAGTCTCAAAGATAACTTACAGAAAGATTTCTCCCTGTCAAACCATTTTAGTATAATACATATCTATGCCAGAATTCCATGGAAGACAAACCAATCTATAACCATTCTCTTTAATTTACATCATCATCAAGTACCCCTATGTTTTAAAAATCAGTACTCCAAGCAACCTTCCTCTTTGTGACACTTCCCAATTTTCTTTCGGGCCCAATTTGAATTTGATGTGTTATCTCCAAAAAAGGAAGAAAAGATTCTTACCACTAGTGAAGGATCAGTCTCAGTGTTTTCATCCAAGTAATCAAGCAATGCTTTTTGCAGTTGTTGTATTTCATCTTCTCCTCCTGAAACCTACAAAATAAACCAAGTAAGAACAAAAATAATATTACTAGTGTATTTTAATAAATTTAGCTAGTTATAAATACAAATCTAGGAAAAAACTGATAAATGATAAAAAATGAAAATATAAGAAGAGCAAATAAAAGAAAAAAACAGAAGAATGCAACTTCACAAAACACATTTATACTCATAGCTGAGAAGGGCCCTTTTGTTTCTGAATTAGTGTCATCTTTCTTTGAAGGATGGCACATAGGTAGCAGACATAAAAATTAACAGAATAATATGTTAAGTATTCAGAGACAGGAAGGTCCTACATACTGGTTTTCTATTTGGAAACAAAGAGACAATTCCAAACTTTTGATTTAAAAAAGGAAACTTTTATCTGTTTTACTATATGCTATAGGTTTCTTTGAGATACTTTAAAACATTCTAGAAGAGAAATACTTGTATTTATAATATAAAAATTGGACTTTATGTAGGATATTAAATATACAGTAATAAGTGAGTTGTTCACTTATCTAGGAACAGAAGGGTACTGAATCTTTAGGTCCTGTAAAGAACAAGACACAGCCAGAAATTAACCGAGCTGACATTAGTGTTTATAGCTTATACTCTAGCTTTACCATATGAAATGCCAGTATGGTTTAGAATATCTCTAAATAGGGACACCTGGGTGGCTCAGTCAGTTAAGAGTCTGACTTCGGCCAGGGCATGATCTCATGGTTTGTGAGTTCAAGCCCTACATCAAGCTCTGTGCTGATAGCTGAGGGCCTGAAGCCTGCTTCAGATTCTGTGTCTCCCTCTCTCCCTCCCCCATTCAAGCTCTGTCTCTCAAAAATATTAATAAACATTAATAAAAATTTTTTAGAGTATCTCTAGCAAAGATTTTAATAACCCATGTTCTCAAAGTGGGTGATATGGAAAAATTCATCATAGTATTGTAAACTGTAAACTTCCAAGAGCAATGTGGATGTATGTCAAGCACTGTAAGAACACCTACAAATGACCCCTCCTTTCAAGTTTTACAGTGTACAATCTACATAGTCACATGTAACAAATAAGTCATAGGTCCACTCTAAGAAATACTGAAAGCCACTTGGTACCTAGATCTTGGTTTCTAAATTACCATTCTCCAATAAAAACAACCTGTAGTATTTGGTGAAACAGCAGATTCCAGGGCCAAGGCTAGGAAAGTAAGAGAAGATTGGGGACTGTGAAACATCTTGTACCAAAAAGTAAGAAAATTCTCAAAGAAAGATGGGAACATATTAAGAAGATACAAAAGCCAGCTAAAAGGGGCTCTCACAGGTTAATTCTAGGACAATTAGAACATTAAAATAATGATGGCAATAAATTATAACCTAGGAAATTGAATAGGAATGGCAGTGCTATATTAAATGGTAGTATTACATTAATGGTAATTCCTTGCTTTTGATAACTGTACTGTGGATATCTAAGCAAGAGTTGTTGTTTGTAAAAAATATACACTAAGCAGGTTCTTAAACTTCAGCACTCATTACAGCCACCTTGAGGGTCTATCAAAAAACAGTGCTGGGCCCCACCCCCAGAATTTCTGATTCAGTAGAAGAGTCCTGAGAATTTGCATTTCCAGCAAGTCCCTAGGTGATGTTAATATTAGTGCTTCTTGTCTAGGGAATCATACTTTGAAATTCAAGGGTATTAGGGGCATTAATTCTGCTCAAATAGTTAAAAAAATGACACACAGATACGCAAGCATATATATTTGAAAAAGAAATGTTACATAAAGATAAAGCAATGTTACAAATGGTCAACAATTAAGAAATTTGGGTGAAAGGTTTGTGGGAAGTCTTTGTACAATTCCTAGAACTTTTCTAGGATTTTAAAATTATTTCAAAATACAAAGTATAATAAAAAATATTAGAGGGATTTCTTTTTTTAATCAAAAAAAATTTTTTTTTAATTTTTTATTTATTTTTTGAGAGACAGAAAGAGACAGTGGGAGCAGGTACGGGTCAGAGAGAGAGGGAAACACAGAATCCTGAGCAGGCTCCAGGCTCTGAGCTAGCTGACAGCACAGAGCCCTGATGTGTGGCTCAAACCCACAAACTGTGAGATCATGACCTGAGCCGAAGCTGGACGCTCAACCAACTGAGCCACCCAGGGACCCCTATGAGAAGCATTTCTAGTGGCCAACATGAATATGGTTATGAATATTTAAAAAAAAGAGCATGAAGAAAATAAAAATAGTTGTGTATGGTAGGATTAGAGATCATTTACAATTTTCTTATGTAAATTTTAGCATTATTACAAAATACTCTTTTTTGCCAAACATGAAAACTATCTAATATAATAAAATAAAAGTCTTCCTCCTCACCCTTCTCCAATATAGAAAGATACATAACATTCAAAGGTAGAAAAAAATTTGTTTGGGAGTGCTAAAACAGCATCTTAGTAAACTAAAGATTTAAATAAAACTTAGTTGAAGCAAATAGAAAACAGCATCATACATTCATAAAAGCAGTTCACAGAAAGAAGTTAGACTAAGGATTTATACAAATCACTTAAAACTTCCTGTTAGACACTATAATACACTCTAAGGTATTAACTTTCTCTGTGGGGCTTTTGAAAAATCCACTTTTAGAAATGCATGATCTTATTTTGAATCTATAAAATGAAATGTAACACTAATACAAGAATACCTAAAGAAAGTACTTAACTAATACTTATCTCCATAATTTTAATCCTTTATCTCAATACCTGTTTTAAAATCCGTTCTATTGACCCTTGATCCATTTTGCTTGTAACAGCATCTTTCCTTAATCGCGCAGCAACAGTTCCAAGGTAATCAAGAGATGCCACTCTTAAAGCCATCTCTGTTGACTTGTTACTGAACTGATGAACCTAAATATCAAAAAAATCTTTATTTAATCAATTTATGACATTTTTAGTAGCAATTTATCATATAAATTCCAAATCTATTTTGTATTATTTGAAATTTAAGTATATTTTCTTGTGATATTGTCCCAAAAGTGGTTGCTTTTGGAACACTTTCATCTAAAAAAAAGTACAGATTAAACCTCTTTAAGAACATAGTCATTCTTTTAAAATGTAGGCTCAACTGTTTATTTGTATGTTTTCCAGTTCATAGAATGTAAGGTCCCAAAAGCTTCATAATGATTTGTATTGCACAGGTCTAAATACAGTTTTTAAAACAAAATGTCTTTGCATTTTCCTATTGTATTACATGAGAACTAGGAAATGTCATGTTTTTAGAAATATTCTTAATGATAACAAAGAATTCACATTATCAGTTTCATGCTTTGAAATGAATTAACTACAATAACTTATGACTGAGTATTGAGATGCTTTTAACTAACAATATACTTCCACCCCCCGACCCCTGCAAAAAGTTTTTAAAGTACTGTTATCTTATTTAATGAAATGAAAGCACCAAAAGTCACAAGATTTCAAAGTTTTCTACCAAGTACTGACAATATTGTGTACAGTTATGCACATGCAAAAATAAAGATGCAATGGTCATATTTCCTTACACATTTTTAAAGAATTCATCATCTGTGAATCAGAGTACATCCTCATTATGTTGTCTTCTAGTAATCTAATAATCTTTAAATGCTATACTCTTACCAACAGTCTCCCTAACAAACTAAGGAGTAGTTCAGCAGCTGGCCATTCAGGCTTATTGACTGTTGAAAGAAGATCTTGAACAAAATTTTCAAATAGTGGTCTGTAATCTTCTTCACCTTGCTTACTACCACATCTGTTCAAAGATAAATAATGAAAAGGCTGTGAATTTAGGTGACTTGTCTATCCATATGATTGAAATTTTGTTAACTAAGCTTTCTCTTCCCCATATCTAATAATAAGGTATATGAGAGTACACTAAATATAAGTAACATGGCTTAAAATGAATCTATTTCTCAAATTTCATTTCCCCCCCTACTACAGGTAATTCATTTCCCGACTATTATAAACCTAACTTTCCAGCAAGTATACATTTTTTTCCTGACTACTCTTTTTCTCTTTAAGATTACCACAAATTCTTATGAAGGCCAAATAAACATTTCTTCACAAACTTTCCTACCAATTAGAATGTCCCAAAATTTACTGAAGAAAAATTACAGAATTTCAATCTGGTACTTTAACTTGTGGAGTCAAACTATATAAGTAAGTTCATAAGATTTCAGATTGTTTATATTTTAAATGCCTCATTTTAAACATTGGGAATTCAAGGGCCAAGATGACATATTCAAGATTTCAGGTTATTGCAGGAAGCTGGATTAACCATTTATATAAAATAAATAAATAATTTTCAATGCTGGGGAAATAAAAGTCAGATTATGTTAATTTTGCTCACTTTTTAAGGAAGATAGAAAGGAAATTTTGGGCTGTTCTCATGGCTGTTTCGTAAGAGTTGGTAATGACAACATCTTGGTCAACCTGGATTGAAAAAGATGAATTTATATAGATATAAGAAATAACCAAAAAAAATTTTAAAAAGGAAGAAGGGTTAGGTCAGTTGTTATTGTTATGTTATTACTAAATAGGGGTGATACATTTAAAAACTAAGAAGCTTAGGCTATTCTCTTATATATAAAGACAGAAGCTACAATTAGTAAACACATTTAAAGACTTTATAAAAAAACAACTAAATAAAAATACTGAGTTCATTTTAACTTACTGATATATGGAAGACTAACAAATGTGGTTAACAAATGTAGTTATCAATAATTTATGATGTGAGTCAGAAGAATACAAAAAGAATTTAGAAAAACATTCCAAGCTCAAAGTTTATGAAATGCTGAAATATAATACAAAAGAAAATTCAATTCCTTTATTAGAAATTTAAAGAATAGGATATAAACAGTCCATTCAAAGTTTTGGTAATAAAACCGTCAATAAATACAGGAAGCTCAATAGTTACCAGGAAAATGCAAAATAAAATATGGTATCATTTCAGACTGACCAGTATAGGTTAAATCTAACAGAAAGAAAGCTAAAATACTACTTTGCTGAACAAACTGACAAGTTAAAAATGCATGTACACTATTTAATATTCTACTTCTAAGTATACCTAGAGAAACTCTTATTTTAAGTTGTGATACAGTTATGTATGTTTAAGTAAAAGAAACCTGGTATTAGTTATTATGTGTTAAAAACAATGCTGGCTGAAAAAATTAGCTATATCATTTCTGTAAATTAAAAAAATTCGATATTAAATTTGTGCAGATAAGCAAAATCGTTTCTGTCTCATTTGAATTTTTTATAATACTATTAAGAACCTGGAAAAATTATAAGCTTTCATAGGTAAAAGCTACAAAAACAAAAGCAAATCTTTGCTATGAGTTACTCAATAGTGAGGGTATTCATTAATTCAGCATAAAAACTAATTATATGTATGTATTAGTATAGATAGTTATAATAATTCACTTACACATCCACTATCTCACTTGACTTACAGGTTGATATGAAAGGCTTGTTAGGTATTATCATACTCATTTTATAACTGAGGAAACAAATCATATTAAAATGATCTACATGTTTTGTGAGTAGAAGATAAAATCATCAGAACCAAAACACAAGTTTCCTAAAAACTAATCCTGTAGTCTACAAGGATCCTAAAGACCAGTCTTTAAAGCTCTAATTAAGAACTTCAGTTTTAGAAGAATGGCAGAGAATTTAGGGGCTTCTTTCTATAAAAGCACAGAGTTATAAAAGACTCCTTACTTTTTTATTTGAGTCCTCTTCTGAATTAGAGTCCTTCTCAGATGATGGTAAATGTACAACACACTGAATTAGTTGCAAAACCAGTGCTGTAACCATCTGAATATACATAGGCTCTCCATCCATATCACTACTATTTAACCTTTAGGGAAAAAGAAAACATCTAAATCATTCAATGAAGAGAATGAAAAGAAGTTCACTTTACATGTCATGTATCATCTGAAAATTCAGGATGTTTTACCAATATTTCTAGGCATTATCATTAGTGCTTATGATAGTATCCTTATGTCTAATTGTTTTTAATAAATTTGAGAAATACCAATTCAATCCTTATACATACACATAATTAAAATGGTCAAAGGGAAAATTAATATTTTATACACATTTCTATATATGCACTGCAGAAAAAAATTTATAAAAGAATAATATCAATATTTCTCAAAATAATTTTTAAAATGAGAAAGGGGTTTAAGATTTCCAAATGCCCAAGCATTCTGGTACTCACTTTGTTATTAAAATTTGCTACACAGTCAGCTCTTGATCATCTAGGCTAGGGTATGAGTCCAGTGGCACAAAATATAAAAAATTAAATTTCCAAATCTTTAATTCTAAACATACTGTAAAGATGTAAAAATTCTCTTATTCTGGTAGTCTTTCTTTAGGTTTAATACACTGTATGTACCCAATAAGGCTAAAAAATTTAAGGTAAAAATAATAATTATTTTATGTAAGATAGCCTTCAAAGCAATCTAAAATAACCCTATATGTCAGGTAAACACACTTAATCACTCAGGAATATTATAATGATAGTTATGATAATGATTCCTCTTGACAACAAAATGCTGACTACAGCAGTATATAACATTTCTCAGTTACTCTGTGCTTAGTGATTTAAGAGCATTTAGTCTCCATATAGCTGCTAGAGTAATCTTTCAGCTCTCTTTTCAAAATATTAATGACTTCCTACTATTTAAAGGATTTAAATGTAAGTCCCTTAGTAGGGCTTATAAAACACTTGAACGTCCTTTGAATTTTTCAAGCCACATTTTCTACTATGGCTTAACCAGGGATAATTCTGACCTTCAGGGGACATTTGGCAGTGTCTGGAGAAAATTTTGGTTGTGCCAATTAGAAAAAGGGGCAGTGGTTCTCTTGTCACCTAGAAGGTGTTAAGTCAGGGAGGCTGCTAGGCATCCTACAATGTACACAACAGCCTTATACAACAAAGTTTTATCTGCCCAAAATGTCCATAGCACAAAAACTTTGTCAAAGATCTTTACACTTGAGAATCAATGAACTTCTTTAACTCCCCCAAATGTGCACTATTTTTGCACATATTTGAGTTATTCTTCATGCTGTTCTGAATTGCCTCGCTTTTATTTGATCACTAAAATAAAAATCAAAGATGATGAGGAATAAATATATAAGGACTATAATATTACGTGATTCTTCATTGTACTCGGTCTTTGATATAGTTACCTGAAGTTCCTCAAACTCCTCTTGCTGGTTGGTAATCTTGCAAGTGAAGTAAAAATTTCTTCCAAAATTAACTGCCTATGTTTTTCATATCTTGAGAATACCTATTTAGTAATTACAAAATTTCAAATTATTATAATTATGTGAAAAAAAAAATTATATCACATGATAAAAAAAATATCTGCCATTTAAAATGAAAGTACTTTCAACATCTTCAATGACAATGACTTAATGTGTACAACTTTTCTATCATTAATTACAACATTCTTGTAGAAGATAGAATATATTAGTTTCATTTACAGGAGTATGCTACCTTTGAGATGGAAAGACAAAATTTAAATGATTTTAAATAATTTGAATTTAGGTGTATATATTTCAGGAATTATTAACTGAAGTATTTTAACAAATCTATGGGAAACTTGAATCTGCATTAATTTTGGCAAGTTTGGATTAGATATTTTTCTGGGTGGGGGGAATAACTAAAAGTATAGACTGATTATACTTACTGCAGTGACTAATTTAATGGCACACAATTGTAGTTCACTGACATTTTCTACAAAAAATGGTGTTATTCCCATTGATGATACCTGCACACACAAAAAGTAATCAGTATACATCTCCAGTTAATTTCAGAAACATACATTAACTAAATTCCAAAACATTCATAAATTTACTGAGAAATTTATGAAAAAATTGAGAGGGCATTTTCCTTACACTCATTAATCATCAGCATCTATCTAGTTTTTTCTCTTTTCCTTTCACCCTCAAACACATTAGCACATACCTTCCTTTATAGCGACCATGCCTCTGATCTCCCCATGCTGGGTTGATAAATGTCACAAGAATATAATATAAAGAAACAAAACATTTTGCTACTCTGGATGAAAATATCCTGGCATATTTCAAAGGAAATGATCATTAATCTCTAAAATCTAAATTCTAGAGTTTACATTCTACATTCACCTATCCTGTGTCCTAAATGTTTCTTTTTAAAACTTCTCTGGACTTGTATTTCTTATTTTAGATATACTCTGAATGGAAAAAATTAACATAGTGCTGGCATTATTACTGAGTAAGCAAGATTATACTGAACTAAGACCCTGTATTCTTAAGTCATTTGGTTTAGAAATACAACAAAATGCTTCAAAAACACTTACCTGAAGAATTGTTGTATCTGTGAGAAGTTGTATCTCTAGCAATTCTGATAAGCTGCTAACAATGTCACAAACTTTGTTATAAAGCATTACTATTACTCTCTGCTTATGGGTAGAACATTTAGCCCGTTTTGCTTTTGAACTTAACAAGCCTCCTAAAAAGAAAAAAAATTCAAAACAAGTAATTTATCAACTTTTAACAATTTTTAATAAAGAGTAATAAAACTTATATATTAATTAAGGGAATACTGTTTTAGGAGGTGCTACATAAAAATATAACCTGGCAAATAAAGCTGGTATTTATTAAAACAGAAAATTATTTTCAGGGCCCGTGGGTGACTCAGTTGATTAAGCATCTGACTCTTGATCTTGGCTCACATAACGATCTCACAGTCTGCGAGACCGAGCCCCATGTGGGACTCTGTGCTGTCAATGCAGCTTGGGATTCCATCTCTCCCTCTCTCTCTGATCCTTTTTTTCTCACTCTGCCTCTCAAAAATAAACATTAAAAAAAAAAGTTATTCTCTAGGGATATTGAGATAGTAAGTAATCATTCTTTTTTTGTAAGTTTATTTATTGAGAGAGATTGAGAGAGAGAAATTGAGACAGAGAGAGAAAGAGAGAATCCCAAGCAGGCTCCACACTGTCAGCATGAGCCCAATGCAAAATTCAATCTTACAAATGATGAGATCATAACCTAAACCGAAACCAAGAGTCCAATGCTTAACTGACTGATCCAGGCGCCCTATAAATAATCATTCTTGTAACAGATAATCTATGGCACATTTCAGTGGCTACCAAAATTCTTATACTTACCTTTCTATTTTTTCTCATTGGTGCAGAATGTAAGATTATATTTCCCTTTTCATTAACTAACAATTACTAAACAGTAAATAATTAATTATAGATTATTCATGAACCAAGTATGTCCCCCTTTTATAAAAATTTTTTTTCTTTGTTTGTTTATTTTTGAGAGAAAGAAACAGTGTGTGAACAGGAGAGGGGCATAGAGAGAAGAAGACATAGAATTGAAAGCAGGTTTCAAGCTTTGAGGTGGCAG
Organism: Suricata suricatta; assembly: GCF_006229205.1. NCBI lineage: Eukaryota > Metazoa > Chordata > Mammalia > Carnivora > Herpestidae > Suricata > Suricata suricatta. The sequence continues at coordinate 119,727,439 of NC_043705.1, forward strand.
CCCAGAGCCCAATGCAGGGCTGGAACCTGTGAACCATGATATCATGACCTGAGCCAAAGTCAGATGCTTATTTGACTGGGCCACCCATGCGCCCCCATCTCTTTTTAAATGTATACATGTTAACTATTTCACTGTTCCTTTATAAAGGTTATAAATAAGACAAAGAATATACATCTTGAATCAATTCATATTGTGGATAACCTATATTCTGCATAAAATTAGGGGGAAGTGATAAAAAAAACCAAAAGCTGATATTATCTGGGATTTTTACTTCTATTATATGTAAATATTTGCTAAAGAAATTATACTTGAACAAGTACTGAATTAACTAAAAGTTCTATACTCTCGGAAAATCAAAGCCTATTAAAATTTATGGGATCTAATAATTTTTGGCCATTTTAAGTTCTTGCATTTTGACCCATTCAACATAATAAACTATAGTAGATATAATTTTGACATTATACTCAACAGCTTTCAATTATAAAAAGGCAAACCAACCTCCATGTGGATCTAATCTGTAAACAGGATCATACTGAGGATAGAGCGTATTCTGCAAATGAAATTTAGTGTACTGGATAACTCTTTCAATTACATCCTCAATATATACAGCTTTTGGCATGTTAGGGGATGTCATAATGTTGATAGTTGTAAGACAGGCATCTGCTGATTTTGTAACTCTCTCCATAATAAGGTCTCTCCATAATCTTTCTTCTTCTTCAGTATCGTTATTCTATAAAACAGCACATTGTTAGTAAAATGGAAACAAACACATTTATAGGTCAAAATATATATTAAAAAAATACACTATATTTGATTTTCACTAGTGGAAAACATGTTAAGTATTTTGATGTATGTACATTTTTTTAAAAAAAGTAAGCTCTATACCCAATGTGAGGCTTGAACTCACAACGCTTAGATCAAGAGTCATGTGCTCTAATGCCAGCCAAGTGCATGTATATGTACATGCATGAACATCAGGAATGAAGAACAAAACTGATATTAAGATATCATTTAAGATTGTTTCAAAGTTTTCAAATATAATATCTCCTAATTTCACCACTAGATGACACTCCAATGACAGAGTTATAGTTATCTTTATCTTCTATGTACTTTATCCAAACCTAAGATTTAGCTAAAGACTATAATTTATATAAATAATTTTGTGTTTGGGGTATAAACATTATGCTAGTTAAAACATTATAAGTTCTGCTTGCTATTGTGAGAACAAAGCAAAAATTAAAACAATTAACAGCAGACCTCATTTAATAGTAAAATGTAATTGATTCAATCCTATTACTTGTTTTTCAACATCATCATAATTTTGAAACAGAGATTAAAGTGGTTATTATACAGACTACTGAAAACATAATTTATTTTCTAAAATGGATAATTCAACAACTGACAGAAGACTGCATTTTAATTTACACACTAGCAACTTACATTATAATTGGGAAGGAGTACTTTCAATCATACTTTGAGAGAATCCTTTTATTACATCCTTAACTTATGAAATACCAACTTTTTACTCTAGGAATACTTTCAAATGCATGTTATTCAAAGCTTATACATTGGAAAATGAAATAAAAGCACAATAGATGCAAAGCAGAGAAGGGCTTTCTAAACACTAATGCCTAAAAACTCCATTACTTTTTTTCCTAACTCTCTAATACGCTTTCCTTCGTTTTATTGCTTTCATACCTACTTAAAAAAAATAAGATTAAACAGCTTTTCTTAGATAATAAAATTGTTGTATGAAGAGTCAGTTAAGAAGGTTCATCATTCATGTCAAATGTTAAAGCTATCTGCAACACATTAAATAATGCCAAGGCTTCAGGAAGTAGAATAATTTCATAAAGACTGAGTCTGCCAGCTCTCCAGAACTCTAGATTCTTGACATTTACTACAATTTCTTGTCAAAGTCTTTTAAAGAAAATTTGTAGGCTAAGGATGTAGTAGATTGCCACTACAGGTTTCTCCAAGCCTTGTTTCTGATCCAAAAACTAATTTTAAAAAGGCACTGGAAAAATATAGATATATTTAATAAAATAGAAATGTAGATTATTTTGCTAAATTTTTTATTCCATGTAGATCACTTATTAATCCTGTGGCTTCTGCAAATATCAAGAACACTTCTCTCATAAGATCCAGTGTATGTACTAAATGTACACATACTATATATGCAAATACGAGAATGGAAATACATATATAGACAAAAGTGTTAATGTTGGTTATTGCCAGATGAAAATATGGACCGTTTTGAGCTTGTTTTGTTCGGGAAATTTTCTATAATAAATAAACAAGCTTTGTAATCAGGTTTTAAAACTAAGGAAAATTCAGTAACTCAAAACTTTCCCAAATTCTTATCTCATAATAAATGCCTATAAGCATCAGTGTTTGTATTCATTAATGGTAGCGCTATCAAGATCAATTTGAATATAAACATGATTTTGAAAGTCAGCTACAATGCTACAATGCTAGGAAGGTAGATTCCAGGACATTTACTTTAATCAATTTATAAACCATTACATTATGTTGTTACTGCTTTTAACATAAAGGTACTAAAATATATTAAGAGTTGCTATTAATGTTTGTTGAGAACTTAAGATGTGGAGATACTCTTAAGCACTTTACATGAAGTAGTTTATTTAATCTTTTCAATAACCATTTGAACTAGGTATAAAAATGGTATATAAGGATTCCTGTTTCAGGATACATTAGAAAATCAACATAAAGTTTCTAACTAATTCTTCAGGAAAGGTCAAGAAAAAGAATTACCATAATTTCATAAATGAAAAAATACTTTAAACACACTCATACACTTACACAAGGAAGAACGTAATGTAAGATTAAAGATCAGTTCTTAAACTGAAATAAATTTACATCTGTTGCTTATGTCAAAGCTGTGAAATGACAATGTAATTACTAAGTGCAATTTAGCAGCACTAATACATAACAAGCAAATGGCAGTAAAAGCTTAAATTAATGAAATTTGGGATTTCCCCAACAAATCAAAGTTCTTTTGAAATGGAGCGCTTGGGTGGCTCAGTCAGTTAAGCATCTGACTTCAGCTCAGGTTGTGATCTCACAGTCTGTGAGTTCGAGCCCTGCACCAGGCTCTGTGCTGACAGCTCAGAGCCTGGAGCCTCCTTCAGATTGTGTATCTCCCTCTCTCTCTGCCTATTCCCCACTCACGCTCTGTTTCTCTCTGTCTCAATAAAAAAAAAAGAAAAAAAACCATAAATTTTTTAAATTTCTTTTGAAAATACTTTGATTAGTAAACGGTAAAAATAACAATGTAGATCTTAAACTTACGTGATTTAACAAAGTGGAAAGCTTTGACCCATCCTGAATATTCTTCTCCAAGATATTTAGAACTTTCACAGTTTTGTCAGTGGAAAGCTGAAATAGCAACACAATTTTTAAAAAATCAATCACTGGTAAAAGTAATAATTATTCAAAAAACATTCTGTACAGTTATCACCTTTGGGCAGTGAATATATTACATTAAAGAATGGGAAACGAAAATTTTCCCACTTAGACTCTCTATTTAAATCTGAATTATGTAGAGAATTAATCCCTTGTTTCTGAAGGACAGAAAAGCAAACAAAGAATGGGCACATATGCACATTACTACCTCAACTCTTACCATATAGCTGATCAAGATTGAGTTTGTTCTAATGCCTGGCCCCTGTTCTTGTGGCAGTGACCCTGAACATGCATACGAACACGAACACATACACACACACTGAAGTTTACATCTGTCGATTTAATTATAATACAGTTTTCACACTACAATGTTATTCAGCAGGTATCTTAAAATCCGAGGTGGTATTATAAACAGCAGAAGCATAAAACTGTAAAAGATAAATGCAGGGCTTGAACTCACAAACCCTGAGGTCATGACCAGAGCCAAAGTTGGATGCTTAACTGACTTCGCCACTCAGGTGCCCCAGAAACCTTATTTTTAAAAATATCGATTTCATTTCTTACAAAGGATGCATTTTCTACTTAAAAAAACTCTCAACCAATCAGCCAGAAGAGTCCAATGGAAGGTTCAATAGGTGACATTAAGTACATTTTGATTATTTATGCTGTAGTATAGAAACAAGTTCCCCTAAATACTGTTTTAGATAATTTCACAACAGATTAAACTACTGGGAGTCTTTAATTTTTTTTACATTTTTTTAAATGTTTATTTTCTGTTGTTGTTGAGAGACAGAGAGAAACAACACAAGCAGGGGAGGGGCAGAGAGAGGGAGACAAAGAATCTGAAGCAGGCTCCAGGCTCTGAGCTGTCAACACAGAGCCAGTCGTGAGGCTTGATCCCATGAACCACGAGATCATGACCGGAGCTGAAGTCACTTAACCAACTGATCCACCCAGGCACCCCTAAATTTTTTTAAATGTTTATTTTTGAGAGGTAGAGAGACAGAGAAATAGAGAGAGAAAGAGAGAGAGGGAGGGAAAGAGAGGGAGAGGGAGGAAGAGGGGGGGAGAGAGAGAGAGAGAGAGAGAGAGAGGGAGAGAGAGAGAGAGGGAGAGAGAAACAGAGAGAGAGAATGAATGAATGAATGAATCTGAAGCAGGGTCCAGGCTTTAAGCTGTCAGCACAGAGCCCAACACAGGGTTCAAACCCAGGAACTGTGAGATCATGACTGGAGCCAAAGTCAAACACTTAACCCGACTGAGCCACCCAGGAGCCCCAAACTACTGAGACTTTTTTTTAAAGGTTATTTATTTTGACGCTGGGGTGAGGGGGTGGAGAAACATGGGTGCACAAGTTGGGGAGGGGCAGAGAGAGAAAGAATCCTAGGCAGGCTCCACACTGTCAGCACAGTGCCTGACACAGGATTTGATCTCACAAACTGAGATCATGACCTGAGCCAAAATCAAAAGTCTAACACTTAACTGACGGAACTACCCAGATGCCCCTAAACTATTGAGACTTGAGGTAAACTTCCCATACTTTGAAAATACTCAGCAAATTCACTTTGTGAAACAGAAATAATAGCTATATACAATTACAGAATTTATGAAATAAACCTAGGATTGAAAGTATCACCTAAGAAAACTGATGACATATTCCTATATAATAAATCAATGTATCTCTCACTGCACATAGTAATACTGTGAACTAAGTAGCACCTTAATTACTGGTTAACTATGTGCTATGTCTGGCTTTAAAACATAAATTCACGGAAACCCTTTTTGCACGGGTTTGTAATTTGGTGCAGCCACCATGAAAAACCATAGGGAGGGTCTTCAAAAAACTAAAAATAGAACTACCATAAGATCCTTCAATTCCACTTCTGGGTATTTATGTGAAGGAAAAGAAAACACTAACTTAAAAAAAATATATGCACCCCCATGTTCATTTCATCATTATTTACAACAGCCAAGACATGGAAGCATCTGAAGTGCTCAGAAACTGATGAATGAGCAAACAAAATAGGTGTGTGTATATATATATATGTATATGTATATATATATATGTATATATACATACATACACAATGGAATATTATTTTACCATAAAAAAGGAAATCTTGGCATTTGTGACAACATGATTGGTCCTTGAGGGCAGTACACTAAGAAAAATAAGTCAAAGACAAAGGACATACAATATCACATGTGGAATCTAAAACCAACAAAAACCCCACCAAATTCAGATTCAGAGAACAGATAATTCTGTACAACAGGGAGCCTGCCCTGGTTGGAAGAGGAGAGGGACACCTGGGTAGCTCAGGTCATGACCTTATGGTTTGTGGGATCAAACCCGGCATCCAGCTCTGTGCTGACAGCATGGAGCCTGCTTAAGATTGTCTCTCTCTGCCCCTCCCTCTCATATGTTCTGTCTCTCAAAATAAATAAACTTAATTAAAAAAAAAAAAAAAGAAGAGGACAGAGGAGTCATCTTGACATTGTATCTGCACAGCAATCATGCAGCAGTTTATGGAGTAAATTGTGGCTCATAAAGATTATGGGAAGCCATTCCTTGATACTATCCCTAATGTTTTAAGTTATTATCAATGAAAAAAACACATTCTGCTATTTCATGAGAAAAGAATGAGACTATTTAGCAACAGAGAGCTCACAGGAAAGGCAACTCATGAAAATTATTATAAAGTCTACAGCAATGAGGCTATGTACTTATTAACAATTAATGTGTTGAAACTGTAGCATTACTCTTTCACTATTCGAAATGGCTAAAGCAAATGCCGGAGAAAAATTTAGTGTATTTCTACATTTAAATAATTTGAGTATCTGAGACAACAACAAAAAAAGGGAAACCAGTGGGGAAAAAAAATCCAGGCCCATGCCTCTTTCACAGTGCAATATTACAATCTCCTTTAGAATAATTTACAGAATACCTCTTTGATTCAAGTTTAAAAAAAAATTCAGTTAGCCTCTCACAAGGCAACCAGAAATTGTTTTCAGTATTTACTTTATGTAAATTTTATAATCTACGTTGAAAACTTTAATTTCAAATATTAGACCTTAAGTAAATATATAAATTTTACTTTAGTGAGATACCTTATCCATTATACCCATTGCTTTAATTTTAGCAGATTCACTGCCGAGTTCATTAAGCTGGTGTTTTCCTAAGAGAAGTTCCTGAGGAATTTCATCATCATCACCTGAAAAACCAAACCAACCCAAACAATTAAGGGAGAATAAATAGCTCACAATAGTAAGTTTAACTTTTTAATAAAATTTCTGGACACACAGACAGATATAAACAAACTAAACAAATAACAACTTAAGAGACCTCTGCACACCTCAAGCACAGCCCTAAATGAGCAAGGACAGGGATTAAAACTATAGAGCTCTGACTGGGATGAAAAGAGGACTCAAATCTCATTATCTTCACTCTCTGCCCCAGGGGGCTGACCTGTGTGACTACATCAACCGTGTCCCACTCCCTCTAGCTCTGTTTGGGTTCAGCTAGGTGGGTGCCCCGTCAGAAGATCTAAAGAAAAGGAGAGTGAGGTCAGGGTATTCATACCCCTGACTCCTTCCATCTCAGGTCTCCTCAGGCTGCCTATGTGCTCTGACCAAAGGGTTTCTGCTGTTTTTTCAAGGCAGCCTACAAAAATTATTTCCCTATGGAGTGAGAGTCTGGTAACTTCTCTTTACCCTTGGTCCCTTTGGAGAAGAGATAGTAACAGTTTCATGGCTGTTAACCCTGGATTCTGGCACTATTCTGTCCCTAACTCTGAAACTGGTTTCTTTGTAAGTTAAGTCCTCCTCAAATTATCCCAATTTGAGAGTGTCATGTGTCTTCTGGTTGGGATCTTAAATGACATGGGAGACAGTTTCTCAGCACACAGCTAAAGTTTTATACATGACAAAACTGATACTCCAAGTAATGGAGAAATGCATTAATGATACTTCAGCAAGTAACTCTGACAAAACAAATACTTTTAAAATAAAGGGTAATATAATGGATAATATGCCTTTTAATACATTTTCAAATAGGTGAACTCATATCAGAAATATTATATATCACATGGGTTTTGTATAAATTAGGTAAAATGTTTGTACCAGCTTGAAGGTGGCATAAAATGGTGGAGAGTAGCTCTAAACATTGCAAGTGTGTTAGATTTTTATGTTTATAGATATGATATTTACATATTATTATAAAAGGAATATATAAATATTACACTAATCCTATTGTATGTTAATTGGTTTACTATTTTGTTTTCCATATTAGATTCTATATTACTTGAAGCCAGGAGCTGGGATATTTATCTTTGCATCTCTAGCACTTAATATATTACTGACAAAGGACAAGTATTCAATAAATATTGGCTGTAAGAATAAATGAATGCATGGCTTCCTATTTCTGCATCCTTGCTCAAATTGTTACTCTCCTTATCTCGGATCTACTCAAGTTTTACCTGCATTAAGGTTTCCTTATTTACCTACCTACCTACCTACCTACATTGGTAGCTACTTTCAGAATTCTTAGACATAATCAATTAATAATTATATTATCAATTATATTACATCAGATTAATAATACCTGATGTTTAAACTAAAGTTTTTGATTTCTTGATAATATAGACTATACTGGACTCTACATCTAAATTTCAAGTTGCCTGAGAGCACGTAGCCATGCCTTGGTATCTACTAGATAGCTGGCAGAAAGCTAGACACACAGGTAAATAAATATATTTAAAACTGATTTTGTATTTAGAGGTAAATATATATTTAAAGTGATTTTACCAAATGCAGTAAAATCCATGTCTTCTAAATTATCCAAAATATTCTCTATTGAGGCTGTGAATCTCTTAAAAGTCGAAGAATCCATCATTTCTACAACAAAGAAAAAATAAAAACTTATGATGTTCATATTGCAAGTATAATACTGAAGTTGAAGACTAAACAAAGACAAACAAAAATTTACCTTCAGGTGTTAGTTTTGGTTCATAAGCTTTCCTCTTCTTCTGTTTTTCTTTTTTCTTCATTTTTCTAGCAACTAAATCAAACAAAAGAAATACTGAAATACAAGAATGACTACTTGAAAATATTTCTATTTTTGCTTTTAGGTTCTTCCAGAACGTTTAATACTTAAAAAATAACCACTGCCATTCCAAACTAAATATATACTTTTGTCTTGATTAACAATTAGGAGTTGTTAATTAACCCAAAAAAAAGTATTAAATATTCTTCAAAGTTAAACCCCTAAATGTAAAGCAGCTTATGTAAGAAAATCCGTTGACACTGATGAATTACCCTCACTAAGGCTGGGAGGAGGAGAATAATCTTCCATGTCAGAATCTGATGGGCTTCGGTTTCGATAACGACCACCACCTGAACTCCTTCTTCCTTCATGAGAGTGGCCACTTCTCCTATGATCCCCAGAGCTTCTTCTGTCACGTTCTTCATATTCCCAAGCTTTATCATCATCTTTTTTATGTCGTTTCCTAGAGGCTAAAAGCAAATCCCCATGACAAATAATTTACCTCATTTAAAAAGACTATTAAAGCTTGTACTTCACAAATGTACCACATGGGGGAAAATGACTGTGTGTGTCTAGGAAATTCTGAGTTATTCTGTTTAATGAGAAATATAAATTATGGTATAGAAATGGTATCACTTATTTTAGCAATATCGATCTACAGTTAAAGATTTTTACATGAATTTCGTTTGCTAACAAATATAGATAGGAATGTTCTGGGAATTAAACAGTACTCATTTCAAAGAAAGAAAGATTCAGCAAGTCAGGAAAGATATTATCTAACCATCAGAATTAATTAAGGCATGCAAAAACAATCTTTATCTAGGATTTGAATGAAAAACAGGAACACCTTAAAGCATTTAGATTACTGACGGGGAGTAGGGTTTGGAGTTATAAGTAAACTTTTGAGTGTTATAGAATATGGGGTAACCATGTATACCAACAATTAAAAACTCACGACTTAGGTATAAATTCAATACTGATAATCTAACATCACAGGCCTAAAAAGATGAATAAATCAATACAGTTGTAAATACTCATACTGAATTCAGTTCCCAAATAATATACTTGCTTAAACCAAAGAAAAACACTTTTAAGCTTATAATTGCTACATAAGCATATTTATGTATGTTACCTTCAGTCCCTTCCCCATCCTTCCAAGGGTCTAAGCGTTCTGCTAAAATCACCAGTACTAACAGAAACTTAGAGGCAGAAGTGGCAAACAGATTTCATCTGACACATCAACTCTGATCAAATGGTAATAGCTGCCAAAGGCACTACATTTCCTTGAGAAAGCATCATATTTCAGCAAGAAAGACTAATGAGAGATGTCTGTCCTGTGAGAGCTTGAGAGCAGTACAAGTGACAAATATTTACCATACCTGCTTCTAGCATGTAGCACCAGCAACTTAATGTTGTCTTACATCTTGGGATTCCTGTTGTTTTGACCACTTGTTGCTGACAATGAAATACTTTCTAATCATTGAACGAAACTTGACTCCCTTGCCTTCTTGTAACTGGCTTCTATTCCAAATCCCTAACTATGATCAATACCCAAACACTTAAGACAAAAATCATGCTTGAGACCCCTTAAATTCTTAGATTTAAGGATGCCAACCTTACTAGCATAGATAGATGTATTCTACTATGCTTGTGCTGGTGCCCTTATGTGTGAATAAGCAATGCCTACACTCTGGCTAATCTTATTCTTACATGCTGCCTTAGCTATTCCTATTCAAGAATCTAGTTTGGTTTCTGGTTCTAGACTCTTTTGTCCAATCTACTGACAGTATGGCAGAAAAAGATAATTTTGTTTCCTCTTCTTTTTGGTCATAAGCTTGGCATAGCAAGATGGTTCATGAAAAAAAGACAAATGTAAATGTGTATATTTAAATCTCCAATGATTTTCTTCATAATTAGGCATAAATAAATTTGACTATGAATTATGAGGAAGAAGTAGGACCTTCTCCCCTTTTGCAATTAGGGTATGCCCCAGTACTTCTCTTAGCTGAGAGGCTGCCTTGTAAATTAATAAGGGGTGTGTGTGTGTCAGATAAACATTTAGCATTCACTAAATATTTTTTCAACAAGTACTAAAATACCTACCAAATATGAGGAATAACAACTAATAAGCAAATTTGTTCAGAAAGTAGAATTATATGACCTCAAATATGACCTAGTCCTTCTGAATTTTAATTTCATAAAAAATCCATTTCAAGCATTCAATTCTATGATTAGAAAATGCTTGAAAAATCTTACAGTTGTTAGCAAGAACATATAAAATACTGTACTGGTGGTAATTTTTATAGACTTTAACGATTTTTCTTTCTCATTCATTAAACTTTAGGAAATCTGGACAAAAATAGGATGGCAAATTAGGAAAAAACGCCACCCAACTTCTATGATACAGTGTGTTATAATGAGTTTATCAAGATCCAAATTCATTGTTACTAGTTTATTCTTTTGCTATTACTCTCATTACCCTGAAAGAAGTAGGGGAGGAGCTCAGTAGACAGGTAGATAAAATATGACTTGAGTGTCTTCCACCTTCCCTTTCTAAATTTCAGCTACATTGCTCTTTGGTTTACATCTTCCATCCTTCCCCAACAACACACTGACCTTGTAGTTGTGCTACAGCTATCCAGATCTATGTGGCCCAACTTTCAAAGTTACCCCTCAACTGTTCCCCCATCCTTCAACAAAACAATTGCCTTAATTTTAGATTTTTAGGAGCATAATTTGATTAAACTGCAGTAAAACCTTAAGTTTCAAAAGGTCTCTCTCAAAGCAGCATAATGCTTATGCTTATGTGCTCATGATACTTTTACATTTTGTACTATATTTTCACTGCATTGTTTTTGTTGTGGTATAACAACAATTTCATTGTTTATGTCAACTGCCAATTGAAATTCTTTCATCTCTCAAATCAGTGGCTCCAGAGTAAATTTTTCTATAGTTACGTGTATAGCAAAAAACCTAGAAAAAACAGGAAGCTACTCTGAGGTCTCCTGAAAAATTCAGAGAAACTTTTCTTCCTCCCAGCAAGGGTTGAAGCTGAGGTTCTCTAGCACTAGCTTTCAATACACTTGGAAACAGATATAATAATGTTCATGGCTTTAAGATGACACTAAGTGCTCCCATAAGATGGAACGAGAGATCTCCTAACAGAAAGCAAGGAAAAGAATAGTGGCTGCACCAATGACAAACATTAGGCACGTGTGGCTCTCATCTCTATTTTACACTTGATGGGCATTTCTGATTGTGCTATCCTTTCTACTAACTGTGAGGTACCTTCAAAATTCTCATCAGTTTGTCAATGCAGGCAGCCACTCTCAGTTAAATGGAGTTGAAGTGTGATTTGAAATCAATCTATAAAGGGACTCTGCCTTCTTAACTATTCCCTTTAGAAATGGTTTTAGGGGGAAGAAGGGAGAGTGAAGGAGAGGCATGTCTATAAAGGGGAGAGAGTTTATGGGCCACCAGATCTCCTTTCTCCTATCCCTTTCCAGAATATATGTTCCCATATGACCAAAATGTTTGATTATAATAAAAAGGTATTAACTTTAGCCATTGAAATATATTGCATGTAAATACATCTCATGATAATACAAATAATAACAATTGTACATATATAATTGTCAGATTAACTTTACTATATATTTTATTTCAATTTTAAAACTTTCTTCAGATTTGTTCAGTATTTATAGTCTACCGCTCATAGCTCAACAGCTCACAATTTAAAGACCAGAGTAAATGAACATTAAAAACTTTGGAGGAGATAAAGGATTTCCATTAGCAATATACATTTAAAATCGGCAGCATGCATCTGTCCTTCCTGCCCTTGCTTGTCACACCTCAATCTATAGAAACTAGGTGGAAAAGGTAGAATACACTGGTGGTCTTCCCAGTTCTTTTGGTCATAATGACTAAGTCAGTTGGCACACAAGTGAAGATCTCCCATAGTCTGTTTCCACTGAATGCCGTTTAAGTCAAACAAGTTGCTGACCCCTCTTGGCTAGGCTCAATTCTCTTGCTCCAGAAGAAGGAAGATAGGGATAAAAGAGAAGAACTTTTTCAGTGGACCAGTAGGAAGACAGGCGAGGTATAGCAAGTCTAGTGCAAAGACAGGTGATCACAGTGTTGTAGAGAGGTAGCTGTGTAGTGAAGAAGCCAGCTCTGGAAAACAGTGAAACAAGGGAGGAATTCCAGGACACAGCTGGGCAAAAAGGAGAAGCCAGGTCCAAACCACACAGATAATTGGCAACGTGGCTAATCCATTCATAATTTAGTAATAGTATGGTTTTAAATATTTCTTCACCTGGCTATCTCCTATGTGTCCTTCAAGACTCAACTCAAGTGTCACCTCTTCCAGTTAGCATTCCCTGAAACCCAAGTATAATTTTGATGCCAATCCAATGTGCTCCCATAGTACCGTGGATTTACTTATTATCACTGTACTTTTCTCACTGTGCTCCAATTGTTTACATATTTCCCCCATTAGACTGAAGGCTCTTTAAAGACAGGGGCCACATCTTATTTATACTTTTATTCTAGAGCCTAACATATATAGTAGGAGCTCAATAAATGTTTGCTAAATACAGACACATACCTGTGTTATTTGACACTAATTATAACTCATTAAAATTTTCTTGGTGCCAACTGATCTCATCTGTCACACATTTTTTAAGTATAAAGAAAAAACTTGCTATACTAAGTTATTAAGATCACTGTACTCTTCCTAACCCCCCAAATTATGAATGCGACAAACATATCAATCTGCTTTTTGATTCTAAAGTAATAATAAAATTATGTGATACTTACATTCAAAAGCTTCATCACTATCATTATCTTCATCTGAACTGATTTCAGCATATTTTGGCTTTTCATTAACTGTGCTACGCTTGCGTTTATTCATTTTCACACGTTCACAAAGTGGCATGGTGGATTCAATTTCTGCCAGAAGTTCGGGGGGTAATTCTTTTAACACTGATTGATCTATACTACCTATTAATGAAAGGTAAGAAAAGAATTTAAATCTGAAGATAAAAGGGAAATTTTAACTAAATTAGCACAATGAAAATGAAATACTAGAATTTATTTACGTTTTCTAAGTCATCTTTGTATTTTAATAAAACACATATTTAAAACTATAATAGGCTCAACCCTAACCTGATAATGCAGTTTTTATACATGTATCATTATAAAACAACTTAAAAGATATAAAAAGGGTAGTTATATCATCAGTTTTTGATATAATGCCTTCATTTGCACAAACTAAAAACTTTCTAAAACTATGAATCCACTGGCATTGACCAGCATATTTGTACTAGGGGATTCATCTTGCATTCTTGGTAGTATCCACATTTGTTTTACAGAGGTCTATGCCAGTTAGTTTGAAAATAAGGCTCTCTCTGTGTAGATTACAGGAGTTGGAAGACACTTAGCACCTCCTTCTTTTCATCTGTGATCTTGCTGGTTGTGTGCTATGGCTAAGACCAGAGTTTTATATGTTTTTACCTATCACTGCCTATTTTGCCTAATATCACTTAATATTACAAGGGACTTCCTCAAATAGGTAAACCAACATATGCTTTTAACTGAAGATAACAGAAACATGAAAGGCAGGATAAATAAAAATACTGCAAAATGTAAGTGTTTATAATTAAAAATAGTAAATTCAAGTTTATTATGAAATAAGCTCACATTTTCCCATGAAAAAGTAATGATGGAATAAAAATATATCAACATAACAACATTAACATAATATTTAATACTTAATCCTACACACATACACACAAATAGTTGCTATCAAGAAATAAATTCTTAACATCTTATTGAGAGCTTAAAAACAAAGAAGTAGCAAAAGCTATTTATTCAGCATAATTTGTCCTTGATGACTAGTAATGATGACAATTTTAACTTACTTTACTTACCCATGTAAATCTTTTAGTGGAAGTACAAAAATGATGTCTTACCTGCTAAATTTTAGAAATTGGGAGCAAAGAGTACTTTAGTGGATTATAGTGGGGAATATTAATAACTATAATCAAGATTAACACTATAACATTCGAATGATAATAGTGCTTATGTAAAGGATAAAAATAAATTGTGACAAAAATGAATGGGTACTGATTAAGACAATTTCAAAGCCTCAATATTCAATTCCAATAATTTAAGAATATAAAACATATATATTAATCTCAATGGAAGAATAATCTTTTTTATTCTTTATGCAATTTTTATTCAACATAATGAAGGAGTTATTTCAGTAACTTTCAGTCTTTTACTTTTCTAAGGACATGCATAGCAAAAATTTTACCCAATAAAAATGTAATACTCGTGACTTGTAGTATTCCAAAGAATTCATTGCCAAGAATCCTGACATACTAATGTTGAGTGTAACTTATCTGTGTCACTTTTTTATTGTTCATTTTATTAATTTTGAGAGAAAGAGGCAGACAGTGAGAGGTAGACACAGGCTCTGAAACAGGCTCCAGGCTCTGAGCTGTCAGCATGGAGCCCAATGTGGGGCTTGAACTCACAAACTGTGAGATCATGACCTGAGCCAAAGTCAGACACTTAACTGACTAAGCCACCCAGGCACCCTATCTGTTATCACTTTCAAATCATGTAACATTACTCTCTGCTGGCTCTCTTAATTTAACTGTACTTTATCAGTGAGGTCCACTTTTTAGTTGGTTAAAGTAACCAACTTTAGCTTTGGACTGTCCATCCATACATTCAGCCCAAAGGTAAACACAAAATGCATCTCATTTAAAAGTCCTTAATGTCTTGAACACCTCTAATTGAATGTGTGGGTTTTTCTTTGATGGAAGGATCATGTCTTCTTTCTACATGGCCTATAATTTCTCTTAATTTATTTTAACAATTTATTAATGCTCAATAAATGGTTTTTGATTGCCTGTCATTCACAACTTCCTATGATCACTTACAACTGTACTTCCTATATAGTTTCTGAATTGCTAGATTTTAGAGGCAAATGATGATATTTCCCACATTAAAATGGAAGTGCTTTCCTTTTGCATTCCTGAAATGTTACAATCTTTTTTTGGTATTTAAATAAGGACAGTCCCTAGTGCCTAAGTGGCTCAGTCAATTAAGCGTCTGACTCTTGACTTGAACTCAAGTCATAATCTCACGGTTTGCGAGATTGAGCCCCATGTCAGGCTCCATGATGACAGTTCAGAGCCTATTTGGGGTTCTCTCTCTCTCTCTCTCTCTCTCTCTCTCTCTCTCTCTCTCTTTCCTAAAAACAAAGAAACAAACATTACAAATATAAGTAGGGATAGCCCCAAAGTATTTGACTTTAGTCCATCATGACATTTTTTAAAAAGCTGATTTACCTGATTATGTTATGCCTAAATTCCTTCTCAAAGACATATACTGACCTGATACTAATATCCCAGAACAAAAATTATGCTATGAATAAATATATAATAGATAATCAAGGACCAATCTATGTATTGATACTTGTACTCTCTTTATAATGGTTTGTTATATGCCCAGAGCCAGGACTCTGCTCTTTTTCTCTCTTTTAAAAAAATTCCTCACAATATAGCCAGACATAAAAAACTTATCTCATATATTTGATAAAGCAGGGAGCAAAGTTTATTCATTGTAGTTTACCATCTCTTATTCCCTAAATTAAAAAGAATACTATCAGATTTAAAAGCTTTTCTACTAGGTTGATCATTTTAACCTCTGTACAACTGAATGGGTTGCAACATAATTTAAAGACCAAATGTTTCATTTCTGAAGATGACCCAACTCAAGAAAAAAAAGAATCTAGCAACAGGTAACGCCTCTCAATGTACCATCCTCCAAAAGTGCCCTCTGTTTCATTTTGAATAGAAATATCTATTCCACTGGTTTATGAATTTTCTGAATTTAAAACATCCTTTCTTCCTTTTAGTAAAACACTTTATAAACTGACTCAGCTAGGTCTCTTCATTATAAAGCATAAGAGATAAAATCCTAGACTTTCCTATAGTTACATTCAGGTTCTTTAACACAGTATCAAGGACTGAATAATGGACTCAGCTTCAAAAGATCTGAATAAACAGTGAGTACATCAAATGATGCCTATGATGTATTTGGTTATGTTCTTTCCCTGAATTAGGAAATAATAATCCTTTAAATGCAAATAATAATGTCTGACTATTTCTTAACACGATTAGAAACTAGATTTTAGAAATTATTGCTTATGGGGGCACCTGGGTGGCTCAGTTAGTTAAGCATCTGACTCTGGCTCAGGTAATGATCTCATGGTTTGTGGGTTCGAGCCCCACATTGGGCTCTGTGCTAATAGTGCAGAGTCTGGAGCCTGCTTTAGATTTTATGTCTCCCTTTCTCTTTGCCACTTCCCTGCTCTTGCACGCGCTCTCACTCTCTCTCAAAAATAAACAAACAAAAAAGAAATTGTGAGTATTTGTTCTTAAAAAATTCAGATTACTAGTACTTTATGATTATCTTTCTCACCTCACTTCTCCCATTCCAACTAAACATCAGGTGTTTGAATTACCAAAAAATTTTAAGTTATTGGCTTGAGGGAATAATGTTATTTAGTCACAATTTTGTGAATATCACACTTTCAGCTTTTATAGATATATATTCCATTAGATGTAGTGCACCTCTATTTTCTAGCTGACAAGGCTACAGAATACATTTACTCTAGATATGCTACATTTTAAGGAACCTTGGATTTCTAGTACAAATTACTTATAATAGCACATTTAGCAGATTATTAAAACCAGACTACTAAAAGTCTCAAAGAGTCACTGATTTGATAACAAGGTGTGTCACTTGTTTTCTGAAGTGAAACAAATAACCCTCAGATTAAAATAAACCACCTCAATTAATGAACTCTTTGGGACTGAAGATTCAGACAATAAAAACCAGTCATGTTCAGAAACAAACCAAGAAACTCACACAAAACTCCAAATTATGTAAATCATAAAAGACATTGTATGCAGAATGTAGTTCAGGGACAATTCTTCCAAAAAAGCTACTCAAGACAAAGGAGTAGCACCAAAAGATCTTTAACCTCAAATACATCTGCCTGTCATGTAACCCTAAGTGGGTTAATACAGTTTGAAGAAGATACTTATTTTTGGTGGAAATGGTTCCTAAATGCAAGCCAACTTCTTTATTTGATGCCACTATTAAGAAATGCATCTAAAACAGCACAAACTGTAGATTACATCAATCACCCTGAAATATGGCAACAGTTGGGAGGTAGAAACAAAAATCAGAAACTAAAAAAAATGTATGGTTCAATTAATGAGACCAGGACATTAAATGTTCCTTTCACAGGAACCACAAGATTACCTAATCTGATGGCAGTACTAGGGGTAAAGAGGAAGACTGTGCACTAGGGGCCAAAAATCTGCAGTGAATATAGGGACATGGAACATTGATGTCAAGTTTTGAGGAATGCCTGGGTGGCTAAGTCGGTTAAGCATCCGACTTCAGCTCAGGTAATGATCCCATGGTCCATGGGCTCTATGCTGACAACTCAGAGCCTGGAGCCTGCTTCTGATTCTGCGTCTCCCTTTCTCTCTGCCCCTCTCGAAATAAAATACATAAAAATATTTTAAAAAAAACCCCACAAAAGTTTTGAGATTAGGCACCTGAATGGCTTAGTCAGTTGAGCCTCTGACTGACTCAAGTCATGATCTTGTGGTTCATGGGTTCAAGCCCTGCATTGGGTTCTGTGCTGACAGCTCAGAGCCTGGAGCCTGCTCTGGATTCTGGGGCTCCCTCTCTCTCTGCCCTCCCCTGCTCATGCTCTGTCTCTCTCTCTCTCTCTCTCTCTCTCTCAAAAATAAATAAACATTAAAAAAAAAAACTTTGAGGTCACAAAACAATGACCTTATGGGTAGAACTTCGACATGTACATTTTAGCAATTACATAAACAACATGTTTAAACCGCATGGGTCCGCTTATATGTCAATCTTTCTTGATAGATACAGTATAGTATTAAAAATGTATTTTCTTTTCCTTATGATTTTAACAATATTTTCTTTTCTCTAGCTTATTTTATTGTAAGAGTACACCGTGTAATACATATAATAGACAAAATACATATTGACTTTATGTTACTGGTAAAGCTTTCTGGTCAACATTAGGCTATCAGTAGTTAAATTTGGGGGAAGTCAAAAGTTATACATGGATTTTTGACTGTTAGAGGAAAGCCCTTCATTGTTGTTCAACTGAATTTGGAAAGAGCAGTAGCAAACTAGAAGAAAGAAGTTTCTCCTTTTTAGTAATGCTAAGGTTCTCTGGTTGAGTGAAAATGAGGAAAGTGAAATTCACAGCTTTCTATAGATATTAACAGTCATCGGAGTAATAAGAAGGGAGGATCTGTTTATGACTAAGGATGAGGTCTTAATTTAAGGGAAGAGAACAGCAGGTAGACTACCTTCTCTAAAAGGAAGAGGTCAGGAAATAGGTTTGCTTTTGTGTGATGGTATAAGAAAAATGGAAGTGATGTATAATGAGATAATCTGGTATAAACTAGCTATAATTGGTAAAGAGGTAGAGAAACTCCAGGTACTGGCTGGATGCCTAATACTGCTTATTCAGGATTACCAAAACACTGTAAATATGAAACAGCAACCTTTATATCAAAATTACCGCACCGATAATTAAGCTCTCTGATACAAAGTAGTCAATACCCTGTCAACTTATTTTTTTTTTTTTACATTTACTATTTTGAGAGAGAGAAGGTGCATGTGCATGTGGGGGAGGGGCAGAGAGAGAGGCAGACAAAATCCCAAGCAGTCTCTGTGCTGCCAGCACAGAGCACAATGCAGGGCTTAAATCCACAAACTGTGAGATCATGAACTAAGCCAAAGTCAAGAGTTGGACGCTTAACCGACTAAGCCACCCTGGTCACCCACTCTTCTACTGTTTTTTTAATTTGAGAGAGAGAGACAGAGTATGAATGCATGAGAGAGGGAGAGGGCAGAGGGAGAGAACCTTAAGCAGGCTCTATGCACAGTGCAGAGCAGATCCCATTACTCAGGGATCACCACCTGAGCTGAAATCAAGACTCAGATAGATGCTCAACCAACTAAGCCACCCAGATCTATTCTTAATGTAAAATTTTCTAAAAAAGCACTGTATCCATTTTCTTTTAAACAAGTCAACTTCTTCAACTCATGATCATTATTGAAAAAATCAAAATTTCTACAATGCTTTACACAGCAATGCCTTTAAGAATTAACTGCTACGCATAGGTGTTTGAGATGATATAAAATGATTCAGGCTTTGCTTCTGAGTTCTGTAAGTCTACCTGTAGTTAATTGAAATGTATATACTCAGAATCTGCATATTTGTATAGAATATATAACAGCAAATGGGGTTAAAATCCTTTAACTCATTTCTTATACTATTCACAGAAATCTATTCCAAGGAAATTTATACAACAAAAAAATTCTATGAAGAAAGGTGTTATAGCAGTTTTATCTACTGTTAACAGTTTTTCTCCAGATGAAAAATTCTTTTTCAAATCCTGAAAGAAGTTTATCCACAAAGTGAAAAAATATCATAATTGACATGCAACAAGTGTAAAATATTTTAAAAGTAATTTGTCTGTATATACTATTTATATATTTGTATATACTAATTATATATTAATATTTTAATAACTTATATAACCCCACTAAATGAGACATTCAGATATTAAATATCATGGTTGGAATATTACATTTGTAAAATTTCATACTATATTCATAAATACCAGAGAACTAGAAAACTATTTCATTTTCTTAAAAATTTTTAAACGTTTTATATATTTTCGAGACAGAGACAGACAATGAGCAGGTGAGGGGCAGAGAGAGAAAGAGACACAGAATCTGAAGCAGGCTCTAGGCTCTGAGGTGTCAGCACAGGAACGACTTGGGGCTCAAAGCCACAAACTGTGAGATCATGACCTTTGCTGAAGTTGGACACTTAACCAACTGAGCCACCCAGGTACCCCTGGAAAACTATTTCAAAACTCATTCTAGATGAATCTTTTTACCTACACACATAAAAACTCAAATAACAGTAAAAATCCAAATTATAGGTCTCATTTGCTACAGAATAATCTAGTTATCAGGTTCACCTACATTAAAATTTTATGTCTACAGTAGGCTCAGCAAAATATAGTCTGTGGGGCCAGATATGTTCACCACACACTTCTGTATATAAAATTTTATTAGAATACTGCGAAAATCATTTCCATGTTGTCTATGGTTGCTTTCATATTATTACAATGTTAAAGATAAGTGGCCCATAAAGCCTAAAGTATTTATAATCTGGGCCTTTACAGAAAAAGTTCGCTGACCCCTGATCTATATTCTGCCAAACTTTGTTTCAAACTGGAACAATGTGCCAGCCACCTTGCCAGTAGTCACTATATTCTGTGCATTTTAGATCACTGAAAATTGGTTTATTTAATGAAGACAAAAAGGAGCTGGTTTATAGCAAGTGAAAAAACAAATGAAGCAGGCAGAAGAAAAGATTCCAAGAAAAATCTGGCTTTAAGCACCAGTTTTGATCTTGACTCTAGTACTACAAATATCTCATCAATGTGCAGCTACTATATTACTATGAGGAAGAACTATAAAAAGAAACATGATTTCTAGTACGTTTATTATGTAAATGATAATTTACTACTAATCAACATAGAAAGTAGGAAGCAGGGATCAAATGATCCTTCCCTTGATATGTATACACAGAGAGAAAAATAAATAGTAGAAGCACAACCTAGGTTTTAGTCTCAAGGAACAAAAAAAAGAAAACAAACTAAGCCCAAATTTAATAGGAGGAAGGAAATAAATATTAAAGCAGAAATATATGAAATAGACTAAAACTAGAAAAGATCAATGAAACTAAGAGGTGAATTTTTGAAAAGATAAATAGACAAATCCTTCAGCTACACTTACCATGAAAAAAAGGAAGACTCAAAAAAATAAAATTAAAAACAAAAGACATTAAAACTGATACCACATAAAAACACATATGAATATATATACACATACGAATATCCCCTAGAAAAATACAACCCACCAAGAATGGTTCATGAAGAAACAGAAAATCTGAACAGACCAATTATTAGAAGATTGGATTAGTAATCAAAATCCTCTCAACAAAGAAAAGCCCAGGACCAGACAAGTTCTCTGGTGAATCCCAACAAACATTTAAAGAATTAATAATAATTCTTTTCAAACACTTCCAAAAACACAAAAGGAAAAAAAGGAGGGAACACTTCCAAAGTCAGCATTACCCTGATACCAAAACCAGAAAAGGACACTACAAAAATGAAAATTGCAGGCCAATACTCCTGATAAACATAGATTCAAATCAAATTCAACTAAATACTAGCAAAGAAAATTCAATAACACATTAAAAGAATCAGGATTATATACCATGATTAAGTGGTATTTATTGTAGAAATGCATGAACGGTTTAAAATCTGTCAATCAATGTGATACACATTAAGAAAATGAATGATAAAAATCATATGATCATCTATTTAATAGATGCAGAAAAGCATTTTAAAAAATTCAACATCTACTCATGATAAAAACTCTACAAAATGCATACAAAGGGAATGTACCTCAACATAATAAAGGCTGTATATGACAAGCCCAGAGCTAGCATCCTACTCAATGGTGAAAAGCTTTCTAAGGAACAAGGATACCCAATCTTGCCACTTTTATTCAACATTGTACTACAAGTCCTAGCCAGAGCAGAGCAATTAGGTAAGAAATAGAAATAAAAGGCATCCAAACCAGAAAGGAAAAAGTAAACTATCTATTTACAGATTACATGATATATGCAGAAAACCTAAAAACTCCACCAATAAGCTGTTAGAACTAATAAACAAAGTGAGTAAGGTTGCAGGATACAAATCATCATACAAAATCAGTTGCATTTTGATACACTAACAATAATCAGAAAGAGAAATTAAGAAAAAATTCGTTTATAATTATATCCAAAATAATAAAATAGCAAGGAATAAATTTAACCAGAGGTGAAAGATCTGTACACTGAAAACTAAGAAAAATTGATGAAAAAAAACTGAAGAGACCAATGCAAGGAAATTTCTGTGCTCATAGATTAGATTTAATACTGTAAAAATGCCCACACTACCCAAAGCCATCTATATATTCAATGCAATCCCTATTAAAATTCAAATGACATTTTATACTGAAAAAGAACAACCCTAAAATTTGCACAGAACCACAAAATAGTCAAATAACCAAAGCAATCTTAAGAAAGAACAACAAAGCTCAGGGCACCATGCTTCCTGATCTTAAAATATATTGCAAAGCTGTAGTAATCAAAACAGTATGATAATGGCATAAAAACAGACACATTTTTCAATGGAACAGATAGCCTACAAATGAAATCATGCATATATGGTCAATTAATTTACAAAAAAGCAGCCAAGAATATTCAACAAAAAAAGGATGGTCATTTAAAAAAATTTTAAAGTGTATTTATTTATTTTGAGAGAGAGAGAGAGAGAGAGAGAGAGAGAGAGAGAGAGAGAGAGAGAGAGGAGAGAGAGAAGTATGAGTGCACGTGTTGGGGAGGGGCAGAGAGAAAGAGAAAAATCCAAAGTAGGCTCTGTGCTGTCAGCATATTTTCTCTTCCTTATGATTTTAATAGCATTTGCTTTTCTGTAGCTTGCTTTATTGTATGAGTACAGTACATAATACATATGTATGTGTTAATCAACTGTTTATGTTATCTGCAAGGCATCCAGTCAATAGTAAGCTATTGGCAGATAAGTTTTTGTGAGTCAATGTTATACATAGATTTTCTTTTTTTTTTTAATTTTTTAAAAATGTTTTATTTATTTTTGATACAGAGGGAGACAGAGCATGAGAGGGGCAGGGTCAGAGAGAGAAGGAGACACAGAACCGATAGCAGGCTCCAGGCTCTGAGCTGTCAGCACAAAGCCTGATGTGGGGCTCAAACCCACGAACATGAGATCTGACCTGAGCTGAAGTCGGAGGCTTAACCGACTGAGCCACCCAGGCGCCCCATACATAGATTTTCAGGTGTGTGGTGGCCAGTGCCCCTAACCCCAATGTTGTCAAAGGGTCAACTGTACTATGAAACATTAAACTACATGATAAAATTAAATTGTTACAATAAGATTAATGGTTTAATAGTATACTATGTATCTATCAAGTAGATATAGCTAAGGCTCTTGTAGGGGAGGATTTCCGTAACTTGTTTTAGAGTAAGAGGGATTTCAGTGTGTTAGACTAATGACTGTTTCTTCATAAAGAGAAGATTCTCTCACAATTAATTATCTGCTATCTTCTTACTCCTCAATCAGACACCTATTTCCAATTACAGGAAAACTTCACAGAAGCTATGCCCTTGGCTGGCTTGAGAAATGAAATGAGGAGTGAAAATACCACTAGTAAATTTTAAAACATTTAGTTTTTATGAAAAAAACTTCCATTTAATCTCTTTAAATCAATATTAGTATCAGTTTACTGAGCAAAATGTGAACCAAAAATTTTCTGTGAACAGGAATCATGGACAAAAATTTTCAAAATACTGCTGTAAAAATCATCCCAACAAATAGGTATATAGTATGCCAACTTCTGGAATAAATATCCTCCAAATGTTACCTAAAGATACCATTGATAGTAAAGTCTTTGCAGAAACTGAAAATCTGAGTTTAGGAAAGTATTTTATAAAACTGTTCAAATGAACCCAAGTAAATTTCACTGTAACATTATTAAAGATTCTGAGTATGACAATCATATCTACCTTACCAAGAATTCTCAACTTATAAATTCATCAAGTATGCCAAAAACTCACTCTCAGAGACAGTATTTTCTTTCAAACTTATAGAAGCCTAGAATCCCAAGCAATCTAGTTGGTTCTAGATTGTTCAGTGCTATATAAAAGGCAACCAATGTATTTTAGTGAACATTTAGTAGTATAACTGGTACAGTAAAAACTGAATTGAAATAACTACTTCTGATATGACTGCAACCATTACTTAATCAAATGAACCCTAGGGTTTTAACACTGCTATCTGAACTGTTAGAGAAGTACACAATCCCAGTGAAAACCATTTTCAGTAACTGTTTTATGGTTTACAGGCCATGATATCAAATATAGATGGTATGGGATATTTCCTACAAGTAGTGAGTATAAGTGATGTAAAATGATACACTGGTTGGAAGGAAGTATGTGGAAGAAGAAAAAAAATTATTCCTTGAACATAAAGCTAAAATATCATGAGATGTTCTGGAATTGTAAATAGCCAAAATCAAATTGTTAACGTGTGTAATTACTGATACAAAACTGCTAGTAACACATAAGGCATGTTAGCTGATGAACATGCCAGTCTTTTTTTAAAATGTTTTATTTATTTTTGATACAGAGAGAGACAGAACATGAGAGGGGGAGGGGCAGAGAGAGAAGGAGACACAGAACCAGAAGCAGGCTCCAGGCTCTGAGCTAGCGGTCAGCACAGAGCCTGACGCGGGGCTCAAACCCACGAACGTGAGATCTGACCTGAGCCGAAGCCCGAGGCTCAACCAACTGAGCCACCCAGGTGCCCCAAACATGCCAGTCTTAAAGACCTCTTAACTTCGTATTATTTTAATTTGGAGACATATTATACATTAGGGTATATGAGGACAATATTCTGAATTAGAATATTTTAATAATAAAGATATTATTTTTGTCATTTCAATATACTGACTGCAGTATATTATAACAGACAAAAGATATTTAAAAATTTTTAAAGATTTTAAAAGATTATGTTGGTCCTCTGTACCCATCCCCCACTTGAAAATGAAGAAATAAAGTCTTGGTAAGAAGACAAAAGATGAAAGAAGCAGGATGAGAAGAGATGTATACTGAGCCAATCTGTAACAGCTATAGAGCAGAAAGGGTAGGTTAAACAGATATAAATACAAGTATGTCTCCTTGAGATCTTAACAAAAACAAGGTAGTTGATGGTGTAAAACAAGTTATAACAAATTTTAGGGAACAGAATGTTGAAAATTGTGTAGCTCTTGGGTTAGGGTCTCCTGGTAGGAACATACCAGATGAACACACAATTTTAATCTGCACACAAAGCCTTTTCTGAAACATGGTAGCAATATGGCAATATAGTCATTCAACAGTTTTTAAATGCTAATTATACACTAGATATTGTTAGGTACTAGGGATAAACACATATCCCCACAGAAATAAAACAATGTCACTTTATATTTAATATGGTCACACAAATGACAAAACTAAGTAATATGTATTATAAGTCATAAATCTACACCCCTACCATTCAAAATTGATCAGCTTAAAGTATACTCAAGGAATTTTAAACCACCCTAAAGAATGAATATTTTAAATATGGACATCAGGTAAAATATGTAAAAGATGGAATTTCATGGCTCTTCCAAGAAAACCTACCAAGAATTTTGGCCTTAGAAAGCAACCATAAAAATATCACAGCAATACTCAATAGAACTCCTTTATTTAGGAAAACACCAACATGTTAGAATATGTGATTCTCTGTGACTCTCTAAAAGAAAATCCCAAGTAACGTGTACTACACAAAGGACCAATAATCCACAACTATGCTTTCTATGTAATGAAAAAAAAATTCACAATTATGTAACTGTGCTATTGCTAACTTAATAGCAGAGATCTAAGATAAAATCAAAATTAGTATACTAAAAAATAAGATAGGAATTCTAAGGTATAAATAAAGCCAAATCATATCTACATGGGATCCTGAAGTGAATCTAAGCATTACAATACTTTTGATGGAAATGTTCACTTAATCATTGCAGATCGAGTAATACATGAGTGTATATGTATCTGCACATTTGTGTACACACACACACACACACACACACAGAGCCTACTCTAACAGACAGACACACCCAGAAAGCCTACTTACTAACATGAACATGTCAAGTATACACATTTATGTTAGAAGTACATTTAGGAGAAACATGGATTAGTACTAAAAAGCTTACATTCACAGGCAATGAAAAAACCATGGGAAATAGTACAGCAGTTACTATATTAGGAACTATATTCATTTCTTGATGTTCAGTTGTAAAGATTCTTTGTTAGGACAGAGCTTAGAAAGCAAGGCTAGCATAAGCTGACAGAGGACAGGGGAGAAAAAGATGGTCCAGATCAAGGGACAAGAGGGTACCACTTTCCATCTTCCTATCTGACTTCTAAAATTATATGCCTATATTCTTTAGGTTATACTATATATAAGCCATTCTCAAACTTAATTTTCAAAAATTAAAAAAAAAATCTGTATCTAAATTCTAGTGCTGGCTACTACATTTTAACAACCTATTTTACATAAACAAGTAATTCTGAAGAGATGCATTCAAGTTAAATAATAAAGATTATTTATCAAACCTAAAGTCTTAACCTTTTAAGTCTGACAGCTATAACTTAATATCTGAAAGCTTCCCTACAAAAGTATAAATTAGTGATAAAGACAATCTTTTTTTCATTTTTGAAACATAAAACCAAATAGTGAAAAAAATAAAGTTGATAAAGACTAAGTAATAATAAGAAAAAGATTACTCATGACAAGCCACTTGTTTGAATAAAGGGTTCTTAGTAATAATACTGTTTTCACTGAACTTTTTTTGATAGACAAGATACAACATTTTACAAAAATATTAATAACCATCAACCTTCTGGAGCTCCTAAAACACTGCAGTGCTATACAACATACTTTTTGTGATGATGCAATATCATCTATGTGTGTAAATAAGGGAGCCACTTGCCACATGTGGCTACTGAGAATATGAATTCTAAATTTTATTTAGTTTCAAGTGTTTCCCATTTAAACAGCCTAAAGAAGATAGTGACTATCCTACTAAACAGCACAATTCAAGAGTTTCATATACTTACAAGTAAATATAAATCTAAGTTCTTAATGAACCTCTTTCACAGACCGAGAACTTAAAAATCAAACTTTGATCTCTATTGCCTTAAAACCAGTATCTTAATGTATTTATATTGCATGGGCTAAATAGGTCTTGCCACATACCATCATCAAACTATATATACATATATACTGTATATATACTTATATATTTTTAAAGTAGTATACAAAGGAATACAAAATTATATTTTCTGCACAAACTGCCATTGTATTTTCAGCATTTAAGACTTTCTTTTTCCTGGAAATACTACTACTGAAGTAACCACAGAATTTAACTCAGCAACCATATAATAACCAAAATAAGAAATCCACCCAAAACCTCAAAACTAATGATTAATCCAATTTAAGAGGTGAATACTATTCCCTATTACTTTTGCCTAAAAAGAACAAAACTATATTTTTTTAGATAAAACATCTGTAACTAACCACCTCTCCCACAAAAAGGTGATAACCGCTTATATAACTTTATAAATTATATAAATTTAAATTATGCATCAATAATTAACATACATAGGTATGTAAGAAAATAGCATTATGAGACAGTGTTCTTAAAGAGCTTATAACACTGATTTTTGTATACCATATAGCTTTCCCGAGATGTTAAAAATTAAAATTCAATTTACTACCTCCTTGTAGAATGGAATACCTCTACAGACTAAGTAACTTTTTAGAAAGTTGTTATACACATCCATCCTAATCATTCACTTGATTAAAAGCAACATTGAAAAATACATGAAATAACTAAAGAGCAAAAGAACTTATCTCTGAATACCAAAGTAAAAATCATGACTATACTGAGTAGTTCAAAAAGGGGTGGAAGACAAAGAATTTTCACTGAGAACTTTTTATTTATATTACTGGAAGCAATTCATTACTGTTTTATATAAATGTTTTTATCTTCATGTAGCAGTGTTTCAATTTTTGTAAATTTCCATCATTTTAATCCTTAGTAACCCTGTAACTTGAAAACTGATTAGAATACAAATGACATCAGTGTAAGTATTCTTACCTTTATTTGACTTTGACGGTTTATTCTTAACAGGTTTAAGAGAACTTCTTGATTTATCTTCTCTATCTTTAATAAGTTTCTGAACATCATCCAAAGACAGTTTTTGCAGGACAACCACAGGCTTAGCTCCTTTATTTAGATCTTCAACTAATCCCATTTTTTCTACTTTGTCTTTCTGCTCTCCTTTCATTTCCATTTTCTTTGTCTCCTGAGTAATATTACCATCTTTATCCCTCTTGATTTTTGGAATGACAAAATTTTTCAATGCACCAGACCTGCCCCCCAACAAATAACTGGGAAATTCTGTCTTGTTGTCAGGGTGCGCTTTATTACTGTCCACTTTACTCTTATTGCCCTCTGTCCTTTTGTCATCCTTACTATTTGGTGATTTAAAACCGGGCTTATCAGGTCTTGATTTATTAGAATCTCCTTGTTTAACACGAGGACTGTCAGGCCTTGATTTTTGTTCACCAGAAGACGGTCTTTCTCTTAAGTCCCCTGATTCATGTCTATGTTTTCTTTCTAGTTTATCAGGTTTTGAACCATCAGATTTAATGCCATGTTCATTTCTATTAGAAGATCTTAATGTTTCTGGTCTTCGAATCCTAGACTGATCCCCTCGATGTCGCTCTGATTCATTCCTGTCATCTGATTTTTGTTTACTATCATGGTCACGTCTTAATGACTCAGATATAGATCGCCCATCAGGTCTCTGCTTTAAGGCTTCAGCTCGTTCTGATTTTAACCGAGGCGAATCAGATTTAATATCCTGTTTATGTTTAGACACTTCGGTTTTTTTCTCTGTTGATGGCTTTCCAGAATCCCTCCTATTTTCGTGCCTATGTTTTGGTGTTTCAGGCCGACCTTCATTTTTCTGCTTTGGAGTTTCAGGTCTGCCCTCACCTTTCTGCTTTGGAGTTTCAGGCCGTCCATCACCCTTTTGTTTTGGGGTTTCAGGGCGTCCATCACTCTTTTGTTTTGGAGTTTCAGGTCGGCTTTCACCCTTTTGCTTTGGGGTTTCAGGTCTTGCCTTTGTTGTTTCTGATCTGCCATTATTTTGTTTGTTGTCATTTGGTTTTATCTCAGACAGCCTATTTTCATTCTGTTTAGGTTCGGCTGTGGTGCTCTCATTTTGTTTGGATTCAGTTGTTCTATTCTCATTCTGTTTCAGTTCTTCTGTTTGTGTCTCAATTTTAGTTTCTAACTTACTTTCATTTGACTTTGTCTCCACCAATCTGTTTTCATTTGGTTTAGATTCTGTCAATCTACTTTCATTTTGTTTCATTTCACTCTTTGAAAGCTCAGCATCAGACTTTTTTTTAGGAGTCTCAGGATGGTTTTCTGGTGTAGATTTAAGATTTCCAATAATATCTTCCTGAAGAATAGAAATAGGTGCATCATTACATGGTTTGATTTCTTCAGGCTTTTTTATGGAGTCTGAATCCTGAGTTATAGAAGCCTGAGAGTCCACTCTTCCTGCCTGATGAAGATCAATGCTAACCATTAATGCTGGCCTTGACCCATTTCCCGTAGAACCCGTCTCCTGAGAAGCTGGTCTATTACCTCCTGTAGCACCCCCAGCCTCCTGTGGGTAAGAATCTTGTTTTCTTTTTTTCAAAGGCTTATCTGAAATTTAAAGATAAATATTCAGTATCAGTAATAGACACATATTCTTATCTTATTAAAAGCCATATGGACTTTGATTCTTTAAGTCACAATGCTTTTTTTTTAATGTGGTGAATGCAAATGTCAATATCCACATATAAAATAGTAGGCATGAAAGACATAATACTATTAAACCAAGGTTTAAGTAAATATTCATGCGTGCTGTACTTCAATAAACATTTGTGACTACAGTAACAACAATTTAACAGCATGTTTGTTGAGTATATAAAGAAGCCCAGGGGTATAAAAAATAGAACTTATAATACATTAAATACAAACATATATTTATGTTTGTATATACAAAGGATAAACCAGATTCTTTACATAAGAATAAGGCAACCAGTTATAAATCATATGGTCTCATTTAAGATCATTTTAACCATTAACCAAAAACTAAGTACCCCAAATCTGTTAACATACTGAACAGGAAACATTAAGGTTTTACAACACCTAAGGGGTTATGGAAAAGAATAAAACCCAAAAGAAACTAGAAATTATGCCACTGAAAGATAAATGAGAATAAGGTGTAAAAAAAAAAAAAAAAAAGAGAGAGAGAGAATTTAACAGCTTGTCATTAACCTTTGATCCAGTATTCAAATTCTTCAAGGTGTCAACAGCACAAATGGAATTTAAAAGCTAACACACAGTTAGAACTATATTTAAAATAAGGAAACACATTAATATTATAAGTATATAAACGAGACGCATGTAAGGACTTTTTAGATAAATCCTGTCTTAATATCAACTTCCACTTCAGAAAAATGCTTTAGTTGCTCCATGTAAAGTTCTAGGGATCTATATACTGGCAGAAATAATTTACAGTATTCTGAAATGTAAAGACAAAAATACACGCAAGCACAAATCTACCACCATAATAAAATGCCAAGGTATTTTTACCAGTTATGTACTTCTGTGCATGATTCCACTCGACTCAAGAGGCTACTAGGTCATTTTCTATAAACTGAATCTGTAGTTAGTTCTTGGAAATAATTATAGCACCTTAAGGTTTTGTTTGCTTTAATATTTACTTGTTGCATTACCTGGTTATGTTTTAAAGGTCATTTTAAATCATCTTTATAAGAGAACCCTAGATTCTCTTAGGGTATTCATCAATGTGATATCGTATCATTTAAGGAAAACAAGGTTAAAAGTCAAACTGACCATTAAAAAACAATCCCTTATTGTTAGAAAACCAAGTTGTAAGGAAAAAAATTATTGGTAATCTTGCTTTTATACACCAAAGTTCTCTTATTCTGTTTTCAAAATGAGAAGCAGCAGTCCATTCCAGCTTAAAATCTAGTAAAATATTTTACTAAAATTTACTTCAAATATTTGCTAGTAATTTTTTGTAGCAGTCATTCTGCTTATTAGTTATTCAGAAGTCAAGTCTACTATCACATAAGCTCCATTTATAAAATTACATGATAATAACAATAAAGTATATTTTCATCTATTTTCCTCAGTAAAAACCACCCTGGCAAGAACTTATATGAATCTTTCTGCCTCAATACTTAAGAAAGCACTCAGAATACTAAATTTATGTTTCCATAATTTTATTTTGTGATGTTCTGCCACACAAAATAATCTTTACATCTTACCACAGGGAATAGCAAACAATTACCTCATAAATGGGATGCTTTATAACCTTACACCCTTAAATCTTTAGGGCAAGAATCTAGAAATCTAAATAGTATAATCTAGTTGAAGATTTTTTGTATTTTTTTTCAATGAAACACGCTTGTGAAAGTCATTTTATAGTAGCCTAAGCATACTTAAGAACTGTAATCACATCACAGAGGTCAGGCATCTGAAGATTTCTCTTAAATCTGTGGCTCATCCTTTTATTAATATAAGCAATCAATCTTTCTTCTGAACATTAACATTAAAATATCCTAAAGGATAAATTTTAAAGGATTACAAATACTTAAGAGTTTATAGACTGTTAACCTCATTTCAATTTATCACTTATCAGTAAACTGAAAATTTGCCATAGTTTAATTTCAAAGAAATTGTCATGTTTGACTGAGTTATCTTAAACAATAGATGCTATGATTATTTATAATAAAATGTATACAAGCATTTGCACATGAATAATATATTAACATTGGGAAAGATCTTGTTATTTTTTTTCCATTACACACAATATATTGCTAAATACAGTTTTAATTTTTCAACTATTGAAAAGTACTTCACCTCTTCTGTAAAACTGGGAAAAATTCCATTACTGCTGCAAGGATTCTTGAATATGTTAAGAGCACGCAGGTCTGATTCACTTGATCTGATTCAGTTCCACCATGAACTTATTCCTGTAAAGTGGCTCTGAATCTGCATGTCACTTGTGTCTATCCACTTTTGTTATCAGTCTTCATTACATCATAACCTTCACCTAATGATGGAAAGCCATCTCTATAAAGAATAATTTCAATGTCTGGGACACTGATTATTCTTAAGCCCTCTTGAGGACTGGATACCATAAGTTTAGCTATCAGAAGCATACAGTCCTGAAGAAAATGCATACAAAAAGATATAATTTCAAAACCAACAATACTTACTTGTCATCTAAATGCTGACATGAAAATAAGATCTAGCCATTATAGAAATTCTGAACTTGATTATGCTTGTAAGAAACAAACTATAACACTTGCTTAAATCCACAAGTGATCAATGAAAACACTTAAAACAGCACAATTATACACATAGCAGCCAAGAATGAAAAATGAAAACATTCCATCCCTAAAACGCAGTATAAACTAAGTGGCTAACTGTCCTATTCTTGTCTCCTCTCTTATTCCAAATGACAGTAGGTAATTCACTTTTTATAAGGGTTATAGTATAAGAATATTGTAACATTCTAAAAAACGTGAGTAGCTAGGCTAGGCCATTCCTCATACTCGCTAACATGGAAAGTGGACCTTGGGAAAAGATGAAATAGGCAAAGATGAACAAAGAAACCCACTCTTTGAAAAAAGAAAGCAGGAATTTTCAGCACGCAAAGGAGATATTAATGTCTATGATAGATCATCCCAGAAACAAAGATGAACAGCCTTTTAAAATTAATTTATGTAATTACAGACATTGAAAATATGAGCAAAAGATTAAGCAAAAAGGTCCTTTAAGAATATTATAAAATATTAGGTTATAGTGTATTAACCTATCAGTGTATATAAAACTATCCAAAGAAGAACGAACAGCCAGAAAAGCATCCTCTGTGTGGAACAGAGGTCCATTAGGTCTGCCACAGCTTAGGTAAAATATTTCTTAAAATTATTCTATCCTTCTTCTCAAGTTCCATAATTATCAAACAACCATGTGTGTTGAACTTTCTATTTTTATTGACAAGGTATAGTTTTTCCATTTCTGATCTATTGAAAGGAATGCTTCTCTCATAACAAATGAATAAAATGGAAACAAGCTCAGACCCTAGAATAGAGGGCTCAGTAACACAAGTCATCTCGTGTATTCTTCACCACCAGCAATACGGTGGTCATAAGAAAGTTCTCAGCACCATACCTTAGAATGCAAGGTAAATATTATTTTCGTAATTTAATCCTAAAATGCAGTGGTAACTAGTAATAAATTTATTTCAAGGAAATATTTCATTGCTCAAGGCCTGACTATAAACTACTACTTCAGAAAATGTTGCTTTATGATCTTACCTATGATCTAACTTACGATCTTAGAGCAATACACCAGACCTTTAATCTTTCCAAATTTTCAAGGTAACTGCTTACACATAAAACACTATCTCATCACACAATGAAGAAACTAAATAGAAATGACAAGGTTCAGATCACAGGTGTTTGGTGGCATCTAAATTCCAAAGGTTTTCAAATAAAGTCATGAAATAATGGGAACATGGCTTTCAGAAAACAAGTCAGAAATGACAGCACGAATATGAGGTCAAGAAAATTAGTATAACCAATTTGGGAAAATACACATACTAAATCATCGATATCAAACTAAAAACCAGGTAGTTCCAATGAACATTTATTCCTTTACTCCTTATAACACCAGATACTTCTGTAAGTCAACTTACAAAGTTCAAAATTGTAAATAGGCTCTGTTCACTCAACTTTTCAATTTATCTTTGTTAGAGCCACACTATCATAGATTATGGAGAAAACTGATTAGATAATTAAAAGTAAAATATATATTATAATTTTTTGAAAGAATGGTATGCTGTTTGTTGAATTAGTTTTATTCTTCCTTAAAAAAGTTAGCAGTCTAAAGTAAGTCTGCAATTAAGCAATAGCCTTATTTACTATCCTTATTTTCATTTTGTTTTTAAAAGTAAAAACTTAGGCTTCAACAAATAAAAGGTCAGGAAAGAAAAAAAAAGTTCACCATTCCCTATGTTTTTGTTCCTACCAACTATTAAAAAAAAATCACTTAAAAAATTAAGCTTCTTTTTAGGAACATAATTTCCCAAAACACAGACTAAAATGTCACACAGAAATTCAGTTTTCAAGGCAACTAATATTTCTCAGTCAAAAAATTACAATTTTGTTTCTTACAAAACTGTCTTAGGATGCAGGAATTTGGGATTACTACTATCAAGAGAAGCTAAATAATACTGCTGACTTTACTCGACATGCATATACTTTTAGAAGAGGAGGTACATTTTGGAACTCATATAGTTATTATTTCCTGAACCCCACACTACTAAGTCAAAAAAATAAGCAACACTTCATTTTATCTTAACATCAACAGTTTAGTAGTTAAAAAAAAATTCTAGTTCCCTAGCCAAAAAAATAAAGACTTCTAGCAGTATCTTTATTTGCACCAATCTGTGATTTAGGCACTTAGAAAGCATCACAGAACAACAATTACTGAATAATGTCTATTTTTTTCAATAATGTTAAAAAGAGCCATCATGAGAGACAGGAAATATAATAAAAATCATCAGCATGTTTCTTAGCCTAGAAACCCAATTATCTAGAAATGATCCTGTCATATAATGAACAAGATCATATATAAAAAGTTCTACCCAACATGAGGAGGTTTTGTTTTATAATTACCAAAAACAAAGTATTAGAACTATCTATCAATCCAGAATATTTAACTAGGAAACTGAGTCATGCAATATGCTTTGGTTTGGGTAGTCTATCTAATGTGTATATTAATCTGTAAATACATCATCCATAAATTACATTACTAATTTCAATTACTGATTCATCAGTCTCTCAAAATTTTTAAGAGTTTTATACACAATGTTTACCATATAATCAATAATCTAATAGGGGTTTTTATTTAATTATAATTTTTTATAAAGCACAAAAAAAGTCTGTAAATTCAATGAACAGGTGTCTTTGAAACTCCAACCTAATATATTACTAAGACAAAAGGGAATATCACCAACAAAAGATCTTTGATCCTTAAAATTTGCTACTTAACATTAATTTAAAATTCTTTCCCATTATTTTTTACTAAAAAAAACCCCTCAAACTATATTATTAAGAGACAGTAGGATTTGAAACAAAGTAAAAAAATTCTTAACTGAATAAACATACAAACTTTTCTTACATGCACTGATTGAAAATAGTTCTATAGCAGTAACGCTTGTTTTGACAGAAAAAAGGTAAAGATGCAACATAACTTATGGAAAATACATATGTCAGAAACATTAATGTGCAGGTTAGTAGACAAGCACAGATAATATCACTTGGTACAATATCGGTGATGGACCTGTGATACAAAATTACCAAATCTCAGAGAGTTGTTCCAGATAAATGAAATTAAGAATTTAACTTCTGAGGAACAATCATTAGTAATAAAAAAATATAATTGAGAGACATAAGAATTATAAACTATATGAAAAAAAGTAAAAAACCTTTTTTTATATTATAATTACATATTTGCCCAGGGTATGATATGAGAATAATGAGATTACTTTACCTTTGTCTTGAACTTCTTTTGAAAAGCGCTCCCTTTCAATAGCTGATTCTCTCTCTATTCGTTCAATTTCAGCCAAAGCATCCAATTCCACTTCATCATATATAGGTCCCTGTTGTGATACCTGCTGCTGATTCTGTACCACAGAAGTCTGGGGCTGTTTTGTAGCAACTGAAGTGTTCTGTTGTAAAACAGGCACTTGATTTGCTGGAAGGAATGCTGTATGTTCTTGCTGCGACAAACACTGAGCAGCATTTAGTGGGCGGTTTACATCCTGTGGAGTAATGGGTGTTTTTGAAGTCTGTCCTGGGTACTGCACATTAAAAGGAATATCATTTTCTGAAACATTGCTATTTTCCATACCAGAAAGCATATCCTCTTGCTGGTCCATGTCTGAAGACCTTACACGAGAAAGTCTTAATGTAAGTTTAGTAGAGTCCTTGGATGGAGAACTAATGATATCATACATTGCAGCTTTCTCACTCTGGTCTTTTTCATCTTTGCCTAATTTCATTTTCTTTTGCTTCTTTTGTTTTCTTTCTGGAGAATCTAGCAAGATGTCTGGTGGAACATCTCGAGGTGATGAACAAGGTAGAGGCTGAGACTGAAGGATTAAAGGTGGTCTTGATCCTAGAAAAGCAATTCAACAGGAATGAACAATTATGCTAGTTTTACATGTTCTTACACTGATAGAAATATTAAATATGTGACAATATAGTAGTATATTAAGGAATTATCTAATCTCAGCAACTTATTTACAAAATATGAAAAGAAAGCCTAAAGACTTGTCCATAATCCTTTAGCATGCTGACAGATCATCCAGGTTTAATCGAAGTATGAGTATTCCATCTGCCAGACCAGTATCATGTTATTTCTATTTTTGTCCCTATAAAATATAAATACTTCATTTGAAAATAGCAAAGGAGTTCATGGTTTCTAAAGATGACATAACACAAATATTTGGGCAAATTTTCCCTATTCTTTCACTTATTATTTAGGAAAACTGAAAAATCAAAAAGTAAGAGTAAGCCTGTCAAATTACAAAATAACAAATTAATCCTAAAAACTACACTCACACGAATACTTACTGGTGTAATAAAATGAAAGCGGGAAAAATTCAACTTTTAGAATTCTCACTTATTTTACAAACTGGTAGTGAAGTAGTGATTTATACCTGTATGTGATGTTCTCTTTCTCCCTCCACTTAATATCATTCACACACTCTTGCTTGCTAATCCTCCTTCTATTAAAAAAGTATTCAAGTCCAGCAAATTTCAATGCTCAATAAAATATATTCAGCCCAGATCCCGTTAATTTAACAAATGCTATATGATACAAATAAGTGGTAAAAATAAGCTAACCAAATGGAAAACTTCTCTTTGTTAACAAGCTGTTAAATGAGGAAAAATGCACTGATATGCTTCAAAACTAAAAGTATAATTATTACATTGCTTATATTAGATTATAAAAAGTTAAAAAAAACTTGGAAATTATAAAAATCAGTAAAGATGAAAAGTGCTTTAAAGAAAGAACCTAAACCAGACTTAAGTTCAGGGTCAGTGTTTAAACATATATATGATTTTTCTATGATACATAAATCTGTCCTTTCAATTAGCAATGTTAATATTTAAAGTGTGACATATAAAGGGGCACCTGGGTAGCTCAGTCGGTTAAGCATCCAACTCTTGATTTTTGCTCAGGCCATGATTTCACAAATGTGAGATGGAACCCTGCATTTGACTCCATGCTGAGTGTGGAGCCTGTTTGGGATTCTCTTCTCCCTCTGCCCCTCCCCAACTCGTGTGTTTGCTCTGTTGCTCTCTCTCTCAAAAAAAATTAATTAAAAAATATTTAAAGTGTGATAAATAAAAATATAACTTTTTAGAGAACATATCTAAAATGTGATAAAGATGCAACTGAAGCAATTTATTAGAAATGTTAGTTTGAGGTTATACCAACAGATAGTGTTTTTAAACAGCTTATATGGGACATTAAAAAGAAATAAAACTAGTATTTTTGGGCCATTTACTTTGTGTCAGAGTTTGTGCAAGGTGTTCTGCACATCAGTTTATTAAAATAATTTACAACAACCTTGATTTGCATTATTACTATTTTGCAGAAAGGAACATGAAGTTTATAGTGGTTAAGGAATATGCTCAAGGTTACATAGCTAGCAAACCTGAAAAGTTGAAACCCAGATTTATTTAACATCTGATTTATAATATTGCCTTTGTATTTAGAATTTGTGTCATCTTATATATATTTTATTTTTTTAATTTTATTTGTATTTATTTTGAAAGCGAGAAAGTGTGCGCACAAGCAGGAGAAGGCAGAAAGAGAGGGAGATAGAAGGATACCAAGCAGGCTCCATGTTGTCAGCGCAGAGCTGACATGGGGCTTGATCTCATGAACCATGAGATCATGATCTAAAAGCAGAAATCACAAGTCAGACCCATGGAGCCACCCTGGTACCCCCAAATTATATACATATATATATCTGAACAAACTTAAAATTCCATCAATTCACCAGAAATATCAAATGAGGCTGATGATGCAATTAACCTTCCAAACGAATTAGAAAACAACCTCATGAACAGAAGTAGAGGTTTCTGATGAATAAATATGTTTGTGAGGTTGTTCTAAAGTTTTTTCTTCCTATCTAAAGTTATTTATCTATCCATCCTTGAGGAACAATGGGTTTATGATCTAGATCAACTAGCTATCTCACAGTATCTCCTCCCTGGCAGTCTGAATAATTTCTCACTTTGACAATACTTGTGAGATACGTACCTAACTTTGATGCCTAACCTACAAATAGAGTTATTTTGTAAGTTGCTCTCTCTTTCAAAAGCGGAGTTATTTTTATCCCTGAAAATTCACAGAATTAAAGAGTAAGAATGGCTCATAAAACTTCAACTTTCACCTTGGGAAGAATGTCTCTGATCAAAGAGTTGGAACACAGTCTGTGAAAAAATTATAATAGTCCATGATTTAGATGGCTATCATCAGAAATTCTTATGGATAGAGAAAAATTAATAATTAGCTATATTGCAATTAATTACAAGCTAATTCTTTAATATGGAATACAATATTCTCTTCCAAAAACTCTGGTAATTCAAATGATCATACTTTAAGTACTTTTGTTTTTGTTTTGTTTTTTTAAATTTTTTTTATGTTCTTTATTTTTGAGAGACAGAGAGAGACAGTGGGAACAGGGGAGGGTCAGAGAGAGAGGGAGGTACAGAATCTGAAGCAGGCTCCAGGCTCTGAGCTGTCAGCACAGAGCCCGATGCGGGGCTCGAACCCACGAATGTGAGATCATGACCTGAGCCGAAGCCAGACGCTTAACCGACTGAGCCACCCAGGTGCTCCTTTAAAGTACTTTTTTTTTTTTTTTCCATAATATTTTATTGTCAAATTGTTTTCCATACAACACCCAGTGCTCTTCCCCTCAAGTGCCCACCACCATCACCACCACCTGTCTTCCCCCCTCCTCCCTCCCCCCCCATAAAGTACTTTTAACAAGCCTCAACTTGGACTTAAATTCACAATTTCATGAACCTAGTGTACACAAAAGTCCACACAAGGTTCTTTGGGAATTTGAAAAGAAAATAAAATTCATGTCCATAAGATAGTACAGGATAAATTATTAGAAAAAATATAAACTAATGAATGGCTTGAGATGATTCAAGAAGAAGGGTACATGTAAGGTTACCCATTTAACTCAGAACTTAAATAGATAGGATTTTAATACACAGAAATGAAACTATGTGTAAGAGATTTAGAGAGATAATATAGAATAGGCCAGATTTTGATAAGTGACTATATGAGAGGTGTGAGACAACTTTATGATGATTCAGGACTAGAATGGGATTAAGGGAAATAGAAATGGCAGAAAAAACAGTGAAAACAGTTTTGAAAATGAATTTGAAATACCAGCTAAACATGAGGAAATTTAGTCTGGAAACAAAAGATTACAACTTGGGACACAGGATTGGAGCCAAAGACATTGACTTGGCAATCCTATTCACAAAATAATTAATGCTGTTACCAAAACTGAATAAAATAACCAAGGGAAAAAGTACAACGGGAGATTGAAAAGTCTAATGATAGAAATCTTGAGGAAGAGGAGAGCAGACAGAAGAGCTAATGAAGAAAAAAAAAAATCAATGGAAGAAGTATGAAGAAAACAGGTGGACTTAATATGAAGTTTTTTGGGGAGGTGGATATTAGGGAAAACTGATAAATAGTTTCAAATGTTTAAGAAAGGTCAAAAAGGCTGTAGTCTGAAGAGACCACTGGAATTATCAGTGAGAACAATACTGTATATATTTGAAAATACTACCAATAGTTCAGAGGGATGAGCACAGGTTTGTTTCTTTTCTACAGTAAGTGAAAAACAATAAAGTATAGTTTTTGGTATCTGTGCTAAGAAGTTGGAGCACTTCACAACTTGCTGAAGGAAATTTTAATCACAACAATACCTTTAGGAGTTCCATCACTTCCAGCAGGGGAGCATACTGGCTGTGGAGACCTCAAGGGAAAAGAGGCAGCAGCATTCCTCAGTGTTGAAGAATCTCCATCCTAAAAACAGAGTATAAAATTTCTATCTTAAGTGACTGGAGAGGCTTTAGAGAAATCTTAAACAGATCAATAAAAGACATAAACTGGTAAGGTGTTGGTATTCAAAAGCATAATTCTGTACTTTCCTGTTTTGTTCATGGTAAATCTTTGTATCCAAAAGAATCAACATCCTATACATGGCAATGAATAAGAAAATTGGTATTATTACTATGCTCCATTTTTGTTTACTATTTTCTACAAAAGGAGCTATGAAGACCCTACCAGGCTGTAAACGTCTTGAGGGGCAGAATCGTCATCTCTGTTAGCCTCATATACACAAAACTCATTGTCAAACCCATAACATATAACTTATCTGGTAATACCACAAAACCAGTTCCAGTATGTGGAACATTTTAAAATGCTAAATTTTAAAGCAATGCTTTAAATAAGAAATGCTAAATTTCAGGAAATAAAATTTTGTACAAGTCTTACAGGGGAAAAAAAGCTTAGTACTAATAAATAAAGGTTCATCATTTAAAAAAAAATTTTGCGTGAATAAGTATTTAAAAATGAAACTAGATTTCATTAAGAACCAAAACTTTTAGGCCAAAGGTTGGCAAACATTTCCTGTAAAGGGACAGATAAATATTTTAGGGTTGTGGGCCACATTTAGTTTCTGTCACATGCTGTTGTTTGTTGTTGCTGTCTTCTAAAAATGTAAAAGCCATTCTTAGTTTGTAGGTCAAACTAATAGCCAGCTTATCAGTCTTGCTCTGTGGGTATAGGAATCACATTGTTTATAGCTAGATTCTCAGACCTAATTTAACCTTTGATGTACAGTAGATATCACTTAAACTGTGGAATCAAAATATTAGGTTATGAAACAAATAGAACTATATTATTACCTTAATGATAACTAATATGTTACATACGTCACTACTTAGCCTGTGCACCATGTGTAGGTAGTCGTCACTTGAGCCATGTCTAGGATTATCAGCATGATGATTAGCTGAATTGCCAGACAACGGACCAGAAACTTTATTATCATGTATGTTTCTCAAACCACCTGCAACAATGGGACTTGATACTGATGCTGAAATTAATAAGAAAACAAAAAGCTTTATAAAAATAAACTGTTAAAATTCTTAAAACAATAACAATTGTTCACAAAATATTTTAAGGATACAGAAATTACAGAAAATACAATGAGCACTTGTGTACTGACTATCCAGCGCCTGATAAAATCTTAGCACTGGGTCACATATTGAGATCTTTTTTTGAAAAGAAATAAACCATTAGATATGGTTGAAATTCTCCACATATCTACATATTCTTCTCTATTCTCTCCCCCTTACTACATAAAAGTAACTACCACATTGAATACAGAATTCACTCTACCTATGAATTATTTTATACCTTTACTATAAATGAATCTACTCCTAAACAATACATAGCATTATTCAACATATAACTTTTTATAAAATGGTATACTATATGTATATATATCCTTCTATAATTTGCTTTTTATTTCAATATTATGTTGAAATGTATCCATTTTTATATATGTAGTATTAAATTCACTTATTTTAAATAAATATATTCTGCTGCATAATGTACCAAATTTCCATTTTTAAGTCCAATGTTTAGATTGCTTCAGTATTTTTGATGTCATAAATAATGCATACTCTTGTCATTTTTACAAATGTGTCTAGGAGTGAAATTGCTGGATATGCCCATTTTTAAACCTTACTGAATATTAACAAATAGCAGATTACTTATGTCCATTTGTACTCCACTGGTAGTATATGAGAATTGCTACTACTAATTTATAATCTTGTCGACAATTTTTGTCAGCTTGAGATAGTAAAGGTCTTTAATTGCCAATTTAACTTTTGTATTTTCTTTATTAACAGTGAAACCAAGTATCTTTTCATATGTACTGGTCATTCAGATTAGTCTTCCACATTATCTTTTAAAATTCTACAGTTTTGTTTTTTCACACTTAGGTCTTTAAAGCATCTTTATGTGTAGATGAGATAGGAATCCAATTTTACCTTTTTCCACATGGATAACTAATTGTCTCAACACAATTTATTAAAGAAACCAGTCTGTCCAATTAAGGTATAATACCATATGTATCAAGTTTCCTTTTGTTCATAGGTAATTTGTAGGGTCTTTATCAAATTCCATTTCCCCATGTTCTACTCCTTGGCGGACCAATATTACAATAAATCTTGGTAACTGCTAGATTGAGCTTCTACATCGCAGTCCATTTCAAATTATCTTGCCATTTTTGGACTTTTATTCTTCCATATGAATTTTTAGAAGTTTAAGTTGCACAAAACCCTGCTTTGGATTTTTACTGGTCTGTATTAAATTTACAGATTTGGGAAAATTTCAATCTTTACCCTATTGAGTCTTTCCATCCATGAAAATGGAATAACGTCATATTCTTAAGGTTTTCTTTTATGTCTTTCAGAAGTTTTATAATTTTCTTCAAAAGGTCTTATATCTTGTTAAATTCATTCTTAGGTATCTATGCTTTCTCCTTGAAGTTGTTGATATTAAAAAAAGTATACTTTTAAGTGCTTATTTTAGGTGTATAAAAATGCAATTAAATTTCCTTATACTGATCTGGTATCTAGTAACTCTGTAGAATATTTTTTAAATTGTATTATCTTATCTGCAGCTTCTCTCAGATTTTCTATGAAGACAATCACCTGAAAACTGACACTTTCATTTCTT
The DNA here is from genome assembly GCF_006229205.1 of Suricata suricatta. Classification (NCBI taxonomy): domain Eukaryota; kingdom Metazoa; phylum Chordata; class Mammalia; order Carnivora; family Herpestidae; genus Suricata; species Suricata suricatta. Next base: position 119,770,757 of record NC_043705.1, read on the forward strand.
CCTTACCAGTAATTATATGCCTATCTTCCTGTATTAAAACACCCACTACCACACTAAGTAAAAGTGATGATTATAGGCACTCATGTCTCATCCTGGACTTCAAGGGGAATGTTTCTCATTTTTCACTCCTAGGTGGATAGCCTTTATCAGGATAAGGTTGTAGCAGTCTAGTCCTATTCAATGAATAGCTTTTAAATCATAAACAAAAGCTAAATTTTTTAATGCCCTTTAGGCACCTATTATGAGGCACACAGCATCCCCAACCTCTGAATCCATGTTAACTACATAATAATAATCCATGTATTACTGATAATATATCTAGTTTTATCATAGAGGCTGTCAACACTGCTTATTTGATTTGGTAATATTTACTTAGAAATTTTAGATGATGACTGGTCTATAATTTTCCTTTCTCACAGTTTCTTTACTACACCTGATTTTGGTATCCAGATTCTTATCTCATTCTATAGAATAAATTGGAAGAGTGTTGACATTTTTCCTTTGTCTAGAATGTTTGAAGATTAGACTATCCCTTCCTTGAATGCTTGGTAGAACTTGTAGATAAAACTGTTTATGTTTTATCCCCTCCACTCCTCTTAAGGGAGAGAGAATGTGCACTACTGAAGCAAGGATGTATGGGCAGCATTTCAAATTATGATAGATACTGTCAAAATGTTCCCTGAAAAGATTGTACCAATTTATATCCCAATGCAGAATGTAGGAAGTCAAAATTTCCCTGCACATTTGTTGATACTAGTTCTAATTAAAAAATGTTTACTAATATGGTTAATACAGTTCACTGTAATTTTGATTCATATCTCTTTGTGAGTCAGGTTGGTCATATTTTTATATATGCATTAAACCTTTCTGGTGTCCAATTTGTTTTCTTTTTCAGTAAACTGTTTCTTCTTAATTCTATTTTTGCCTTCTTTATATCAATCTGTATAAGATTGTAGCTTAAAAATGAATACTTTGTATTTATAATAAATTTTGAAAATATAATTCCCCCATATCTACTTGTCCTTATTTATATTAAAAAATTTGTTAAAATTTTAATACAAAATTTATATTGTACAAAAATTATATTAATCTGTTTTTTCATTTCTGGAATCAAGTCTGCTTAGAAACAAGGCCTTCTCAACTCTAAGGATTACCAAAATTCACCCACTGTTTAATTTTTTTAATTTTTTTTTTTGCTGTTGTTACTTTGTTTGAGAGAGTGAGAGAGAGTATGTAAGCATGGGAGAGGGGCATAGGGAGAGAAGAGAATCTCACGCAGGCTCCATACTCAGCCCCACACTGAGCATGGAGTCCAATCCCATAACCCTGGAATCACGACCCAAGCCAAAATCAGGAGTCAGATGCTCAACCAACTGAGCCACTTAGGTACCCTCAGCCATGTTTTCTTAAAACTTTATGACTTAAAATGCAAACATGTAAATAGTTTATGCATCAAGAACATTTTTGCTATAGATGATCGAGGAATCCAACTAAGATTTTAAAATACCTAGCCAATCAACCTAACATGATTTATTAAAAAATCCATTCTTACATATTGATTTTAAAATGCCATCTTTAGAATGCAAAATTAGAAAATCCCATTTTCCAATGATCAACTGACCAATATAACAACTGATGAGATGAGAATCATTACTGGATGCTAAACACTTTAGGTAAAAATTTAATGGGAAAAAGAATATTTACATGATCTTAAAGTATGTCCTCCAGATTACTAATTGCAAAGGAAAAAGTACTTTCACAAAGAAGAGATGGTATGGTTATCACTTAAACATCACTATTCATGCGACCACTTGACAATTCATGACTTCTAAAGTGATGCAATATAAAGTGCGTAACATTACTTATCTAGCACACTTGCCAAAAAATATAACTAGAAACTAACAAACATTTTAAAATAACTTCCAATTGATAGGAAATACATGAGCAAACTAAACACTAAGGAAACAATGAAGTCTAGATTATAGGGTATTCTATAACAGTACTACATAGACTTCAAAAAAAATCTAAAAATTAATGTCATGGGGAAAACAGTATGGGACTGTTTGAAATTTAAAGAATAAAAAGCTATGTGAAAATGAAATACAATACATGAGATACTAGATTAGATCATATCTTAAAAGAAAAAATGGTTATGAAAGACATATTTGGGACAACTGGCGAAAATTAAATATAGACTTGATATTAAAAACTACACAACTGTTCTTAAATTTTTTAGAGGTGAATTATTACATTTGGTTTATATAATTTCCTTCCTAGCAATTGTATTTAATGACAAAGAATTATTCCTGTTGATGAAGGGGTTCGTTGTGCTCATCTTTCAGCTTTTCTGTATGCCTAAAATTTTTATAACATAAGGTTGAAAAGAATATTTTAAATGTTATCTTCCACATACTCTAAATTCCCATATATATTTGCCTTGTTTCTGGATTCTTTGCTGTCCCATTTACCTATCCATTTGTTTCTTACCACACTACATTTTTTTATTAACCTTAATATCTAGGTGGATTAGGTGGGGCTAATCCCTGAATAACATTTCTAGTTGCTCAAATATCTGAGAATTTCTAAGAAATGACTCATTACTGAATAGGCAGATGCTCAAATCATATTTCTCTTTTGATTTCATGACTTCAACTTTTCTTCTGAAAAAGTTGGATTTATCTTATTTAAAAAACAATGGTAATCAGAGTAAAAACTTATGTTCTTTCCTACACATATATGAATGTGTATGTGAATATTTCCATAAGAAATGTGTCATTTTAACATTTTCCTTTCATTACAGTTAAAATGTTCTTCATATTTTTGTGTGCCGGAATATACTAATATTTTACCATTATCAAGAACCCGTATAATACACACATACATACCTATGTTCAGCACTCACACTAAAGTGTGTAATTTTGGAGGTGTCTATTCCAAACATGTTATCCTCCTCCTAGTTTTCCCTTGAATTAGTGTATGAAATAATCTCAACCTAATATTTTGTTATCTAGCTTTGGGAAATCAGAAGTTGGTGGTTTTGATGACTAAATTAAAAGTTTGTAAGTTGAAAAATTTATAAAAGATGTTTGATTATATGTATAACAGAAAAGAATACACACAGAAACTAATAATTGACTGCAAATGTTAAAAATTCGCTATTATTTACAGGGGACAAAAACATAGGTATTTGTTAACAGTCTCCTGAAGGTTTTAAAATTTCTCCAAAAAAGTATAAATTTATACAATAAAAAATTATTTAGAAGCTAGGACATATATCCCAAGGCAATATAACCTTAAAAGATATTATCAGCTGATTTCCACTGAGAACTAACTAGCAATGTAATCTCAGAAATTTTGCATCTAAGATTAATTAACTTTCTCTACCAGCATTGTATTTCCTTGATAGTAAAATTTTCACACTATATATACTTTACCAATTAAAACATAATTCTCTTTGGCTTAGTGCTATGTAAGAAGAAAGCCCAATTTAAAAAATTTTTCTAATTTCAAACTAGATACACTCAGTTGTATAATAACCTAATCCAAAGAGTCATGTGACAGGGATCCTTTTATCTCCCAAATAATGACTTTCAGGGTACTGTTTTAATTTGTACTTTAAAAAGTATGAAAAGAAAAAAAAAATTTGCTTGAATTACGTGCACTCCTTATAGACAAATAACCAATTTCTTACCTTGCTGCATCTGTGGATGTGTTGTATAACTCGAAGGATGGGAGTATGGCATGTATCCTGCAGGGCTTTGTGGGGCATATGGACTAGGCACTGGGCTATTTTGTTGTGGCATAAATCTGTTCCCAGAGCTTGTCTGTGGTGGCACAAACCGGCTAAAACCCAAAATCCAAATAAACAATATCAGGAAATGAAATATATATGCTATTTCTTAAAATTTCACAGTCATAAAATTCTCAACACCCTGATTTGTTCTGTTCAGTATGCAAACAGAAAATTTTGAAAAGTAGGTAATATAATATAAAATTTATCCACAATTGATAGTCTAAGAATTAAACTAGATAGGTAATTAATTTCACTTGCATAAAAGTATCCATTTAAGATAAAGTCATGCTCCCTAAATTCTACTCTATAAATTTTCTTATCTCAAACACATTATTATTAATAGAATAATATTCTTTTATTGAGAGAGAGAGAGAGAGAGAGAGAGAGAGAGAGAGAGAGAATGTGAGCAAGGGAGAGGGGCAGAGGGATAGAAATCAGAATCTTAAGCAGGCTCCACACTCAGCACTGAGCCCAATGCAGGGCTTGATCCCACTACCCTAGGAATCATGATCTGAACTGAAATCAAGAGTCAGATGCTCAACCGAGGCACCAGATCCCTTTCAAACACATTATTTAACACATCCTTTTGTCTGTATGAAATTGTTACTAAGATGGTAGCTACTTCAATTGGTATATTAGAGCATTTCTGCATATAACATTTTAAGACAAATGTTTCTGTGACTTACTATTTAAGGCTAAGCATTTCAACTTTTTAACTACATTAAATTCACCTTTACCTAACTGTATGTATACAGCATAAATTCATTCACAAGCATGCTCATCACAGAAAATAGTACTTAATATAATGAGGCATATATTACCTGGAGGGGCTATGTGAGATAGTGGTTTGTTGATAATTGGAAGATGCAGGACTACTATGCATGGAATTCTGAGAAAGTTTATACTGAGGCATCATCATTCCTATACAGCACATAAAAATGGAAAACATGATTTCCTTTTAATGGTAAAGTATCATTTAAATGATTTAAAGCAATTGCTCTATCACAAACATTCAAAAGTTCTTTTTCTTCTTTCCTTTATTTTGACTTACAGGTTCATTTTGAAGAGCAAAATAGAGAAATTAAATTTCAAGCACAACTAATTTTACCAAAACATCCTTTTACCATATAACTAATGCAAGACCAGAGATAGAGATTTTTTTTAAAATTCTACTTGCTTACTTAATGTCCTATCATTTAGCCTTGAACCTGAAAGAACCTTTAGAAGTCACCTTATCTAACCCCTGACCAAATACCACACAATTCCTTCTAGAATAGGTCCTTGGTGGTTTTTCCATTACATGGTATAGTTTATTACATACATCCCCAGTCTTCGGGAGCATTATTTCATGCTATTTGTTTTCACTGAGATTCAGACCTCAGTTTTAAGAAGTACTACTGTATCGAAAGGTCCAAAGTTTGAGTTGCCGCAATTTCCATCTGAATGTTTTGACGCAAAACAGAAGCTCCTATTCTTTCTTCTATAATAATTCTTTGCCACACAGTAAGGATTAAATGAATATTTGATTGAAGAATGAAAATGTGAGGATAGCTTTCAGATTCTCATATTTCTTTTCAAGCTCGATTCTTTTCAAGCTTATCTCCTTCAATTATTACATAAGTGGCATTTTGTTATAAAGGAGATGCAAAAAAAAAATCTGTTATTTAGACATTCAAAAAAAAAAGATAAAAACCTATGATTAGCTCTGAACTTTCTTATGATACATAATAGCCAATCTTTTTGGGAGCTTCACACATCATACTGTATTCCTAAATTCCAGTTCCTGCTATTGATATGAAAAGTACCTTTTACCAGAAATATTCAAACAGAAGCAACATGTTCATTTGCCTGGAACAATTCAGAAGGGATTCTAGCTCTAAGAGAGTAGTTGAATAAGATGAGGGCTCAAAACCACTTGAAAACCCATCACTAATAGTGTGTTTTCTATTGTGTGTAGTCTAAATTAACTTCTGAGCTTTCTCTTCCAACTCAAATTCAGTAGTAAACCATATGTTCCATAGCTTAATAATTTAATTACTATAATTACTGCTGATTTTTTTTTTTTTTTTGAGAGGGAGGGCAATCCTCTATGAGATGAGAGTTAAAAAATGTTTCCCCTGAATTACCAGTCTGGAACAAGCTGGGATTACTAGTTTGAAAGCAATGGTTTTATTTTAAAAGGGGGGGGGGCAAATAAAATTTCTAGTAGTCCTTTCTGATTATCTCAAAGCTCCAAATGACTATGAATAAAGTGATTTGCATATTAAATTTTCTCAATATGTGTGACTCACATTTACATTTAGCAATCAATCATCACCTTTCTAAATTTTAAAGCCAAATATTACCAGGGAAACGCTTAGGGAAAAAAAATCACAACACACAATGTGCAAAATCATTTTTTAATGCTAGTTTGTTTTCACGAAGTATGATACGGAGAAATTAACATTTTGGGCTAAAATGTAAGTGTGTGTAGTATAAAATACAAAATGTGTGATGTAAAGGTGAATACTCTAAAAGTTTTTTATTAGATTGATTTACTACCCAAATTAAATACTTAAAAATATGTTACAAAATGTAGTATAAGCAGCTGTGGAAGACTTCCTTTATTCAGTTTTATATCCACTCATATTATCTTATACTTAATGCTCCTATCCTGTAAATTTTTCTTCCAATCAATATCTCTCCATATTTTCTTTCATTGTAACACCCTTCCAAGAAATTTGTAATTCTAGATTTACTTTCACCATTCCTATCTGTCTCCTCCTACTGTCATCTAGATTCTTGGTTCTGGTGAAGATACAGTGTTACCTTGCAGACCTGCCTTCAATTTGCTGAAAGGAAATTTGGGCAAAGGCATTTCCATGGCCTCACTTTGGGTAATGGACAGTAACTATGCAATTGCTTTAAAAACACAATTCACACTCAAACACATAAAATTAACAAATACTATTTAAAAAACAAGACAAAACTAGGATATGGAATGGAGGGCTTCATGGAGGTATTATCAAGAAATCTGGCAATACTCTTGAATACAATTCATCAGTTAATTAACTCAGACCTTCCTGAGCTGTCTCAACTATTCCCTTCTGGCTATTTTAATCTTGAGAGCCAAATAAGTATTTGGGATTGCCAGATTCAGTACAAATGCTCCTGGGTACTCCTTGAATACATATAAATTATATCTATATTGAATATAGTATCATTATGCTTTTTATAATACTTATTATAGATTTTTCTTAATAATACTTATAAACCTACTTTTCTGTTGTAAGGCAACAAGTGTTAAACCAACTGCTACATAACTATGAATGTAATTACCATTACCATCAGAACTAAAACTAATACCTGCTATAATTATTTATATAAGTACTTCATGTTGAAAAGCTCTGCGAGTATTTTTATCATTTGACTAATGAAAAGACTCCTTTCATATTGATTCTATGATTTTCTGAAATAAAAAAAGACTTCTAAAGCTCTGAGTAAATGAATGCATTCTGAAATATCTAACAAAATATACATCAGCTCTGTCTAATTTTCAAGGAATTTAGTTACACATTAAACTTCAAGAATATTAACATTCATTTAGTTTCCTATTTATTCTTGCCTTGACTCAAAGTATCAACACAGCATTCATAGATGATGGTCTACCTTATTAAAGGAGATACTTGAATTTAATTACATGTGAAACAATCTCTGATAGGAGACCCACAAAAAAATATAGTATGAAATTCAATTAAAAACTTACCACTCTGTACATATCTGTTCTGCATACTTTTCTCCCTGAAAACATTAGGACTCCTTGCCAGGACAGCCTGCAACAAGACTGGTATGTCACCTTCTGGATCATCACTGCCAAGGTTATCTTTCAACTCTCTGGGATTAAAAAGAACAAATATCAAAAATGAAAAGAGTAATTAAGAATTCCCTATTCTACATTAGTTAGATAGCAATTCACTAGTGAAATTCAGAAAGGACTTAGGTAGAATATCAAGAACTTATGGCATATAAAAAAATTCACAAAAGATGTCCAACAATTACATGGATTTTTGAAGACACTGTTCGTAGAAGAAACAGAATTATCAAAAATGACAAGGAGAAGTTCTTCTAAGGATAACTCCCCCCCCCCATTTTATTTTAAACAGGGGAGGGGGAAAGCCCAAAACATTTTATGGAACTATAGGTTTACTTAAAAACGTTCACATTAGTGAACTCCCCAGATGGCTCAGTCAGTTAAGCGTTTTGCTCTTGGTTTCAGCTCCACTTTGACTTGGAATTCTCTCCTCTCTCTGCCCTCACCTGTGCACATGCTCCTGCTCTCACTCTCTTAAAATGCATAAGGAAACTTAAAACGATGTTCACATTAGGTTCAAAGTAGAAAACAGAGACTATTCAAAATAATGGAAGGTAACAGAGATGATAATTATGCATAGAAGTTGGTAATTGGGCTTTAAATATATTTTCTCTCTTACATTTGAATATGAGTGAGTCTGCCTTCTTGAGAATGTCCTCTGAAATACTTCTGCCACATTGGTTAAGACAAGACACAGAGATTATGTAATTTTTCCATCTAATATTCTTTTCTCAAAGTCATCAGTGAGAAAAAAGGCACACCAAGCAAACAGTTATGGATAGTTGCAATTTTCAATAAACTTGAAAGTACCAAAATAAATTTACAATTATGGAACAGAAATGATAAAATTTAATATAGGCAGTGTTTTTAATTTTACATTTTACATGTCTCTGTTCTACTCATTAAACCTAATAAGAAAGATTTATAAACATGGTGTCCAATGATAAATTTCAATGAATTTCTGGAGGCAATCTTATGGCAGCTCTTCATAAAATAAATCATAACTGTATATGTGCTATATCCCTTACCTTTTTAAAATATTTGGTGGTAACTGTTGATTAAATATGTACAGATATAAAAAGTGACAAAATATTTAGTCACTATTGAATTTCTGGAGTGACAAAATATTAGTATTAGACTTCCTTCTGATTTTACCAACTATTTCTCAGTTTCCCCATCAGAAAATTCACATGTTACCTTAAGATTCATCAGCTTTAATAATGACTTCAAAGTATGTAGTGTATCTAATGACAGAGACCTCCATTATAATGTGTTTTATTCTCATTCCTGTAAATAATGAATCTTTAAATTAAAAAGCAAAAATTAAAGATGGGAAAGGATACATGAGTACCACAGTATAGTGAGATGTAAAGGAATAAGAGAAATGCAACTTGTTTTTAAAGATTTTACTTATTTTTAAAAAATGTTTGTTCCTGAGAGAGTGAACAGGGGAGGGGCAGAGAGCAGGGGAAAGAGGATTTGAAGTGGGCTCTGTGCTGACAGCAGAGAGTCCCAGGCAAGGCTCAAACTCAAGAACTGGGAGATCAGGACCTGAGCCGAAGTTGGACACTTAACCAAGTGAGCCACCCAGGTACCCCTTAAAGATTTTATTTTTAAGTAATCTCTATACCCAAAGTGAGGCTCAAATTTACAATCCCAAGGTCAAGAGTCACATGCTCTACAAACTGAGCCAGGCCAGGCAGATGCATATTTAACTTTTTATAAATTTTTGTGTTAAGATATTATTAGTATGTACAAGTTTTAGAGTAAAACCTTTTTAAAGTGTACTCATATGCAAAGATTTTATAAATAAGCTATATAATTTAAGTTTATATTATTTTAAAAGGTGTACTGTATGAAAATATACACTTATGATGGTATGATAAATCCCAGAAAAAATTATTCCCAATTTTGTAGTAAGCATCCATGGAGTCAGTTTTTGAGTTTTGGTTAACTTCCCAAGGAGAGCATGTGAACCTATTCCAAATAAAGTTACCAGTATAGTCCCTAGTGCTTGGGAATTCTAACCATTTTAGCAACATGAAGGGGGAAATAGCTTCTTGAGCAACTTTAGACCTCCCTGCACAGACTCATCTTGATAAACCAAGATTATTCCAAAAGAGTTGAAAAGATCTTCACAGAGTTACACAGGTCTATTTAAATCTCATCATAAAGCTCCACTGAATATTCATGCATTTTAAAATTAAACTACCTATGTAAAATTTCTGAAATAAAGAGTAAAACCAGGCATACTGATTCTCTTACTAAGGCCAAAACTTTTTACTTTTAAATTATACTTACATGTGATCTGTTGATACCTGGTTGAGGCTATGGACAAGCTGTGAAACCAAATTATCATCCCTACAGGCCAAAAGGCAGTTCACCTCTTCTGCTATTCGTGCATTAAAGAGAAGGCTCTTTGTAGTTGTAGCAGGTAAAGGGGATGGAAGAGGCAGCTGGTTCAGGACTATGTGGAATAAAATCAGATTATTAGAAACTGATTGTAATAAATCTCTTTACAATATCTGCTTCTAAATATTCTGGGATTAAAAACAATTATAAGTATCAATGTGACAAATTGTTAAAAGGCATTCTGCCTATTCCCCAATCAACTCTATAAAACACTGAAACATCACTTGGGCAATAATAGATTTTATTACTAAGAATAAACTTCAATTCCTTTATATGCGTGATTTTTCAGATCTTAAAATTTTTATTTACTTAATTAAATGAATAAAGTAGTCAAAACAAATTGTTAAAAAGTAACTTCTAAGAACTGAGAATATATTAATTAATCTCATTTAATTTTGCTTCTAAGACTTATCAGAATCACTAGTAATCTCACATAAATAAACCAAATAATAATACCCAACTCTTTAAGGAAAATGTTTTTAAAAAGCTTGAGTATATATAAAAAATAAATAGCTCACTTCAGCAGAAGATTCATAGAATAAGGACTCTGGAAGAAGCCAAATATCTAAGAATTCTGCTATCAATTATAAATTTCTAAATAAACAGTTCTCTCTTTATGCTAGTGTAACAACAACAAAAAAGGATATAAATGGTTTTTATGGTAGTTTAATTCAGCTATTTACAGTCTTTTCACATAATGGAAATTTGTTCATTTGTCTAAAGTATAAGTTAAGAAAGTTAACTAAAGAATCTTTGTAATTTCTAATCACCAATTTGATGTAATTATCAGGCTACTCAGCCCCAATGGGTTCTTTATTAGTAGAAACACAAGAAACAAAGTATTAATAAACAGAATTTACTGGGCAAATTTTTAAAATATAAGGTACAGTTGAGAGAATAGGGAGAAAAAACAAAAATAAGTCCTTGGTAGTATATCTGATTTGGCACTCCTTTGTATTACATGTGCTTATGGTGGTCTTACCTACAACAAAGTGAAAACAAAAACTAAAAAAAGTTTCACAAGTTTTCTTACCTGAGTTATCCTAACCCCACCAGCTACTTTCTTATCTCAGTCTTCATAAACTTGCCATGTTACTTTTCTAACCTCAAAGCTATCAGCCCTTAACTATTTTTTTTACCCCCCATTAAACCAAGCCAAAAATTAACAACAACAGAAAAATAGTGTTAAGGGACTACTGAACACAGATAAAAATCTGTAAGAGAGAACAAACATGGCCGCCAAAGGAAAGGTGGCTGGGGGGACAGGTTAAATGGGTAATGGGCATTGGGGAGGGCACTTTTCAGGATGAGCACTGAGGTGTCGTATGTAAGATATGAATCACTGGATTCTACTCCTGAAGGCAAGACTACACTGTATGATAACTACCTTGAATTTAAATAAACACCATCACCACCACCACCGATCGGGAAGTAAGTGTGGAAACCTGGGCAGTTATTAAAACTACCCCTCAACTAGAAATGAGCTGGGGCCAAACACAAAAACAAACAAAAAACACATTTCTTGAAGTTATTTTCTCATAGCTCCTTTATTTTAAAGCACCAAAGCTTGCATAATGCAATTCCTCACCGTCTACCCTTCTCTCTCCTGTCTCTTTTTCCCTTCATTAACTCAGGTAGGATGACATCTGGACTGACATTGTAGATAGCTTTTTGCACCATTACTCAGGGACTAAGAATTAGAGTTAGAGTTAGCTACTATAAGAATGAATCCCTAAAAACTGTGTTACACTAAGTAAATCTCAAAAGAATGTTCTCTGAACTTAAATGTTCAGAGTAAAATGGGCTGCTGATATCTATGACAAACTCCAACAGATTACTGAAAATGACATCCAAAATGAACATCACTCAGAAATTAGATGAAGTCAGGCTATCAATCTTTCTTCTCCAAAGGGCAGTTTCTGTTACCATTTCAACAAATGCTTTTTTTAAAGTCTGTATTTGTTCCTATAAGCAAATCTATGCTTCTTCAGTTTTGATTTTTTTTTAATGCCTTGTCTCATCTACTTTGGTCCTCACTTTTGCATTTATTCCTTTATCATGTAAGACCTTTAAACAAATGCTACCATTTCTTAATTGGTTATCAGGATGAAACAGAAATTAAGGTCTTATCTACTAGCTGACTACTTTAATTTTGTTACTTTCACAAGCATGGCAATAAACCAAAGGAAATAATGGTATTTCTCATTAAAATTTTTAAATCTTAAATAATTTATGATAACTACAAATAATTTTTTTCTACAGTCTCTCTTAAAAAATCACTGTTAACATAAAAGAGAATATAGATTAGATAAAATGACCAAACTTACGGTCTGTGAGACTAGCAATCCCCGCGAGAGTAGTGATGGGGACATGGGGCATATCCCCATTCATCCTGAAGTTCTGGAATGGTGTTGCCTATAAAAGTACTTAGTTCAGGTGCCAGCTGTCATTACTTCCCATTTCCCAAACACTGCAACAGAAAACAGACAATTATTTGTAAAAATATGTAAAATATAACACTATTAGGGAAATGCCTATAAAAAATAATATTTTCTGCTTTCCTTGTTTGCCAATCTATACAACAACAATACCTATCATTCATTTATACGTACTATACATCAAGCACTGCAAAGTGCTTTGCATATATTACTAATTCAGTTCTCACGACAACAATATAAGGCAGGTACTATTATCTTCTGTATTTTACTGATCAGGATACTAATTTACATGGAGTTTAAAGTAACTTGTGGAGGCAAGATTAGAACACAAGCAATCTGACGCAAAAGTCTGTGTAACCAGTAGACTATATTACTAACCTGGGATACTCAATTTTAACAAGTACTATAATTTCTTTTCCATATCATAAACACATTAAAATCTAGCTGGTGACTTGCCTTTCTTTTTTTTTTTTTTTTAATGTTTTATTTATTTTTGATACAGAGAGAGACAGAGCATGAGAGGGGGAGGGTCAGAGAGAGAAGGAGACAGAGAACCGGAAGCAGGCTCCAGGCTCTGAGCTAGCTGTCAGCACAGAGCCTGACGCGGGGCTCGAACCCACGAACGTGAGATCTGACCTGAGCCAAAATCAGAGGCTTAACCGACTGAGCCACTCAGATGCCCCGACTTGCCTTTCTAACTAGGTTTATCACTATTCTTCTACATAAACCATCCTCTTCAAACAACTGATCATATTATCTGGAATCCACCTTGTGTTTTCTGCACTTTTATTTATTTCCTTCTATAGCTCCCTACCTAGGTAGCCCATCTGTATGTCAGTCCAAATCCTATAAATCTTCCTGATCTAGGACAAGTTCCCACTACTTCATGAAAACTCACACAAATTCAGCTAAAAGCTTTACCTTAATCTAACTTTTGCTTATAACATTTATAGCCCAATATACTTTTGTAAATAATTATATATTCCTTTGTGACTTTTTTGAAGCCTGTCTTGTTTCATCCTTATAGAATTACTTTTCGTTAATGTACTTACCTTGCTTCCCCAATTATTACTACATGCTTCTTAATACTAACCAATCCCGTAATTAATACACAACCCATAAAGGACAGAGAAATACGTTAACATTTTAGCATTCCTATACAATGACTTTATTGAACTTATTCCATTTTTATGATGCAATTCTGTGTCTGTGTGTATAGACACTGTTAAATTCCTGAACATGTTTTCTAATTGTTTAGTATCCCCCAATTTTTCTCATCTTAATTTCACCTTGTGGCTTTTGAAACCTTTATCTTTAATAGTGTACTTTGTAAGAACCTTTTTCTGAAGTACGTAATACATTTTAATATGCACATTAATCAAAGATATGACTTTATTAAAAATTTCATCAGTACACAGAAGTCCATTGCATGTCAACTAAGACATAGTGCTACAATTGAAAGCTGAATTGTAATTTTCATTTTAAATGGGTTTTTTTTGAGGTCGTATTTGCTTGTCAGTCATTGTTAAGAGAACCTCTAAGTTTTCTGAGTTGTAAATTTAAAAATAGTGAAATGATATAACGCTAATAACTCCTCTTACTCACATATCTTAATGTAACTTTCCAAGTATTTTTTTAAAGAAGAAATGTACAGGCAGTTAAAATTATGAATTTTCTTTTTCCACAAACACAATTATAGATATATGTTGACAGAAATTCATAAAATATGTATGGTTTAACAGAGTTAAAAAGCAAGCATCCACAGAACCATGATCTAGATTAGCACCCTAGTTCCTACCACAGGTAACAACTACCTTATCTTTTTGGTAATTATTTTTTTCCCCTTACAGTTATGTCCTTTATATGTACATTATTTTCTAGCAGCCAGCCAAGGAAAATACACTTTGTTTTGCTGAATGACTGACATAAAATGTGCTAGTAGAATCCACTGAAAGGAAATAGCACAGGAAATAGTATAGGAGAGATAGAATTACTGACTATCTCACATTTGTCCTTTTGCTACAATATGGATTTTACTCTTGGAAATTATTAATTTGATTCTTTAACAACACTAAAGGAATTTAAGGGAATGCAAATTAAGCATCAAGTACTACAAATCTGTATCAAGTAGTAAAAAAAATTTTTTTAACTGGACAGAAGTTACCAAAACACAAACATGATGAATTTTTTTCTTAGTTTGAGCTAATAAAAAAGTTGGTTTATGCTTAGTAATAGAAAAAAATAATTACATGCAAATTATGTATAAAACAGCACAAAAATATTTTGTTTTCTTATATGGTTCATCATTGTAAATGTAAATTTCCATACTCAAACAGATTAAGTAACATGAGACTGTACTATTTAATTCAGAGGAGAGGAACCAATAAAGAACAATAAGCTAGAGAGTTCTATTGTGGGCTAACCAACTTTATTCTGTTCGCCTAAATCCCAGGTAACATGTAAAGCAGACCCAATTAGTTCCAGGCTGGAGTATTTTTAGTCTAAAAATGATTTAATTAGTTGCCACATATGAATTAGAAGATTAACAAAACCTAACCACAAGACTGTACTTTTCTTCTTAGTGACACAGAAAGGCATGTTAATGCTCTGATGTCAAGTGAAAACTTGAAGTGAGGAAAGAAAGGAGAGCAACAATGTTTGTTTGGTTTAAAGTGCTTTAATGTATAGACTGAGGTCGTGACTACTGACAAATATTACTTATTATACCTCACTGCTGAACTATGCTGGTTTCACTGGAAGCCAAGCTTTTGAAGAACAGCAGAAGACTTTGTTAGAAATGGACTTATATTTTATCTAAATTCACAGATGTTGATGAATATGAGTAATTTGTGGAAATAATGCTGCCTATGCTGGAAAGGGACCAGAGTCCATCAAGAAAGAGCATTCCTAGAATTCTAAAAATCAATATGCAGAACTCTAACTAGTTTGACATGGCATTTCTGGCTCTGGATTGGGCAATGTTTGGTCTACCTGGCTCTGTAAAAGTATACTGCTTTTCATGTAACTGCTGAAACTGAGGCTGAAAGTCATTTCTGGGGAACAATGTGTTTAGAATGAAATGATAACCAAATGGGAAAGATTATAATGAGTGCTCTAAAACTGACACTTAAGGCAGTACTTTACTCAATTAAAATCTGTGAATGGTGACCAATTAATAGATTATAAAATAAAATTAGCAGGTTGAGATCAACACTGAGAGAAATGGAAGGAATATAAATACAAGTTTACATTGCACACTGCTTTGTGACTCCAGGTAAAATGCCTGTGAGTCACCAAGGCAAAGCAAGTTCAAAAGCACCAGAGAAATGAGAATGCAAAAAATAATGCATATACATCACCTGGCATACTAATCGACATATAGTAAGTGACCCAGAAAGTTAGCAGTGTTAGTGCCAACTGAAAAAAAACATTTGGGAGAACAAAGGAGAAACACAGGTGAATTAGGGAAAAGGGGTCTTTTCAATAATATACATAATATTTATTTCAATAGATATATAATAAATTATTATTTGAAATTCAGTATATACTTCACCATAATATTACAAATATGTTTACTAGTCCTAGGCATGCCCATCTATAATTACTTAAATGATAAGGTAGCCAAAACAAATACTGGCAAAGAACAGTAGGGGAAAAAAACCTACCTGTTGTAATACTAAGAACTAAATCTCACACACACACACACACACACACACACACACACACACACACAAAGTAAAAAAGCATTTATGGCTTATTTTAGAATGGCATGGTTTAATTAAGTAATTCTTCATTAGTGGTAGACATTATAGCAAATTCTCATTTCAATCCATTATAATGAATCGACGTGAATATCTAAGCTCTTGAATAGATTTTAGTGTATATGCTGCCAAAGCAAGCACTCTTGACATGACTTAAAAATTTTTAATGTTTATTTATTGAGAGAGAGACACAGCACAAGCAGAGGAAGGGCAGGGAGAGAGGAAAACGAAGAATTCGGAGGCTCCAGGCTCTGAGCCCTCAGGAAAGAGTTCAACATAGGGCTTGAACCCACGAACCATGAGATTATGACCTGAGCTAAAGTCAGATGTTAACTTAGCCACTCAGGTGCCCCGACAAGATCTTTTTTTACTGTTTATTTATTTATTTTGAGAGAGTGTGAGCCAGGGAGGGGCAGAGAGAGAGAGAGAGAGAGAGAGAGAGAGAGAATTCCAAGCAAGCTCCATACTCAGCACAGAGACAGACACAGGGCTCGATCTTACAAATTGAGATCATGACCTGAGCCAAAATCAAGAGTCAGCCACTTAACCAACTGAGCTATCCAGGTACCCCTTGACAAGATTTTTAGAGGCCTTGGTTCCTTATTCATTTATTTTAATTTCACTTTAAAATTTATGGTTTCTTCATACAAACAAAAGAAATGCAAATAAAACATTATTGGTAGAAGTTATAATAATAATACTCAAATTAGGATGGATTTGGAATAAAAGGTCCTCTCATAAACTGATGGTAAATAAATATTCCTGGGCAGTCAGTGTGTACCCTATAGCCAAGAAATCTTATCTCAACAACTTCAGTTTTTTAGTAGTGAAAAACTATTAGAAACAACAACATTTATTGAGCACATAGTACCTAATAAAAAAATACTTAAGTGTACTCTTTTTTTTTTTTTTAAGTTTATTTACAGAGAGAGAATGAGAGGAGAGCCTCCCTACCACACAGAGCCTGACACAGGGCTCCATCTCACAGACCACAAGACCATGACCTGAGCTGAAATCAAAAGTCAGACACTTAAAAAACTGAGCCACTCCGGCATCCCTTAAATGTACTCTTATTTAATCCTTATATGACACTGTAGTACTCATATAATTTTATTTAATGAGGCAAGTGATATACAGAGACAATAAGTAATTTGCCTAATGTCATACAACAGAAGTCAAACTCAGGCTGTCTGGTAGGTACATGGACATTTTACATAACAACTAAAATGTACAGCAATATTATTAGTTTAACATGACTGATATATAATAACTGATGTTACATCCACAAAAGATCATAACAATTAAAATCATGGTGTACAGTCAATACAGATGTAAGGAAAGACAACAGCCTACCTGGGTCTGAATCCAAGCTCTCCCTACCTTTTGACAGTATTTATTAGTTCTTCATTATGATGTATTCAATAATATTTATTGTGTAACATGGTGTTTTGACACCACGCTACTATGCTAGGAAAACAAAGTGCAGTGGTTAACAAAATGGATACAGTCTCTACCCCTCAAAATCTGAGTTTGGCCACAGGCATGCTGTAAAGGGGAAATCATCCATGGAGAGGAAACAGAATCACTGAATTAAAATCTGTACCAAATTTACTATGAGTACTCCATACTTTAGTCCTTCCATAATTTGCATCAAATTTATTTAAAAGCAAAGGCAAAGAGGATTAGTAAAACTATGTTAATCAGTCTTCTTCCTTGTTCTTATTAATTTATTTCATATGCATTTTTATATAAACCAACTTTAACAAAAGCTTGTATTACTTTAAAAGGTCCCAGATGATTATTAAAGTTAAATTGACTTATAGAGGCCTACTGAATACTTATACAATGTCTAATCTTTTTCTTTAAAAACCTTTTAAAGTGTATATTTTTGAGAGAGAGAGACAGAGTGCAAGCGGGGGAGGAGAAGAGCGAGAGGAAGACACAGAATCCGGAGCAGGCCCCAGGCTCTGAGCTGACAGCCTGGTCTGACATGGAATTCGAACTCACCAACCCAAGATCATGATGTGAACTGAAGTTGGACACTTAACCGACTGAGCATACCTACAATGTCTAATCTTAACAAAGTATGCAAAAATACAAGCTGCATCAAGAAAAAAACCACTCTGAGTCCTGGAATTAATATTTAATTTTTCTTTCTTCTTCTTCTTTTACAGAGAGGTCATGGAGAAAATTTCCAAGTGCTGCTTTCGTTATCTGGGTTACTAGTCCACAACCCCACACCAAAAATTTTATGTCTCACCTTCCTGAAAAGAAACAGGCTATCTTAAGCTGAAACTGTACTTTATACCATGAGACTGCTTACTTACTATACAAAGATACTAGAAATAAAAAATCAAACTGGAGATTTTATTTCTTTCTAAATGAGGTTTAGGTGTTAAAGAACTATAACAGTCAGATGTAGGTCTCAACTTCTGGCCATAAGACATCTGATGATAGATGATTAAATCTGAACTATAAAAGAAAATTCTTTTATGTGAAATTACTGAAAGGTCCACAAGAGGGCACACTTTCAACTACTATAAAAATGTAAAATTCACTGTTTTGTTTTGGTTTTTAAGAAATAAAGATTGCTGGGGCACCTGAGTTGCTCAGTTGGTTAAACATCCAACTTCAGCTCAGGTCATGATCTCGTGATTTGTGGGTTCAAGCCCTGCATCGGGCTCTGTGCTGACAGCTCAGAGCCTGGAGCCTGCTTCAGATTCTGTGTCTCCCTCTGTCTCTGCCCCTCCCTTGCTCATGCTATGTCTCTTTGTCTCTCAATAGTAAATAAATGTTTAAAAAAAAAAAGCAAGAAAAATTGCTTATTTAATTTTAATTCCAGTGTGGTTAACATACAGTGTTATATTAGTTTACAATAGTTATTCCATAATTCTATACATTACTCAGTACTCATTAAGAGTACTCATCTATCCCCCTACCCACCTCCCTTCTGGTAACCATCAGTTCATTCTCTATAGTTGGGTCTACTTCCCTTTGTCTCTTTTTTCCTTTGTTCATTTGTTTTGTTTCTTAAATTCCACATGAGTGAAATCGTATGATATTTGTCTTTCTCTACTTACTTCGATTAGCATTATACTCTCTAGATCCATTCATGTTGTTGCAAATGGCAAGATTTCATTCTTTTTTTAAGATTTCATTCTTATGGTTGAGTAATATTTCATTGTTTGTACACACACACACACACACACACACACACATACACATGACTTCTTTATCCATTTATCTATCAATGGACACTTGGGTTGCTTCCAGAATTTGGCCACTGTAGATAATGTTGCAATAAAACATAGGGATGTGTATCTTTTTGAATTAGTGTTTTTATATTCTTTGGATAAATACCCAGTAGTGGAATCACTGGATCATATACTAGTTTCATTTTTATAAACTTCACATTTTTAAAATAAGTCCATCAGAGGTTAGCCAGGTTCTTCTGAATAGATTATTTAACACTATTAGAAAGCAAAACATTTGCATTTTTTTTTGTTTGAACACACACAGGAAACTTTTTTTTATGAATATAAAATATAAAAAAGGAATGGGTACATCAAGACTTCTACATTAATTATAAAAGTATATAATAGTTGCATCAGTCATTTTGTTTCTGTTAGCTATCTGAATTTGGCTGTCCTAAAAATCGTTTCAAGAAACTTTGACTACCTATATTTTGATCCTCATTGGACAATGAAAAACTTAGAACAAATTGATTATGTTTTATACTTTACAAAATTTTCCCAATTCAATAGATCATTACTTAGAGTATCTAAAAGAGAAATTAGGAAATAGCAGAGGAAGATAAGCAAAGAAAATCATAACCACTTACACATAATCTGCGTTACTGATCCCTTTTCTGCCCTAACCCATTCAAACATAATCATTCCAGCAACTCTTTCTTCCTCATCATCAATTTTCTCTCTTACTGGATCATTCCAATCAGCATGTAAACATCTATATACTGGTAAGTTCCCCTACTCCCATAAAAACAAAATAAAACCCCTTATCTTGACTCCTAGGAACTTTATCTTGATCTAACAATTGCTCACAGAGAATTCCTTCAGTTGTCCATATTAATCTTTAATTTTCCTGCTTTCTCCTGAAATGACACTGTATGTGTTTTTATTTGCATCATTCCACCAGATGTCTTGCCATAATTAGTAACAACAGTATCTATACTGCTAAATAAATACAGTGGATAGCCTTAGGTCTTATCTGATTTGACCTAGCATTCAACACAGTTTGAACAATTCTTTTGTTTTTCCAACATATATTCCTGGTTTTTCCTCATACTGCACTGGCCATTCATGACTCCTGTTTTGGTTTCTTCTCATTGTCCTGTTCTCCCATTGTTTTTAATCTTTCAATCTCACGACTTTAAAATAGCACCTGTAGGGGCACCTGAGTGGTTCAGTTGGTTGGGCACCAGACTTCAGCTTGGGTCATGATCTTGAAGTTTATGGGTTTGAGCCTCACATTGGACACTATGCTGACAGTCCAGAGTCTGGCACCTGCTTTGGGTTTCCAGTCTCCCTCCCTCCCTCCCTCTCCCTCTCCCTCTCCCTCTCCCTCTCTCTCTCTGCCCCTCCCTGCTTGCACTCTGCTCTCTGCTGTCAGCGCAGAGCCCACTTTGGGTCCACTTTCCCCCTTCCTCTCTCAAAAATAAACTTATAATTGTATCTCCTACTTTGACTTCTCCCAGTATACCAGACTCATACACCCAATTGCCTAGTCAACACCTCTGCTCAAGGCCAAATCTTAATTCTAACTTTATATATGCTTTAGATACAAGTTCTTTATTAGGTATGTGTTTGCAAATATGGTATCCTAGTTGTTTGATGGTCTTTTCATTCTCTTAACATTATCTTTTGAAATTCTGATGATGTCCAATATATCAATTTGTTCTTTTATGGGGGTGATCATGGGTAGGTGGTGGCAGCATTCAACTGCAAAGGGGAACACAGAAATTTTCTGCGGTGATGGAAATGTTCTATATCATGAAGGGACATTGTTTACACGAATATCCCCATTTGTGAAATTACAAAGTTAAGATTTCTGTTTTTTGGTATATATAAATGTTACTCCATTCCAAAAAAACTGTAACGGTATTAACAATAATTGAGCAGTGGTTGGAGAATGGGCAGAAGTATAGATGAAACTGAAATTTCAACATGTTAAGCTGGGTGAGGGGTACTGGGCATTCATCATACTCTTGTTTATCTAGCATGTATTTAAAGTTTTCCATAATTAATAGATTTTTTAAGGGAACTTTTTTGTTAGATGAAAAATACTGTCTCATAGGAGGTCAGTATTAATTAAAGCCTCCCTTTTTCCAGATCTATTACAGCTAAACAATGTGCTATAGGCTAAATGTTTGTGTCTCCCCCAAATTCTTACATTGAAATTTACTTCCCATTGAGAAGGTATCTGGAGGTGGGGCCTCTGAGAGGTGATGAGGTCATGAGGGTAGGGTCCTCATGAATAGGATTAATGCCTTCATTAAAGAGACTCCAAAGGGCTCCCTTGCCCATTCTGCCATATACAGACACAGCAAGAAGAGTGCCAGTTTATGAACCATGAAGTGAGTTCTCACAAAACACTGATCTGCCAGCACCTAGATGTTGGCATTCCCAGCTTCCAGCACAGTGAAAAATAAATTTCTGTTGTTGATAAGCCATCAGACTATGGTAGGTATGCTGTTATCACTGCTCGATGGCCTAAGACACCCATATGTCCTTTAGGCTCTATTTCTGTAATTGATTTTAAAAACTCATAAAAGAATTCAAGAGACCCAAGCATAGCCATTAAATACTGTAACTAATGAATGCAGAAAAAGATATTGGGATAACTTTTCGGGGAAGATAAACTTTTTAAAAGTGATTTTAAGTCATTAACAGCTTCTTACTAAGGAGTTGTATTTCAAAATTATTTTAAATAGTTCAATTTACAGGGAAAGAGTTCTAAATAGAGAAGTGATTTTTCATTCACATCACAGTAACCTTTTGATTGTTTCCACTGGACCTCTCTACTATTTTAGAGGAGATATATATCTATATCTATATCTATATCTATATCTATATATATAAATAAATTAAGGGTGTACATTTTCCTAAATTTATAAGCTCATGTTCAGTGAACTAATCATAAAATGCAAGATTCATACCATCAAAGGCCATATTTTTCCTGCATATAAAATGAAAAAAATTCTTTAAATTCTGTCACTATCAATCTTATATTAGAAGAAGTGAATTTTTAAAATTTATGTGACATTCCTAATTTATTTAATAATCACAATTACACAAAAGTAAACTTTCTATGAAACTCAGAATATGAAAGGAAAACGTAACAGCGACTATAAACTGAGGTAGGTTAACAGAAATGCAGAATCAACAGACTTTGTGTGTTATGTATAATCTCCAAGATAATGATTTCAAACAGTAACAGCATTTGAACTCTTTATTAAATCTTAAACTCTCAAAACAATAACTTTACTGCTTTTCTTTGTTTTGTTTCTTGGTTTAGAAAAACCTTGGGATATTAACTAGATAGTGATTTCCTATGACCAGAATATATGATATCTGATGGATATTTTAAAGTGCCTAAAAAAGATCTTGTTCTCATGCTCTCTAAAAAATACAAAAATTAAAAAAAAAAAAAGCACCTAAAAATGGAGAAACCTCATCTCTCGTTAGAGAGGACTTTTACTGCTATTTAAGAAATCTAAGTAAAACTGGGGTGGGGTGTACAGAAAAGAGAGATATAAAAAGATAGGTTTTTCAAATACTGTTTTAACACTTTAACTATTACACATAAGCTGAAAAGCAAGCTAAACTTAAAATGGAAATAAAACTTTCAATTTTGATCAGAACACTGAACTGCCAGGACTTGAGGAAGTAGTTTAGCTTTTCCTTACCAGTGCTTGATAACATTAAGTCTGCTTATCACTGGGTGATGAAATTTGTGACTAATTTCCTTTTTCTTGCTTATCTGATTTCCTAATTTTAAAAAAAGTAATATTTTATGTATATATAATAATCATGCACTTAGCACCTAACACCTAGAACAGGACCTGACAGATAGTGGGTATTGTGTATATAACGGTAAAAAACCAAACATGGTTAATTTGGACCGCATGGACCTTAGAGAGTCCAGTAGGAATGACAGTATGAATAATCATCGTGTAACATATAATTCCATACTGTGATAAGTCCCACAACAACAAGAACAATAATAAATAATAGCACTTAATATATGCCTGGAATTGTTCTAGAGAATTTGCATACTTAATTTCACATTAATTTATACTGAGTTCATTTAATTCATATTTGCATATTTTAGTTCATTTAATGCTTATCCTAATAAATAGACATTACTATTACTTTCCCTTTAATAAAACTGAGGAATATAAAGGTTAAGTAACTTGCCAGAGGTCTGATTCGAGAGTCCCTGCTCTTAATATTCCAGAGTTCATGCTCTTTTCTAAATGAAAAGAACAGGGCACTTTGAAAGAAAAAAAGACGATAACTAAGTTTATGTTGGGGGTGTAGGAAGTCACAGAATGTCTCATTTAGGACATCTCATGAGTAAGAGACAAAAGAAGAAGAAATGGGAAAAGGGAATGATTAGCATATTCTAGTCTCTAAAGAATGACAGAACCTAGGACAAAGGAAAAGATTATATGGCTGGTATGTAATGATGGACTTGTGAGGGACTTTTGATTTCATTTCATGGCACTTAAAAAAACTGCTCTACGGGGCACCTGGATGGCTCAGTTGGTTGAGGGTCGACTTCGGCTCAGGTCATGATCTCACGGTTCGTGGGTTCGAGCCCCACGTTGGGTTCTGTGCTAACCGCTAGCTCAGAGCCTGGAGCCTGCTTTGGATTCTGTGTCTCGTTCTCTCTTCCCCTCCCCTGTTCACACTCTGTCTCTCTGTGTCTCTCAAAAATAAATAAATGTAAAAAAAAAAAACAATTAAAAAAAGCGATCTACTAGTTACTGACATATATGTCTAGCTACTGAAGGTGGCATCTATAGCTGCTTACTTTGGGATCTATTTCACACAGCCTGTGTGTACTCCTTAAAAATATTAACTTAAATTTAAAAATCATTGTTCTGCGTAATTAGTCATAGCTTTAAAATTCTAGAAGAAATAAGAATTTGTCACAAATAAAGTATGAAAGTTAACTGCCTCAGAATAAATTTTAAATGTTAACCTAAGTGCTAAGAAGAAAAATTAAACTCTTGGGTATTTGTTAAATGAAAACTTATGTTCACGCAAAAGCTTGCATCCGGATGTTCACAGCAGCTTTATCTGTAATAGCCCCAAACTGGAAACACCTCAGATGTTCTTCAATGCACGAATAGTTAAGCAAACTATGATCAATCTACACCAACGAATACCACTCAATTAAAAAAAAAAGTACTGATATATAGAACTTGGATGGATCTCAAGGAAATTTTACACTGAGTGAAAAATGCCAAACTCAAAGTACACAATATGATTTCATTTAAGTAACATTTTTGAAATACCAACATTATAGAAATGAATAGCAGATCAGTGGTCACCAGGGATTAGAGATAAGGAGTGCATGTATGCAGCTATGAAGTGTTAGTACAAGGGAATGGTGCTGGATGATGAAACAGCTCTATATAGTTTTTTAAGGTTGTTTGTTTGTTTTGACAGAGAGAAAGAGTACAGAGTACAGGCAGGGAGAGAGGGAGAGAGAGAATCTCAAGTAAGCGCTGTACCATCAGCAGACTTCGACGCCAGGCTTGAACCCTCAAACCTGAGCTGAAGTCAGATGCTTAACCAACCGAGCTGCCCAGATACCCCGAAACAGTTCTATATGTTGAGCTGTGGTAGATACAACTACATGTATGATAAAAACTTTATATGTATGCATAGTTGGCTAAATCAGAGTATTCTTAGATTCCACAAATGTCAATTTCCTGATTTTGACCCTGTACTAGAAGTTATATACAATGTTACGATTGGGGAGCGCTGAGTAAAGGGTACATTTCATGTCCCTATACTTTTTCTCTGCAACTTCTATGAATCCACAATTATTTCAAAATAAAAAATTATTAAAAAGCAATTAGAGTCTGTATGTTCTATGTAGTACCTAGTTCTTTCACATTACTAGCTTTTATTACTGAACAAAGTTAAAATAAAGTTTATTTAGAAACTACAGAACAACTTATAGGCAAAATGTTTTTTTGTAAGTTTTTATTAGTAGGCTCCACAACTGACAGCAGAGAGCTGGACGTGGGACTCGAACCCACAAACCCAAACCACAAGATAATGACTGGAGCTTAAGTTAGACAGTCAATGAACAGAGAGCCAACCCAGGCTGCCCCTCTTAAATTTTTATTTTTAAAAACTTTAAAAAGTCATTTAAATTTTTTTCTAAAAGTTTTACATTTTTTAGGTTAGGGAGATAACTTTAAATTTTGGTATAATTTCAAACTTAAAAAGCTACCATAACTTTCACCTACATTCATCAATTGTTTATGTTTTGCCCCATCTGCTTTAACACTCACAATCCTTCCTTCTTCCCTAACCTAGGGTGTATGTGTGTCTAAACTATGTGAGAGCAAGTTGAAGTAAGGGTTCATTCTTCTAAATACTTCAGTATGTACTTCCTAAAGAACAAGAACATTCTTAGATAATCACATCAGAATGAACAAAATCAGGAAACAACATTTATAAAATCTAAAAATATCTAATATAAATAAATATAATCTAAATAATCTTAAAAGTAATAATCTTAAAATCTTAAATAATCAAAAATATCTAGAGGCACCAACGTGGCTTAGTCAGTTAAGTATCCAACTCTTTGATTTTGGCTCAGGTTGTGATCTCATGGTTCACAAGTTCGAGCCCTGTATAGGGCTCCATGCTGACAGTGTAGAAGCCTGCTTGGGATTCCCTACCTGTCCCTCCTGTGTGAACATGCTCTCTCCCTTTCAAAATAAAACTTTAAAATAAATAAAATATGTAATCCACAATCCTTCTTTTATTAATTGTCTCAATAATGTTCTTTTATATTTATCTTTTTTCTTGGTTCAGGAACCAATCCAAGATCACATATTGCATTCAATTTTTTTTCTTTCTTTTTTTAAATTTTTTATTTTTTTAATTTATTTTTGAGAGACAGAGAGAGAGCGAGCGAGCGAGTGAGCACAAGCAGGGGAGGGTGAGAGACAGAGGGAGGTACAGAATCTGAAGCAGGCTGCAGGCTCTGAGCTAGCTGTCAGCAGAGACCAACATGGTGCTCGAACCAACAAACTGTGAGATCATGACCTGAGCCAAAGTCGGATGTTCAACTGACAGAGCAATCCAGGCGGCCCTGCATTCAATTTTCATGTCTCCTATGTCTTCCTGAATCTAGAATACTTCCTTAGATTTCATTTATTGATGTGGATATAAGAGTATGGGCATAATGTTTTGTAGAATCCATCAATTTGGGTTTACCTGATGTTATTATTAGATTCAAGCGATGCATTTTTGGTAGAAATACCACAGAAGGGGATTCTTTATGTCCTCCTTAGTGCATCATAAAGCTTATGATATCAGTTTTTTCCTAATATTGGTGATATTAACTTCAATCACTTAAGATGGTATGGGCCATGTTCTCTACCATAAAGTTACTCTTCTCAGTTAGTTAATAAGAAATTTGTGGAGAGAGATT
Organism: Suricata suricatta; assembly: GCF_006229205.1. Taxonomy (NCBI): domain Eukaryota; kingdom Metazoa; phylum Chordata; class Mammalia; order Carnivora; family Herpestidae; genus Suricata; species Suricata suricatta. Next base: position 119,797,715 of record NC_043705.1, read on the forward strand.
TTGAGACTATATAAATATCTGATTCTAATTAAACTTTCACTCCCTAACTTTAACACCATTAATGATTTACTATCAATCTGTTATATTTATTACTTACCGTTCTACTGTAAAGGAGCATTCTCCTTCTCTCTTCATTCATATCAGTGTAGACTTTATCTTTTCTTTTTTTTTTCTTTTTTGTTGGCTCCACACCTAGTGTAGAGCCCAATGTGGGGCTGGAACTCATGACCCCTGAGATTAAGACCCAAGCTGAATCAATCAATTGAGCCACCCAGGTGTCCCTTGAGATATCTTTTTTATTCAATGGGCTATAATCCTTTATTATCATCATTTATTTTGGTGCTCAAATTGTCCTAGATTTGTATAGTAGCAGCTCTTTCAAGCTCACTTCTGTGTCCTTTTTTTATGTCCTACCATTCTTTAAGCAATTCCTTACTTTCAAGGCAATGAATGAGGTGTTCTAATCTCATTTCATACTTTTCCTACCTGAGTAGTGGAAATCAGCCTTTTCTTCAGGGAGAAGCTCTGTTCTTTTTAGTGGGGAGTATTATTTAGATATAGTGCCAGTTTTGCTCTCTGTTACTGGTATCTCATTGTAGGCTGAGTTTTAGTTTGAAAACAAAATAAAGTTAAATGAAAATGAAGCAAGAATGTTAAATGAAGAGAACCAAGAAAAAAATAAGTGTGTGAAAGCATGGATCTCAAAATAATATAAACATGTGAACAGCAAGTTATAAATTCCAGAATCACACAATTTTTTAGCCAAAGTAAGCAAAGTCTTAATTCAATGTTCATCAAGTTCTGTTCTTACATTATTAATTAAAAAATATTTGAGTACCTACAATGTGCAATGAATGCACTGCTGTGGCTAGAGATACAGCAGTGAACAAAAAAGACATCAATCTCTGTGCCCTCACAGAATTTAGATCATAATATGGAAAACTGGATCAATTGCTTCATTTCATGTCTTTAGGGAAATGCAAAGGATAACCATACTCAGATACTACTACATTAAAATTAAAAGGACTAATCATTTCAACTGTTGGAAACAGAGCATGGTAAATAACAAGAACTCTGATATAATGTTGGTGGGAATATACAAAATTGGTATAACTGCTTTGGATAACTAACCATTATCTATCCTAGGTATATATATCCAATAGAAAACTCAATGACTTAAAAACAATAGTCTCTAAACCTTTTCCTAGAACCTGTGGGCCAGGGTGGACATGCTGGTCTCTTGGAGATGTCACAGGCACAAAAGTGCAAGCCCAATTCTACAAGTATTTTTCAAGTCTTTGGTTCTATCATATCCATCCATTAATTCCAATGATCAAACCAAGTCCTATAGCCAAATACAAAGTCTAGTATGGGTAGGGAAACAGTCTTTTTAGTAGTAGGAGGAACTACACAATCACATAGGAAATAACTTGGATACAGGGATGGGCAAAAAACTGTGGCTATTAATGCAATCTTATCACTCCCACTTAATCCATTTTCAGAAATGGAAGGCGGTAGTCTTTAAGGCCTCCATATAATTCTGATGCATGCTAAAGTTTGAAAGCCACTGGGCTCTATAGATTGCTAGGCCTCACTCCCAGAGTTTCTAATTCATTAGATCTTGAGTAATAATCAAGGATTTGACATTTCTAACAATTTTCTGAGATGATGCGAATGCTACTGATCCAGGGACTATACCAATAAATACTGGGTTAAGAGATAGTGAAAGGCTTCTGAGGAAAATTATTTTTTCATAATTATTTTTTCTTTCAAGCTTGGTAGAAATTGATGAAGAAGAGTAGTAAGGGTGTTCTGGGTAGAAGGAAAAGCAGGTGCAAAGGTAGAAAGGTAGGAAATACATGACAGTTTTTAAGAAATTTCAAGTACTTCAGCATGAGTACAACAAAAGGTGTAGACAGTGAGGAGGTTAAAGAGGCAGAAACCAGATCATGAAAAAGCTGTAAGTGTTAAGGAGTCCAAATATGACTGACTACTACAGACAACCATGGAAGGATTTTATAATGAGAAAATGATATAAATGGATCCTGCAGCAGTGGAGAAGTAGAAGGTGCTAGACTGTAGGTAGGAAGAACAATAAGGGAGGAAATATACCAGTGAAGCAATGAGACTCTAAACCAAGACGGGAAGGTAACCCCAAGAAAGAGATACACAGGAATAAAAGGGATAACTTGGTGACAACTTGAAAAGCATCCAGGACAACTGTCAAGTTCTGGTTTGGGCAACCAAAGGTGTAATACACACATACACATACATTATTAAGCATACACATCAAATCCTGCTTCAATCTGCAAGGCTTTGAAGCAGTTTACCAGAAAAATACATAGGATAAAAAATAAATAGGTGAAGGATTCAGGGAAAGGGATACATCAGGATAAATAAAAATGGCACAGAGAAAAGCATATTATATTGCTCTCCAAAACTCCAAGAATTACCCATCAAATGTGGCTTAAGCTTCCTAGTCAGCCAGACAAAGAAAATACAGTGTCTGTAAAATAAGAGTGAATCAGTTATGCAGGAGAAGTACAGCTTTTCTAAGATAACTGTAATCTGAGAGAAATTTCACCAGTGAGTCCTCATAAAGAAGACTGTGGATGGTATATGTTACGGAGAAAGTTCTTGAAAGCGTTCCTAAGAAATCAAAAATCTATTTTGGGTCACTCTTCTTTTTCTTCTTTCCTTTTTAAAAATTGCATCCTAAATGCACAAGTCAGTAAAAGCAAGCCTAAAATGGGCTAAATCATGCAATCTAAGCACACAAATATCTAATGGTATGGTTGAACCTCAGAGTAAAATATAAAATATTCAGGGTAATGAACAGAATGCCACCCATTGGTTAGTCCTCCTTTAATATATCTTCTTCTAACTGCGCTTCTGAAAAATTGAGATGATTCAGAATACATGGTAAAATGCAAACATTTGGCATTACTAAGAACAGAAATACGTGTTTTCTCAATCAATGAATCAATTAAGGCAAGGCAAATGAAAAGAAGCTAATTTTATGAAGTTTAAAGAAGTCTACCCAAAATATGTTCCACTTATACACAGAAGCCTCAGACAGGTTAGCATCTTCTTCCCAAAAAAGTCTGATTCTCCTCTGAAGCATGGATCAATGAGTGGATCATAGTTCCAAATTTCAAACCCAGTGCTACAAATTATAGATAAATGCTATCTATCGCAATTTTCACAAACTGAAAGCCCAAAAGTTGATAAAAACATCTTACTCTAGGCAATACTTTGTATTGTCTCAACTGTTTTACGCACCACAAATTCTTTATAAAGAAGGCTATATGTGTATAAACGTAGTAGACTGCCTAATTATAGGCAGTATGCGGCCTATATTTTGAGTTATACAGGGGCGAGAAAGGAATCTATATACATGCCAGCTATGTGCCAGGCACTGTGCTAGTTGCTTTATATATTTTTTTCATTTACTCTTCTTAATAATCCAATGAATAACTCTCATTATCTTCATTTTTACGATGGGAAGAGAACAAATTTTAATGAAGTGTCCAAAGTATGATAATTAGTTAAGATGTGAAATAAGGATTCTGAAACAATTTGTCATCTCTCAGAAACAAAAATTATAAAATGAATCTTAAAGAGAAAAAAGATGCTCAACCTTACTCTTAATATGAGAAATGTGAACTAAAACTACACTGGATTACAGCAAGCTTTTCAATTCTGGCCAACCTGATAAATGAGACCTGTTGTTAAGGTTATAGAGAAATAGGCACTCTCATACACTGCTAGTCAGAATGCAAAATGGGGTTGAATTCAGCAATATCAAACAAAATTATATATGCATTTATGTAAACTTTTGACCTGGTAATCCCACCTCTAGGAATTTGGCCTCCAAAAATATGTAGAACATATGCATCATGTAATGTTAATCATCACAGTATTATCAGCAGTAGAAAAATTTTGTAAGCAATTTAATGCCTACATGTAGGAAACTGAATAAACTATGGTACAGCCACATCATGGAATACTATGCAGCAGTTTAGAAGAATAGGAAATAACTATGAGCTGATATGGAATAATGCTCAGGATATACTAAGTGAAAAAAGCAAAGTGCAAAAAAAAGTGTATACAGAGTACAATCTTTCTCTAAAGAAGGAGAAACAGGAATATACTTAGGTATTGCTTAACCACAAAAAGAAATCAGGAAGATAAACTTCAAAGTAATGATATATTTATCCACCGGGAAGGTTAGAACAGAATGGTAGTGAGACTTGGGTGCATACCTTTCTAAATACAATTTGACTTTGAACCATGTAAATGTTATACATACTCAAAAGACCAACATTAAATCAAATGGATAAAAAAGTAAATCCTAATACTGAATACAAACAGCAACAAATAAACAAAACTGTATTATCAATAATACAATAAAAAATTATTTATTTTTTGACCACACTACTCTGATTATGTGCCATTACTGGGTGTGATGCAATGAACTGTGGCCCCTTCTAAAATACGCCCACCCAGAACCTCTAAATGTGACCGTATTTGGAAAGAGTCTTTGCAAATATAAGGATGTGAAAATAAAATCATCCTGGATTAAGCATGAGCCCTAAATACAATGAGCATGCCCTTATCAAAGATAGAAATGGAAGACACACAGAGAAGACCATGTGAAGATGGACACGGAGACTGGAATTATGCAGCCACAAGCCAAAGAATGCCTGAAGCCACCTCTCTGGGAGAGTTAAGGAAAGACTCTTTCCTAGAGCCTTTAAAGGGAATAGGAGTCTGCAGACACCTTGATTTTAGACTTGTGGCCTTTACAACTGTAAGAGAATAAAACTGTTGTTTTACACCACCATATTTGTGGCAACTTTGTATAGCAGCCCTAGAAAACATATACACCAGGATATATTCTAAGGACATAAATGATCAAAAAGAAATATTTTTTTCATTCAATTACTTATATTTATTAAGCATCTACCATATGTCACCATGTAAGGCACTGGGAATATGTAAGTAACAACATTAAAAAAAGACAATACCTCTGTCCTCACAGAGCTTAGAATTATTATTAAATTCTATTAAAAATGTTAAATACAGTGTAAGCCAATTTCTTGGTGATATAAGACCTTTCACCAAAATTTGGAAAGAAATCTTGAAATGTATCTAGTGTGTTTTTATGTTGGCAGTGATATTGTTATAGCAATTCTAGAAGAATACAGTCTCAGACGCCAAATGAAGAAAGTCTTCAAGGACAAAGAAACCATCAACTGTGTTACTACTGAAATCTGAGAACCATTGGACTTGGCAACATGGAAGTCACTGGTGACCCTGAGAAGACCAATTTTGAAAGTCACCGGATCTAAGAGCAGTAAGACAGTGAATATGGATGATTTTTATAAAGGAGAGCTGAGCATTTGAGCAGTAACAGGAATATATAGAGAACAGCTTTTCATTTAAAATGGGAGAATAACATCATGGTCATGAAAATGAAAAAGGAGAGAAAAAAATGAGAAAGGGAGAATTACAGGAGTGATAGTTAAGAGTAGGTGAGGGAGTGAGACCCTAGTGAAGAGGTGGAAGGAATATGGACAATTCATCTATAGTAACAGAAGGGAGAGTAAAGTAGGTCTGGTATAGAGACTCGTAGATAAAAAGGCAAATAATTATGATGTCAGGTACTTGTGAAAACTCTCTTCTGATTGCTTCAATATTTTCAGTTACAGGAAGTAACTCCATGAGCTAAAAGAAAAGAAGGAGTAGATGCTGGAGGTTTTAAGGAGAAAGGAAAAAGTATGAAACAGTCATCTAGAAGAGGAGAAGAGTGAAAAAATCAAGTATGGTAGAATTGCTGGGAGCATTCAGAGTATGTTGTCCTTATTTTACAGTGAGTCCAGTAATCATGGTTCTATTATTTTTCTTCAGTCCCATTTCATTTAACCATGGCTATAGTTTTGCCAAGACAGAGAGGGGCAAAGGAACTGAAGATACATGCAAGGGAGTGATTATAACTGACCTATGAATTTAAGGTACAAGGAAAGAAATAAGGATATAGGGGTGAAGAAAACCAGTACTGCAACATACAGTACTCGTAAATAAGTCCTATCCTGCAACAATTTAATTCTTTGGCTTCTGCAGCTCTATCTTGTACCTTACTGACTGACTCTTCACTGATTCCACTTTCTTCAGTGGTTTATTGTCCTTCACCATTTCTCAAGTCTAGCTATTTGGCTCTATGTATACTTCTTCCAAAATTCATTTATTTTCATGGCTTCTAAGCAAGTGGTATGGCTTCATTATGTGAGAGTTAATTCATGATTCTTCACCGACACTACAAACTCTTACAGTACCAATGTATCAATATGGTTGACATTCAACAATCCTTTCCTTTAATCCAACATTTCTAAATGTTTACAAATAACATTTCTAAAATAAAAACCACTTCCTGCAATCTTCTATATCTATCACTGTTCCCATTCACTAGTAATACAAACACTCAGGTTATAAAATTTTTTTTAAAAATCCCTGTTATCATCTATATGATTAGTCCATTTTTCCTCTTCTGTTCTACTGCTCTAATCCTAAATTTAAAAAATCTCACTATCAGGCACCTAAATTATTGTAAATACCAATTAACTGCAAATTTTTAAAACTTTTTTTTTAAGTTAATTATTTTGAGAGAGAATGTGTGCATGCAAGCAAGGGACAGGCAGAAAGACAGAGTCTCAAGCAGGTTCCCCACTGTCAATGCTGATTCTGGGGCAGGGCTTGAACCCATGAACCATAAGATCATGACCTGAGCTGAAATCAAGAGCCAGGTGATTAACTGAGTCACCCAGGCACCCCTGGGATTTTTTTTTTAAATCAGCCATCCTTCATGCAGGTACACAATGAACTCCCCTTAAACAACTGTTTTTATTATTTACTTCCATAATTAACAACAATAAAAAAACTATCTACAAATTTAATTTTCAAGTTCTTACTCTTATATTCAATCTCCTCCATAATTTACATTTCTCCTCAATTATATTTCCCCTGATTCCAACATAAATTCCCCATTCTTACCAGATTGGTCCTTTCACTGTTCTTCAAACACGTTATCCTCAAATTTTACACCAATAAATTTCCTTACAATGTTCTTTTTCCTTCTATACATAAATCAACTCTATCTGTCAAACTCCAACTGATTCCTTGAAAACTTCCTCAACTACTATACTTCACAATCTTTTTCTAATGAACTACTGAGTAACATGCATATAAGTCAGGATCTGGCCATGCATAATCATGTTTTCTCTAACCATTTCATTAGCACCCTTGTGGCAACATCTTGTCTCAGTATTTTTTCATCTTCCTATAATACCTAGCACAACGATGGCCATATGCTGAGTAAGTTAAACAGTAAGAAACTGCTAGAAAATGGTATTATGTAAAAAGCTCAAGACCTTATACAAGCACTAGGTAAAAAAGAGTTTGAAATATGAAAGCTAAGCAAGTTCATATTTTTAAAGCGATAGCATCAGGAAGTCATAATTGAACGTAATCAGGTGATCTTAAAACTGCAATTTTCACGTTAAGCCTATATTAGCAGCCTCATGCTTGTTTTTTAAATGTTTGTTTATTTTTAGAGTGAGCAGGGGAGAGGTTGGGGGGGGCAGAGGATGTGAAGCAGGCTTTGCATTGAAAGCAAACAGCCCAATGTGGGGCTCGAACCCATGAATCACAAGATCAGGACCTGAGTCAAAGTTGGACACTTAACCAATGTGGCCACCCAGGCACCCCATCTCATGTTTGTTTTTATTGGAAAGGGAATCACATTTTAACAGAGATATATATCAGGTACATTCTAGAATTCCCTTCTCCTCTCTTTTCAGTACTCTTATTAAGAGTTCAAAAATTGGATAAGCACCTCAGTGGCTCAGTCGGTTGCATATGTGACTTCGGCTCAGATCATGATCTTACAGGTCCTGGGTTCTAGTCCTGCATTAGGCTCTGCACTGAAAGCTCAGAGCCTGAAGCCTGCTTTGGATTCTGTGTCTCCATCTCTCTCTGCCCCTCCCCTGCTCACCCTCTGTCTTTCTCTCAAAAATAAAAGTAAATATTAAAAAATGTTTTTTAAAAAGTTCAAAATCAGAATTAAAATGTACACAGATTGGTAATTCAAAATTCCTAGAGACATCTAGAATGAAACCCCAAACAGATCCATAAAAAGCTATAATGTTACTAACTTCTTATTCATCAAACACAAATGCTGTGGGAACAAGAAAGGTGAAATAATAAAATCTAGCTGGTACTTTATCTGTGCTAAATCAAACAGAATCTGGCAACTTTTACTATTGATTTCTGAAACCATAACTAAAAATCTGCTCAGATTTATTCAACTATTACATTAAAAATTAAATTCTTCATCAAAAATTACCATCAAGTTGATATTAAAAACAAACTTGCTTTCTGTATGTTATGGCTCTTAACAAATCTCCTTTTCCTTCTTGAAATCCATTAGATTCTCATTCCTTCAACACCAAAGCCCAGAAATGAAAAATGTCTCTACTATTATTATGATCAGATGTCAGCCATAGTGCTTTAATTAACCACTATGCAAACATATACAATTAAATATAATTTCTATAGATGCTTTTGTCCAAATACTAATCACAGAATTTTAAAGGCAGAAGAAAATTTATAGTTACTAATCCAACTTACCTATTTTACGTAAGAAACAGGAATGCTTTGGGTTTATTAAGCTTCTGGGGAGCAGTAGTAGGGAAAAATATACTTACTATAGCTAGTATAATGAAGAAACTGGGAATTTACTATAACTATGAAATTCACATAATAACAAAACTCAATATAGGATCTGATACCACATTTAGTTAGATACAAATACTACTAAATACCAACATGAATAGTTAACTACCAAAGAAAATACATGAGAACTGACAATATCATATAAAAATATAAACAGACTTATCAGTGTATACAAATATATGATTATTTAGAAAATAATACTTTTTAAAATTTCGTACCACCATTCTAGACAAATCTAGTTTACATCTCATTTTTCACTCTACTTGGGATAAAAATTCAAGTTAAAAAGTAGTTTATGAAAAATTGAGATGTATACTATAATCCCTACAGCAAACTCCTAAGAAAATAACTTTTAAAAAATGGCAAAATAGAAAAAAAAAAGAAAAAAAGAAAATCAACAGAGGAATTTAAACGCACACTAAAAGAATACTTAACACAAAAAAAGCCAGTAAAGGAAGAATGGCAGGCATAAATCCAATTATATCAATAATCATATTAAATGGGAATAGATTAAGCATGCCACTTAAGAGGCAGAGATTATACTGATCCAAGGACATTACTTCTACAAAAGCTGTATTTCAGATTCAAAGACACAAATAGGTTGAAATAAAGAGTGGGAAAGATATTCCATACCCACAGTAAGAATAAGAAAACTGCAGGGCTACAGAAAAAGCAGATAAAATAGACTTTGAGATAAATAGTACTAACGACAAGGAGGAGTTATTTTATAATGACAAGAGTCAATGTCAGCAATATATAACATTTATAAAATGTAGCCATATGTAGATATATAACAGAAACTGTATAACAGAACTGAGTAGAAACAGAAAATCAGTAAGCATGTAAAAAGATTTAAACAATACTACTACCCAACTTGACCTAACCTTAAATTTAGAGAACATTCCACCCAAAGACTGCTCAGAATACACATTCCTTTTAAGCACATATCAGACTTTTTCCAGAATTGACATGCTAGGCCACAAACAAATCTATATAAGTTAAAACTTTTTTTTTCACGTTTATTCATTTTTGAGAGACAGAGTAAGACAGAGCTCAAGCAGGGGAGGAGCAGAGAAAGGAGGAGACACAGAATCCAAAGCAGGCTCCAGGCTCTGAGCTGACAGCACAGAGCCTAATGTGGGGCTTAAACCCACTGACCATGAGATCATGATCTGAGCTGAAGTTGGACGCTTAACCGACTCAGCCATCCAGGCACCCCTATAAGTTTAGAGTCATAAAAAAGATGTTCCCTAACAATTATAGAATAAATTATTAAAAATTCCTAACAGAAAGATATTTGGGGGAATCCATGGGTCAAAGAAGATATCAAAAGGAATATTAAATATTTTTTCAATAAAAATTAAAATGCAACTTATCAAACACTAAAGTAGTGTTTATTAGGAAATTTATAGATTTTAAGGCTTATCTTAGAAAAGTCTCAAATGAATAATCTAAACTTCCCACCTTAAGGAATTAGAGAAGGCAAATTAAATCCAAAGCAAAAAGAAAAAAAACATTAAAGATAAAATAAAATCCAACAACAAAAAAAAAATCAATGTATTCTGAAGCATGCTCTTTGGAAAAAAACAAAAAAAAACCAATACTGACAAAGCCTTAGATAGAATGACCAAGAAACAAAGAGAGAAAAGCAGACACAAATGACCAAAAACGGGAATGTAAAAGAGGACATCACTATTGACCCTTCAGAAATTAAAGGGATCATAGAGGCATACTATGAGCAAGTTTAAACCAACAAATTATGAGAATTTGTATTAAAAACATGAAAGTCCTAAAAGGACACAAACTACCAAAATTGACTACAAGAAATATAAAATCTGAATAAATCTGTAACAAATAAAGACACTGAAATACATACTAAAAACCTTCAACTAAGACAGGCTTAGGAACACATAATTTCACTAATAAAGCTTATGAAATATATAAGAAACAACTTATTTTATGAGGTATTACCTTGATACCAAAGCCAGACCTCAATAGGAATCAATATCCCTCATGAACATAAATACAAAAATCCTTTCTAAAATATTAGCAAATTAAAGTCAGCAACATAAAAAAGTATAATACATTATCAGCAAGTGAAATTTATCCTGAGTATGCAAGGTAGGTTAACCATCTGAATATCAATGTAAAAATTATGTTCATAGAATAAAGAATAAAACCCACATGATCATTTCAACAGATGGAGAAAAAGCACACAACAAAACCCAATACCCATTCATGAGGAATAGGAGGGAACTTCTTCAGTTCATTACAGGGCACCAATGATAAAGAAGTCTACAACTAACATCATACTTAGTGGTAAAGGCAACCCCCGCCCCACCAAATATCAGAACAAGGATGTTTGTTCTTACTTCTTCTAGGCTCTGGCCAATGCAGTATGCCAAAAATAATAAACTTTTAAAAAATGTTATGGGGTGCCTGGGTGGCTCAGTCAGTTAAGCATCTGACTTCAGCTCAGGTCATGATCTCACTGCTCGTGAGTTCAAGCCCCTTATAGGGCTTTGTGCTGACAGCTTGGAGCCTGGAGCCTGCTTCGAATTCTGTCTCTAATCTCTCTGCATCTCCCCTTCTCACTCTCTGTCTCTGTCTCTCAAATATAAAATAAAACATAAAAAGAATTTTAAACTTAAAAAATTTAAAGATATTACATGCATTCAGATTAGAAAAGAAGTGAAATTATTACCACATGACATTATCCTATATGTGGAAAATCCTTAGGAACCACTAAAAAAACTACTAGAGCCAATAAACAATGTTAGCAAGGTCACAAGATTTAAGATCAGTATACAAAAATCAATTGCATTTCTATATTCTAGCAAAAATGTGGAAATGAAACTAAGATCACAATTCCATTCAAAACAGCACTACAAGGAATTCTTAGGGAAAAAAATTTTTTTAATAATTAGAATATTTGTACAATGTTATAATCACTGCTTAGAGAAAAAAATCTATATAGAGAAATATTCCATGCTCTGGACTGGCAGACTCAATATTGTTAATATAGCAATTTTCCTCAAATTAATCTACAGATTCAACATAATCCTTTAAAAAATCCCACCTGGCTTTCTTTTTTTTTAACAGAAACAAGCTGATCCTAATTCACATGGAAATCAAAAGACCTCCAATAGCCAAACAATTTAAAAAATAATAACAAAGTTAGAAGACTCGATACTAGCAATATCAAAACATGGTAAGAAGTTACATTAATCAAGACAGTACATTATTAGCAAAAGTCTAGGTGTAAGGACAAGATCCACAATGAGAACTGAGAGTCGAAAAAAAATTCTTTAAGTTTATTTATTTTGAGAGAGAGAGAGAGAGAATGAATATATCCCAAGCAGGCTCTGTGCTTCTGGGTGTAGGGCTCAATCTCACGAACCTTGAGATCATGACCTGAGCTGAAACCAACAGTTGTATGTTTAACCAACTGAGCCACCCAGGCGCCCCCCAAAATACATTCTCATATTTATGCTGGATAGATTTTCACAAAGATAGTTCAATGGGAGACAGGACAGTCTTTCCACAAATGATTTTGAGACAACCAGATATCATATGTAAAGAAAATGAACTTAGGCCCTTTTCTCACACCACATACAAAAATTAAATCAGTTGGGTCAGAGATTTAAGTGTATAAGCTAAAATGATAATCTTCTAAAAAGAAAATACAGTAGAAAATCTTTCTGGTCTTCAGTTAGACAAAGAGTTCTTAGACAACAAAAGCATGAGCCATGAAAAGAACTATTAAACTGGACTTCACTAAAATTCACAACTTTTGCACTTTCAAAGACACCAGCAAAAGAATAAAAACAAGCCACAGACTGGGAGAAAATATTAGCAAATCACATATCTGACAATGCACTTGTATTCAAAATATAGATGAACTCTCACAACTGAATAAGGCAAAAATCCAACTTAAAAATGGGCAAAAGACTTGCCTGAATAGACGCTTTACCAGAGACCAACACATGAATGACTTATAACCACAAAAAAAGTGCTCAACATCATTAGTCAATAGAAATATGCTAATTAAAACCACAATGGAATACCAAGACAAACCCACTAAATTGGCTATTAAAAAAGATACATAATATCAAGTATTGGTGAGAATGCAAAGAAATAGAACTTTTTTTATTTTTAAGAAACTGGAACCCTTACACATTGCTGGTAGGAATGTAAAATGGTACAGCCATTTCTGAAAATAGGTAGTTTCTTCAAAGTTAATTTATCATAGGACCCAGCAATTCCATTTTTAGAAACCTAAGAAAAATGAAAACATGTACCCAAAGACTTGTCCATGAATGTTCAAAGGAGCATCATTCATAATAGTAAAAAACTGTGAGCCAAGTGTCTAACAAGCAGTAAAAAAGTAAACAGTATATGTTATAGCAATACAATAAAATATCATTCAACAATAAAAGAAACAAAATGCTGATACATGCTAGGCCATGGATGAACCTCAAAAATATGATGACAAGTCAAAGAAGCCAGATGCAAAAGACTGCAATATAGCATGATTCCTTTTGGATGAAATGCCTGGAAAAACTTATAGAAACATAAAGTAGATCAGTGGTTGCCTGAGGCCAAAGAAGGGATATGGGAGCTGAGAGCAGACGCTAACTACAAACAGGCTTGAGAAAAATTTGGGGGGAGATGGAAAAGTTCTAAAACTGGATAGTGTTGATGGTTACACAACTCCATAAATTTACTAAAAACCAGTCAACTGTGTAATTACATTAGGTTAATTTTACATTATGTAAATTAAACCTCAATAAAGGTGAAAAATGCAATTGGAGATATTACCCTCTTTTAGCTAGCAATAAACATCTTTCCATAATTCAATTATTTTCTTTAAAAATTATCATATGTAATAAACTTATTGCACATATAAATTACATATTAATAATACCTGGAAATTCAAACACAATGATTTGATGCTATTAGTTAACTGTAACTTGGACTTGACTAAAATTTGTGAAGAATAAAGAAAGCAATCATGTTATTTAATCCAGCTCATAATGCTGGCACCTGCACATAGTTAAAGACTATTTCAATTACCCTGGGATGGCAGTTATACTGAATATAATTATCTTGTTTGGGATAGATTCACTGATATACAAGGGCAGAAAGGTATTTTATAAATAATCTAGTGCAATCCCTTTGTTTTACATATGAAAGGAAGCAAAGGAATGAAATAATGTGTTTAAGAGGATACTTTTTTCTTTAATATTTATTTATTTATTTATTTTGAGAGAGAGTAAGCTTGCACAAGCAAGGAAGGGGCAGAGGGAGAGGGAGAGAGAATCCCAAGCAGGCTCTGCACTATCAGCACAGAGCCCAATGTGGGGTGGCTCTGTATCAGAATCATGAGACCTGATGCTTAGCTCAGTCACCCAGGCACCCCAACAGCACACTTTCAAAGTTAATTGAAAGCTTCCCAATCTTTCTAAGTCTTCTGACTTTCTTGCTCTTTCTGGGAAGTGTGATTATGCTGAAAGAAGAAAATGATAGAAGATTATAAGGAATAATCATAGGGAAATATCCAGGTAACAGCAAAGATGATATGAACAAATCTCTCCCAACCCCAACTTGTTGGTTCTTTTTATATTCTACAAAAAAATGGAAGAAATTTTTACAGGGAAAAAAAAAAAGAAAATTTTACAAAGTCATTAATAGATTTACATCATTTAATACTCATGACATCCTCATGAAAGCATCTTTATTACCTTATTTAATAATTGGAGAAACTAAGGTTCAAAAGAACTTGTCACTGGTGAAAGAAAGTCTGTAAATAATTAAGCCAGAATTTTAATACTAAATTTATATGATTTCAAAGCCCATGTCCATTTTCCCACACTTTCAGGTACTTTAGAGCAGTAACCCCCAAAACAATCCTTTTCAATAAATATTGTTTGTGTCCAATATTTATAAATTTTATTCAAAAACATATTTCTAGACAATAGACAAAATAAACATTTAAAAAGGATAACATTTTAAAAGTATGTCTCAGGTTCTAATTTCCTTTGCACAATGAGCTAAAGTATCTTGCACACCCCATTCCACCTACTGTATCTTTCCCAGTAGACATATATGCCACTTTGGAAACCACTATTCTAGCTATGACTGTATTTTTCCAGAACTGAGTATCATCATCTTTTGAAATTTTCTTTCTTGATACTTTACCCCCACTTAAGTGTGGGTTTTTAATGTTTATTTATTTGCTTTGAGAGAGAGTGTGTGAGCCATGGGGGGTCAAAGAGAGAGAGGGAGAGAGAATCTCAAGCAGGTTCCACACTCAGGGCAGAACAAGATGTTGAGCCTGATCCCATGACTGTGAGATCATGACATCAGCCAAAATCAAGAGTCAGTTGCTTAACTGACTGAGCCACCCAGGTGCTCCAAAACTTATGTTTTTCTATTCTTATTCTCTTGTACTTCTAGGCTCTTGAAATTGGAAATACATTCCACTTAAAATTTCAAATAGCTCCATCCAATACAGCTAAACATTCTTACTTAAAATTAAGGTTTTTACATGACTAAGAAAAAAGAACTGAAAACTATAATGTTTTTAAAAGACTGAAAATTTTCCATTAAAAAGTTTATAGTGTTTAGGTTGGGAAAAAAAACCAAAAAATAAAACAAAACAAAAAGTAAAGTAAGTAAAAATGAGATACTTCCATAATACTAACATTGACTTTTTAATGTAAGTGGCAAGCAATCCCTGAACCTCACAGAAAGTAAAATCTGTTTTTTAAAGCTAAATAAAGACTATTGTTGATTAGTGTTACAAGAAACAGTGAAGGCAGAATCAGGTTCAGTATGTACTTCCTTAGAGTTCAATGACTACAATACTTCATTAGAAGTGTGCTATAAAGTATTACCATCTAGCTTAAGATGCTTAAATAGATCTGACATTGGATTACCTTTTACCAATTACGACATACAATTCAATATAAAGTAAAATCTTGCTTCTCAAATTCAGTTTTTACTGTCCAATTGTCTAACATCTTTCCAGATGTTAGAACTCCTCCTCCTACCTAATCAAAATCATTCTCTTATATACTGACATACAGCCACTTCATTAAAAACCAGTGTCTTTCACTGGTTTATAAGATTCTCCGTCCCCAACCAATATACCCTTTCTTGGGGTGGTAAGTGACCCCACTGAGAATGCATATTCTAAAATATCTTTCACAAAACTTTATATTATATTGTTATAAGAATTTTTAAAAAATAACGACAAATTGCAGGAAAAGTGTACTTGTGTTACTCAAGAGAACTGATCTTCCTGAAAGAGTTCCTACAATATTTGCAAAACACAGAAGAGACAAAAGCAAAGTTGCAAGAACAGGAGTTGGCCAGGACAGGCATCCAAAATAAATAAATAAATAAATAATAAAAATAAAAAACTGCAACAGACTTAATGATTGTGCTAATATTTGGTGCTAAATTCATACAGAAAACTGTAAGTGGTTACAGACATATAAAGCTCAAGATAACTACAGTCAAAAAAGGGGGCCAGAAGGAAGGAAGTAATAAAGAAGGAAGAAAGAAAAAAGGGAAGGAAGAAACGATAGAGGGAGGGAAGAAAGAACCAACTTTTTTTTTCACTGAAAAAGTTCTATAGGTCAAGCCACTGATTTTCAGAATGCCTCTAAGTGGTTTAACCACCTGATTTCAACAATGTTGCTTATATCTGTACTACAGTTATCTCTACAGTAGACAGGAAACAGCATTGTTAATAATGCACTTTTAATCTATTACTGATATGTTTCATTTGGGCTGTTATTATATATCCAATCACTTATCAGATATCTCCACAGTGATCTTCATGGGCATCTCCAATCATAGCAGCACCAAAATGATCACCCTATTCTCTCTACTCTATCTTTAAACCACTGCTTGACTTATTCTTCTAAAACTGATTTGTTTGTTTAAACTACGTTACCTTATATCTGATACATACTTCTAGTCCTCCATTCTGCAATATTATTTATAAAATTCTGAGTTCATGTTAAATTATGAACTACTTGATGGCACAGACATTATCAATTTTTAATATTCCCAGTGCCTGTCACAGGACCAGGCATTTTCACATGCTGAATAAATGTTATACATAACTGTTGGCTTGCTAATAAGTACCTTACCACACACATATATGGTGCACAACCAAATTGGATTTTTTTAAAAAAGGCTTTTTCTAATGTTCTATCAAAATAAAGGTTATCTGATCAAGAGAAGGTTTTTCCTTGTGTTATCTGTGCTTTGAGCTCTTAACACCTGTGGCAACACATTAAAGTAGGAGTTGCGAAGTCAAATGACAGTGACCATGAAGCCACTTTAAATGAGTAAAAGCAAAGATGGATAGAAAACAAGAGAAGAAGTGGCAATCAGAATACCCAAAACAACAATGCCAAATGACTGTGGCCATTGGGAATTCAGCTAATGTGGCCAGATCTTAAAGTGTTCAAGAAGCTTGATACCTGTTGTTCCTTTTTTTTTTTTTTTGCCTTTTCAACAGGGGTTACTAATTTTAAATCTTGGCCACTTTCTTTTCTATTCTATTCATTTCTTTCTTTTCTTTTTTACCCCCAAGGAAAACCAGTCTGCAGGACAGATTTGGCCTATAAGGCATCAGTTTGTGTGCTCTGAAAAGAATGTAATTTAACAGATAATGACAGATTATTTGGTTTGGTTCAAGGAATCCAAATATTACTTTGATTTTTTTAACTTACTTCTTGCCTTGTTCCTCAGGCTCATATCTATGCAACCCTTTCTATCTTTCACTATGATACAATCACATTCCAGAAAGTCTTTTAGTTCCAGAAAGTCTTCTTCCTGTTTTGCTCCCTTTATAAACCTTCAGCATGAAAAATTATCCACTTCCTCAAGTGTAAAGTATCACTTTCTCAATCCCTGAGGTTCTAATTCTTACTCTGGTCACTGCCTCAGGGAAGCATCCTCCCACCTTCCTAGATTTATGTCCTCAGTTAAACATATTCTCAGGTACTCTGTGCTATTCCCAAAAACACTTGTAAAACTATAATGAAATAACCATTTCTGTAACTAGTTGCTTAATAACTAGTCCCTCCCTAGACATCAAGTTCTAAGAGGGTAGGAAATGGGTGTATCTTGTTCATTACTGTATGCTGATCAAGCACGGCAAGTGACATAGCCACATAGCCTAATTGGTCTTTTCTACCCTTTTCACTCCTAGGCAATTTAATACAGAGCCAGAGATTCTGTTAAAATATAAGCCAGATCATGTCACTCCTCTGTGATCAAAATCCTTCAATACATTCTTTCTCATTCAGAATAAATGCTAAAATCCTTAAAATGATCTAGAAATTTTCAATATGAATTATATTTCTTAACCAGAAATTGGTTTTGACAATTCTTTTATCCTCAGTAAAACAGCACCTGTATCTTATTTTAGAAAACATTATTTACGTAATTTAACTGTTATATAAGTTGGTAAGAAAAGATGTAATGTTGGCTTGGAAACTAAAAAATGAAGCAAGGGATTCTTGGTCTTTCTTCAGATCTCATATATCTACAATATATACTTATATCTGAACTCAAGAAATTTCAGATGAAAGCAAATGGTTTTATACTGTTAATCATAAAACAAATATTAGCGGGATATTTTACCTATTTAGAGGAAAAAAGGTTTATAGTTCTAATGTTAACAAGACCAACTCCTCCTTTCAAATCAAACCAATAAACGTTCTGCTTGAGTTCCAGCAAAAGATCAAGTTCAGTTACAGCCACTCTGATTCTAACAATAACTGTTTAAATCTGTTCATGATAGAAAATACATAAAATGTATTTGCCCACTCTACCACTAATCATTTTTCACTTGAATTTATACTGTCTAGAACAATTGGTGTGATTCACTGCAGTGAATTAAAAGAAGCCACAAATTCTCTGCTAGTCCTTACCCTGAGGTGAAGTCTAATTTCCCTCCCTTTGAATCTGGGCTGACCTCACTGACTTTCACGGTGAATAAAATTCAGCAGAAATGACTTGGGATTCCCAAAGTTAAGTCATAAGCGGCTTTGAAGCTTTCACTCAATCATTTTACACTCTCTGGGAGCCCTGATCCACCATGTCAAATGTCAGTGTACCACACATTCATGCAAGTAATTCTGTGTCCTGTGATTCTATGTTCTATTTGATGTCCCAGATGAGCCCAGCCACTGGCCATCCCCACCAAGGTGACACTCATTGAATGAAACCATCTTGGACCACACAGACCAGTCAAATGAATACCTCTAAGTAATCTCCATCAATACTACGTGAATAGAGCTGAGCCCTACTTGAATTCCTGACCCACAAAATCGTGAGACGTAAGAAAACGGTTGTTCATTTAAGCTACATTTAAATATGGGATATTTTGTTACAGAACAACAGATGAATGGCACATTCAGAAACATTTTTATTAAGTGGGCAACAAAAGTTTTCATTTCAGATTTAATACAATCTATATTCTTTTCCCTATTTTTCCTAGAAACCAAATCTATTTCTTATTTTAACCTTATTTTCCACTTTGCTCCTTAAAACTTAAATGACAGCATATAATTAATCTTTATGTGCTTAGGATAGCAAATTTTAAGTTTTTAAAGGGATTATAACAGAAGAAAAACCACAATCTCATTTTGTACTTAAAGAAAATTTTGTTCACTAAACAGTTTATTAACAAGCAACTTCTCACAACATTTAAAAATACTTAATTAACTAACACATAAAGATATAACTCCCTTCTACCTAGAAAACAAACAACTGATATGTGATTAGGAGGAATGAGAAGTACCGTCCTGAAAAGAGTAGGGAGTAATATACAAGTAAGGAAAGAATGAGAATACTGAATGAAAAACTCAGGGTCCACTGTCATAATGCTATCTGTTTCTTTTTTTAATTTTTTAAAATTTTTTATTTTTGAGAGACAGAGACAGAGAGAGACAGCGTGAGCAGGGGATGATCAGAGAGAGAGGGAAACACCGAATCCGAAGACAGGCTCCAAGCTCTGAGCTAGCTGTCAGCACAGAGCGTGATGCGGGGCTCGAACCCACGAACTGGGAGATCATGACCTTAGCCAAAGCTGGACGCTTAACCAACTGAGCCACCAAGGCGCCCCCTTAATTGGTTTTTTAAATTACTTGATACACACACCTATAAAAATGGCCAAAATCTGGAACACTGAAAACACCAAATGCTGGAGCAACAGAAACTCTTGCCTTATTCTTTTTTGGAAGACATGTGGAAGGATATTTGAAAGACCATTTGGCAATTTCTTACAAAACTAAACATACTCTTACCATACAATCCAGCAATCATACTGCTTGATATTTACCCCAAAGAGCTGAAAACTAATGCCCACACAAAAATCTGCACATGGGTGTTTATAGTAGCTTTAATCATAACTGGCAAAACTCAGAAGCAACCAAGAGGACTGTTCTTCCAAAGGTGAATGAATAAATTGTGATACATCCAGACAATGGAATATTATTCAAGACTAAAAAGAAATGAGCTATTAAGCCATGAAAAGATATGGAGGAATCTTAAATACTTATTACTAATAAGAAATAAATTAATCTGAAAAGGCTACATGTGATATGATTCCAAATTCTAGAAAAGGCAAAATTAAGGAGTAAATAAAAAGATCAGTGATTGCCAGGGGTGGTGAATAGATAAAACACAGAGGATTTTTAGAGCAGTAAAAATACTCTGTATAGTATTATAATAATGGGTACATATCATTACAGTTGTCCAAATCCAAAGAATGTACAAAATTCAAGAGTAAACCCTAAAGCAAATTATGGATCCTGGGTTATCATGATGTGTCAGTGTAGGTTCATCCTTCATTTAAGAAGGAAAAATAAAAGGAATCATTCTGGTGAGTGACATTCATAATAGAGGAGGCCATACATGTGTGGGAAGGGGGGCGGTATATGGGAAATTTATGTAGTTCAATTTTGCTGTAAACCTAAAACTGGTCTTTAAAAAGTCTTTAAAAATTGCTTGATTTCACAACCAAATAAAGAAAGTAAAAAATGACATTTATATTGACTGGTAAATGTGAAGGGATGGAGAACAAAGAATATAAATGTAATACATATATTTATTACTTATGCAAGTCAGTTAACTCTTTTGAGGTTCATGTCTTTATCTGATAAATGAAGATACTTCCCACAGTCTTCTATTGTCACTGAGGATTACAGACAATGTACATGAACAAAAAGCATCTTGCACAGATGGGCCATGGTGGTGGATGAGAGTTCAGTAAATACAGCCATAGAATCACTACTATTATTATTAGGAAAGTGTATAAAATAATACATAAAACTTACAACATGGCAACTAAATAAAAAATAGTTATAAGGCAATCAAATTACATTTTAAGGTGTAACTAACATAAAATGCTGTAACTGTCACATTCAGTTAACTAGTATTAAATACCTACTACACTTCCCAGGTACACGGACGGCTACCTTAAGAAAGGTGGGTAAACTGACAGAAGCATTTTAAGGCTAAACTCAATTTTAGTACAGGTTAATCATATGATAGATGATTACAGAAGCAGCTCTCTGTCACTGACAAAAATGAAATCTTGAGAAGGAAAAATACAGTTAACTAAAATCAACATAAAATCCTAATAATTAATTTTGATAATTAAAAGAATGACCTCTCATCTGCAAAACTGAGTACTAAAGTTACAGCAAAGATGCATTTAACAAGTTCTCTAATATGGTAAGGTGCTTTGAAATGAGCCAAAGGGATTAAGTTAGAAAAGATGTTTATTCTCACAGCCAAGAAGGTAAGATAGATCAAGGGGACAAGGAATCTACTGAAGTATGAACTAGACTTAGGAATGGCACGAGAATGAGAAGACAAGATTCATAAATGATATCTAGTGAAATGAGCAAAGCAGGATCTTAAAACAAATTTATGACCTAGAAGTCTGGGAGACAGAGTATGGAATTCTGTGTTTGGGGGTATTTGGACCCAAAAAAAAGGTAGGGAATCTGAATGTGGAACATAGGAAAATGAACTGACAAGGGGAATCAAAGTTATGTAGGATATATGTCTCCTTTGTCTTAGCTCAGCCTCAAGAAGAAAAAGCCTCAAACAATACTGAATAGTGTTAAAATTAATTATAAATTAATTATAATTCCACCACTTACCAGTGAATGACTCTGGATTATTTAAAAGTTTCCTCAGATATGAATTGAGGATAATCATACCCAAATCATAGTTATTTTAAATATGATGTGAGATAATGTATAGAAAAATTAACGGAAAAGACACTCAATAAACATTATTAACAGTTTTGAGATGCAAAATGATATGGTAGAAAAAAGATTTGAAAATATTAATATTAATACTATTAATAAATAGCGTCATTCACTGAATACCTCTGTATGCCAAGCATTTGCTACTTTACTTATATAAATTTTAATCACTATATTCTTATACTAACTCTTCTATATTTATGTAATATCTATGTAAGTAAACAAAATAGCTGCTTAATAACATTGTAAAATATTTTCCTCTAAAAATACATTTTTATGTCTAAACCTGACATTAAGGATAAACGGTATATAAAATTACATTAACAAAGATACTGACACACTGGAAGTAAACAGTCCAAGAAAAAGGCCTTCCGCAGAAGCCTCTGAGAAACATCACAGAAAACTGAAACAAAATAAAAACATCTGGGATGGTGTTAGGTAAAGAAAATCCTGAAAAGGAATTTGAGAGATGAGAGTTTAAGAACGTATTTCATATATTAGCTAGACTGGGGATTTTTTGTTATTATTGATAATAACAGTAGCTAATGCCTGATATGCATGTTACCTGCTGCTTTATATTCACAAAATTTAACTTTCATGGCAATGTTGCAATGTAAATATTATTCATTCAACAAAAATTTGAGTACCTACTATGTGCCAGGCATTGTTAATACAACTGTACACAAGATAATAACAGTGTTCCTGCCCTGTCCATAACATGTAGACTATTACAGAAACTGAAATTTAGGCTAAGCAGTTTGCCTAAATACATATAGCTAGTAAGGAAGAGTGAAGATATGGACTGAAGTCTAAAACCCAACCTTCTACCAACTACATTTACTCTACCTCAACACAATAAAAAAATAAATTCTATAATGCTGACAAACTACAAATTATAAGTGATATAAAATTTCCTCAATAAAAACAAAAACCATCACATTATTTACTGTTTCACTAATAATTTATGAATAATTGGTTTTATTTAATTCTAATTCAATGCTAAATGCAGTTATAA
This sequence comes from Suricata suricatta, assembly GCF_006229205.1. Classification (NCBI taxonomy): domain Eukaryota; kingdom Metazoa; phylum Chordata; class Mammalia; order Carnivora; family Herpestidae; genus Suricata; species Suricata suricatta. Next base: position 119,820,833 of record NC_043705.1, read on the forward strand.
CACTTAAAGGATTAAAAACCTGGATATTAGTTCAAGAGGAAAATAGCTGTTATCCAAAGTTAACAGCTATAGTCACAGAGTTCTACATTATCTGATCTAGTTTGATAGATTACTTAAGCATTCCTATTAACAAATCAAAGAATTCTAAAGAAAAAACAGTAATAGACCTTTGTAGAAAGCAAAAACATCAGCCACAAATTATAACAATGCCATCTATAGGACAATTAGCAGAATGCAGATAACTAACTGCAACTTGTAAACAATTCTTAACCATCTTCATTAGGAATTTATAGAATGAAAATTAATCATCAATAAAACCCTCAAAACTGGATCTTACTCTACACATTATAAGACTGGAAAATGGCAGGACTCAATTTGTAATTCTTATATAACTATATTTGAGCTTCTGTAAATAGTGAACACTTTCACACCTACCAGCATTAGTTGGGTCCTACTACTTAATAATATACAACCTTTCAAATATCATATTCAAGCCAAAAAGTGAGTATCTAATACAGACTTTATAGAGAAAGCCCAAATATCTCAAGACTAAACTATGTTATAAGTTAACTTCCATGATTTCAGAAAAAAATTTCTCCTATAAATAGGATTTTACAAGAGTATTTAACAGAATACCTAACTTGTAAGTAATACAATTATTTCAAGTTTCAGGTCACAGAAAAAAGAATGAAAACAAAGGTATGAAACAGGTCAATTTCTGCAAAGGATCTTAGAAATTTCTAATAAAAACTTTTTATAAAGAAAAATTTTTTAAATTAAAGATTAGCCTAGTTACTAAATTAAGAAATACCAATAAAATAATGCCCTCAACTTATTCATGCAGGGAAAGAAAAATAAATGTAAAAATTTTGCCTGAAAGAATAGCATCACTGGCTCACATAAGCCAGCTTCTACTGGATGAGTTACAACAAATCTTTTCTTTAAAAAGTATTTTTTCTTTAACTCTGTCTACAGAGATATTACTGGAGAGTACCTGAAAGTCCTTAAAGGTAAGGTGGTGGAATAGAAAGCTGTAGTTTAAATCTACAAATATACTGCCTGACCTATCATCACTCACACTTTAAAATTCGCTTTATCGAAAGTAAGGAAAGATAAACCAGTTTACAAGGGTTTGCTTTTTGACATGTCCTTTATCCTCTCAACAAAATTGTCATGGTACATAAAATTATCAAGTCTAGGTATAATAACATATACCTAGATATAATATATATGAACACTAGGCAAAAAAAGTGGACCTCAGAGAGGTTCTTACTTGCATAACTTCATAAAATGAATAAGTAGGAAAGTCAAATCCAGGACTCTGGGAAATAAAACCTACTATAGGTTTTATATTACCATGCAGTAATCCCAAATATCACAGTCAAAAAACCAAAGTGAGCCCAGAGAAATTAGATAGATATGTGCTTGGTACTTCCCATAGTACATGCTAGGTTAAAAGTATAATACACACTAATAACTAAAGGAAACTCTAACCACAGTTTTGTTTCACACACAAATCTTATGGATTCTAAATAAAATCCTTTCTAAGAATATACTCCTGGGGTCCTAGCTAGCTCTGTCAGAAGAGCATGCAACTCTTGATCTTGGAGTCCTGAGTTTGAGCCCCACACTGGGCACAGAGCTTACTTTAAAAAAAAAAAAAAAAAAAAAAAAAAAAGGAAGGAAGGAATGAAGGAACTGCTAAATTGGGCAACCTCAAAATGAGGTTTTCTATTCTATGTATAACATGATTTTCTTTATTCAAATATCAAGCTAACAGATATGTTTAGGGTAAGAAACAAGAGTAAAGAAATTATAATAAAGATCCAATTTTTAAGAAATGGGCCCAAATCCAAGGTTATTACATGAAAAACAAGGGAGTAGGAAATAGGCAGTAAAAGAAACTAATAATATACTTTTAAGAATCAATGTATTTTAGCAATAAAGAACAGCAATATTGCATTTCAGCAATAAAAGAATCATTTGTGCCCCTTTATTAATGAGTTATATTTTATCAAAGCAATATAAAACTATTTAAATAAAGTTTTAAAGCATTAATCAATTTTGTACTTCGGGTGCCTAGGTAGTAGCTCAGTTGGGTGAGTGTTTGACTCCTGATCTTGGTTCAGATCATGATTTCATGGTTCTTGAATTCGAGCCGCCTGTACAGCCCACCTTGGGCTCTAACAGTGCAGCGTTTGCCTGGGATTTTCTCTCTCTCCCTCTCTCTCTGCCCCTCCCCTGCTCACACGTGCACTCTCTCTCAAAATAAATACTTTATTTTTTTTTAAATTTCTTTGAAGCGTATTTATTTTTGAGAGAGAGAGAGAGAGAGAGAGACAGACAGACAGAGTGCTAGCGGGGAAGGGCAGAGAGAAGGAGAGAGACAGAATCTGAAGCAGGCTCCAGGTTCTGAGCTGTCAGCACAGAGCCTGATGTGGGGCTCGAACTCAATCCATGAAATCATGACCTGAGCCCAAGTCAGACACTTAACCAAGTGAGCTACCCAGGCGCCCCTATTTTATTATTATTATTTTTTTTAAGTTGGTTTATCTTGAGGGAGCGAGTGGGGGAAGGGGTAAAGAGAGGGAGAGAGAGAGAATCCCAACCAAGCTCCACATTGTCAGTGCAGAGCCCAATGAAGAGCCTGAACTCATGAACCCCGTGATCATGGCCTGAGCTGAAGTTGGAAGCTTCATGAACTGAACCACTTATGCACCCCAATAATTAAAAATTTTTTGTACTAATCACATTCATTTTGGAAAGATGGCATTTTCATAAAATAGCTTTATAAATTATAGGATTTTACTCTGTAGTAAATTAGTTTGCCTTTACCTAATTAAAGGCAAACTAAGATCCTTGCTATTTTATGTGTGTGCGTGAAGCTGCAAAATTGGTAAAAGTCAGTGACAGTACAGACTTATCATCCTAACTTCTCAAGTCCTAAATCATCACTTTTGATTCTGACTTGGCAAAAACATAAAGAAAATTAATCCTCAGTAGAATGCTAATCTTCATTCCATGGTAAGGAAGAAGGCAGGCACAGTATTACCAGATAGCTCCAAGCAAAGAGTCCTTTTTACTTTGCTTTGGTGTGACTCTTAGAATAAATGTCATTAGACTATTATGGTTGTAATGGTAATTTTGCTATAGTTTTAAGATTTTAGCCTAGATTTTTACATCTCTCACTCCATTTTCAAAACAGTACTCAAACCAAAAGCAGTATGTACTCATGGAAATAGCAGTAACAATTTTTACAAGAGATGAAATCTTATTTTTCAAGGTACATATAATGCACTTTAGGCCCAAGGGTAAAATGTAATATGGAATGAGTCTTTTGGTAGGTGTGAAGGGGTAGGGAGTTCCTAAAAAAATTAGCTAGAGAATTAGAGTATATTAGTTGGCACTGAGGAAAGAATAAGAATCTGAAAGTTTCTTAGAGAGGAGACAAAACTGACCCACTGTAAAATGTAATTTATGGGTCCTGAATGGTAAGATCAAACTAGCAAGAGCAAAAAATTTTGCAGTGGTCAAAGCAAAAAACTGGAATGGAGAGGAAAGTAGCCATAGTTACTTACAAGAGGCTGGGGAATACAAATCTCTAAATCTGTGTAGGTATGAAAAACATCTTCAAAGTGTGATATAAACATTACGGCTAAACATTATGGTTAAACCATTATTAAACAGCATGATTTAATCTTTTTAAAAAGTTGCTGAAAACCAGTCAGTAAAGTATTTTAAGATGAGAGAATAAGCTCAGACTTTAAAAAGAAACTTATTAGAAACTAACGAAAAGGTATATAACATCCCAGACACAGGTTAAAGATGCCAGCAAAAAGTACGTAAGGAAGCCAAGCTACAGAGAAGAAGAGTGCAGTGGAGGAGGTGGTGTCCATAAGCAACACTTTTCTTTGCTGAAAAACAATTACAAAATGAGACCATTTTAATAGCCAATAGTAGCAAAAAAACACAATATGCTATGTCCATTTTATAGAACACATGAAACAGCTTTGTAATTATCATTTAAGAACATTATTTCTTGTTCTATAGTAATGTGTTCTTTATTATCAAAGAATACAAATTCAGCCTGCTAATATAAAGCATTAACTCTAAACTTATGCACTCAAGTATCAAAAGCTGAGTGGCACATGTGTCCTAACAATTTGATCATGACTCGTTTAAGGTCTACTTGTGTGATTTTACCATATTCAAGTATCATCTGTGTACTATTATTTACTTAGTATTTTCTTTAAAATGGCTACTTATTGAAATGCTCTGATAAATAGGATGCTTGTAACAAGTGCTTTTCAAGTAACACAAACCTACTATATGCCCTTCAGTTCTCCTATCATCAAATTATGCCAACCTAGTCTTTGAAAACAGTTACATTTGTGTAACTTGAGATGCTTTTTCTTTCTCAAACTCCTTTTTACTCATGAAATCAGAGGTGTAATGTGCAACAGTTATATTTTTCTGATATTTGTATACCTTACCCCTCCCAGAAAAGCTGCTTGATATAATAACTTAAAAATGATGAGAACGTGTAATAGAGATAATGCAAGATATAAATATATTAATGTGATACTATCAACTGACAAATGGAAAGGCTTTCTTTTATTCTGAAGTTATCTCTCCTATTTTACCTTTTGTGTGTTAAAATGTTCCCTCCAACCACCATAAAAAGTTGGCAGTCCCATAGTAAAATTTAACTGGTTGGTAAAATTCACTTAAAGAACAAAATCACCTTTAGTGAAAACACTGGTACTAAACATGCTGACAATTCCAAAACAAAAACAAAAAGATGGCTTTAAAGTTTCAGAGAAAGCTGTTTCTTCCTAACTAAATCAGTAATTTAGTAAATAATTTTGGGGAAAGGGGTCACCTTCTGTCAAATTTATCAGAAAAAAAATTCCAAACATCTAAAGGAACTTGTAATAAAGAAGAAATATTCCAGAGGGTAATTATCTACCTTTATTATAGAAACTTCAAATTTGGATAAAGTATACTGAGAAAAGAAATTCCACTAATTTTCTTTTTCATCAGGAAATAGATGGGAGAAAAAGGACAATTACCATAAATGAAATGACAAGGGCAATTCATTTGCAACAACGAAGTGCAGTTATTCCACATACATTTTTCCATGGGAGATAATGATGTGGTAAAGAAATGAATACCAGATGCATTTCTTTATGTCTGTGTCCCACCAATGATAATAAATGATGAAATATTATTTCATTGACTTACAAGCTAACAGCCAGATCCTTAGGGAATCTGATACTGTGCAAAGAATTTCTGGTGTTCAATTAGCATCACTTTTACAAAAAATGAAGGCAGCTCTGGAGATCCTTAGGCATGTGTTACCACATACCACTATGTGGTAAGATTTACACTGTCTTTATATGTCAAAACAAAGGTCAGAAACCATTTAAATGAGAGTGATGAATACGAGCTGGCTATTTTTTTAAGCCTCTTTTGACTTCAACTGAACAAAAGTTAAATTGAAGAAAGTTACTGAGCTAATAACTGTTTCAGACATGTAAACCTTTATACATTCTTAATATTAAAATGTAATCCTGCAAATAGTGAATGTTTTAGTTTTTCCTTATCAATTTGGATGCTTTTTATTTCTTTTTGTTGTCTGACTTCTATGGCTAGGACTTCCAATACTACATTGAATAAAAGTGGTGAGAATGGACATCCTTGTCTTATTCTTGACATTAGGGTAAAGTCTATCACTGTTTTAGATGATACGACACTTTATGTTAAAAACCCTAAAAACCCCACCAAAAAAACCTACTAAAACTGATAAATGAATTCATTAAGGTTGCAAAATACAAAATCAATATACAGAAACCACTGCATTTCTATACACTAGTAATAATGCAGAAGAAAAAGAAATTAAGAAAATAATCCCATTTGCAATTGCACTAAAAATAATTTTTTAAAAACCCTAAGAATAAACTTAAAGAGGTGAAAGACCTGCACTCTGTAAACTATAAGACAATGATGAAAAATATTGATGTTGACACAAAGAAATGGAAAGACATTCTATGCTCATGGAAGAACAAATAAATTTAACAAGTCAACATTGTTAAAATGTCTGTACTACCCAAAATAATCTACAGATTTAATGCAAAATCTATCAAAATACCAACAGCATTTTTCACAGAACTAGAAAAAATAATCCTATAATGTGTATGGAACCAAAGAAGATTCCAAATAGCCAAAGGGATCTTGAAAAACAAAACTGGAGGTATCACCATTCCAGACCTCCAAGTTATATTACAAAGTGGTAGTAATCAAAGCAGTATAGTACACCAGTACAAAAACAGACACATAGATCAATGACATAGAGAAGAAAGTCCAGAAATAAACCTAATTTTATGGTCAATTAATCCTTGACGAAGAAGGAAAGAATATGCAATGGAAAAAAAGACAGTTTCTTCACCAATGGTGTTGGGAAAACTGGACAGCTTACATGCACAAGAATGAAAACGAACCACTTTCTTAAACCATACACAAGAATAATCTCAAAATGGATTAAAGATGTAAAGGTGAGACCTATAACCATAAAAACCCTAGAAGAGAGCACAGACAGTAATTTCTCTCACACTGGCCATAGCAACATCTTTCTAGATGTGTCCTAAAGCAAGGGAAACAAAGGAAAAAATTACTGAACTACATCAAAATACAAAGCTTCTGTACACCAAAGGAAAAATCAACAAAACTAAAAGGCAGCCTACTGAATAGGGGAAGATATATGCAAATAACATATCTGATGAAGGGTTAGTATCCAAAATATATAAAGAACTTATATTTAACACCTAAAAAACAAATAACCCAATTAGAAATAGGCAGAAGACATGAACACTTTTCCAAAAAAGAGCTCCATATCACTGACAGACACATGAAAAGATGGCCAACATCATTCATCATCAGGGAAATACAAATCAAAACCACAATGAGATATATCTCATACCTATTAGAATGGGTAAAATCAAAAACTCCAGAACAAGTGCTGATGAGGATAAGAGAAAGAGGAACCCTCTTGCATGGCTGGTGTGAATGCAAACTGGTACAGCCACTATGGAAAACAGTATGGAGGTTCCTCAAAAAATTAAAAATGGAACTACCCTATGATCCAGGAATCACACGACTGGGTAATAACCAAAAAATATAAAAACACTAATTCAAAGAAATATATACACCCTATGTTTATTGCAGCATTATTTATAATATCCAAATTATGGAAGCAACCAAGTGTCTATAAATGAACTGATAAAGAAGATGTGGTATATATACACAATGGAATATTATTTGGCCATAAAAAAGAAATCTTGCCAATTGTAACAACATGATTGGCTCTAAGAGTATAATGCTAAGTGAAATAAGCCAGTCAAAGAAAGACAAATACCATACGATTTTAGTCATGTGAAATTTAAGAAACAAACAAACAAAAAAAAAAAAACCAAGGGAAAAAAGAGGAAGACAAACCAAACCAAAACAAACAAACAAAAAAACAGATTCTTTTTTAATTTTGTAATGCTTTTTAAAATTTATTTTTTTAATTTTTTAAATGTTTTTTATTTATTTTTGAGAGACAGAGAGAGACAGCGTGAGCAGGGGAGTTTAGAGAGAGACAGCGTGAGCAGGGGAGAGTTAGAGAGAGGGGGGGAGACACAGAATCTGAAGCCAGGCTCCAGGCTCTGAGCTAGCTGTCAGCACAGAGCCCAACGAATCATGAGATCATAACCTGAGCCAAAGTCGGACGCTTAACTGACTGAGCCGCCCAGGCGCCCCAACAAACACAGATTCTTAACTACAGAGAACAGATGGTTATTAGAGGGGAGGTAGGTGGAGCATGGGTAAAATAGGTGAAGGTAAAATAGGTGGGTGGGGCATGAGTAAAATAGGTGAACAGCACACTTATCCTGATGAGCACTGAGTAATATATGGAACTGTTAAATCACCAAATCATACACCTGAAACTAATAGAACACTATCTTAACCATACTGGAATTAAAAATTAAATTAAAAAAAAATTAAATATAATTCTCTCCTTTTGATGCTACAGTTGAGATACAGCTTCAGTGTTTTTTCATAAGGGTATTATTTTTGAGAAAATTCCCATCAAGAATTATTAGAGCAAAAAAAACTATTGAACCTGTATGTACGGCCCTCTGAATGTAATCTATTAAGAGATTTTGGACGATAATTTACCAAACTTGATAAGAACTATGTAGGAAGAATCTGTATAGGAATCAATCAATTTGAGGAATACTGTTAATTGATTTTTGTCTAGTAAATTTAGAACATCTTAAGATTATTAAAAATAAAGTTTTCTATTGTTTATAGTTCTATTCAAATGTTTATTAAAAATTAATTTTGAGCCATACTTAGAAATATAAATGCTACTAAAGTTTATATAAGTTTCATTAATCTATATAGACATTTCACATGTGTTTAAGATAAACAAAACCTTTTGGATATTTTCTCAGAAATACATTAGAATTTACACCTCTGAAAAATGTCCAAATAAATGCCCAAGAATAAGGTAATGGTTGTATACTGGGTTCTATACAAGTGTTTGATAAACCACACTCAGAAAAACACTACTAATGCTATTTTAACAGTAAATAATATAAATTTTAGAGAGAAAAATAAAAACTCCCTGAGAAAAACCTTTTAAAAAATCTCAAAAAAGTTCTGAGTTTAAAATACTATTTTAAAGTAGCTATTGTTAAAAATCTGAAAACTACGTAAGCTCTCCAAATCATAATATTCTATAACCAAGCAAACTACTAAACCCTCAAATTCAGTTTACACTTACTATACAGTTTTGAAGGTAATAAATAAAAATAGGTTATGTGAGAAATAGTCATTAAAGCAATAAGCTGCTTCCCTATCACTAAAATTGTTAAAAAATATTTTCCTACAATTTAATAAGCAGAATTATGGCAACAATGGCCATTATCCACAGGTTTTAAGACTATCAACACTATTTCTTGAGCTAAACTACAAAATGCGACAGACATTTATTGGGTACCCAATATCCACATGCTCTCCATATAGCCATACACTAAACAATAGAGCAGAGCCATGTAACTAGTTCTGGCTAATGCATCATGAGTAGAAATGACCTATGTGTCATTTCACAGCTGAAATATTTAAGAGCCGGATAGCCTGGGTGGCTGAGTCAGTTAAGTGTTTGACTTCGACTCAGGTCTTGACCTTGCGGTTTGTGAGTTCGAGCCCCACATCAGGCTCCGTGCTGACAGCTCAGAGCTTAGAGCCTGCTTCTGATTATGTATCTCCCTCTCCCTGCTCCTCTCCTGTTCACACTGTCTCTCTCACTCAAAAAATTAAATAAACATAAAAAAATTTAAGAGATAACGGGAAAACCCTCCAGCTCTTTCTTTTCCTGTGGTGGTCACTGTGGAGGTCCAATGTTTTAGATGTGCCATTACATGTCAGAAACTCCCATCACTCTGGCTTCTTGAGCTATTGGGTGAAGCAGTTCTCTTCACTAAATTGTGAAAATTTAGTCGATAAATTGTGTTGGATAAGTAATATGAGCAAGAATAAACTTTGGTTGTGGATTATAGTGTAAACTTACCCTATTCTAATAGTGTTTATTAATAATAGATGATAATAATTCTGGTCCACTTATTTAGTAAACTTGGCTCAAAGAGAAGAACCCCCTGATAGGCCAATTGTTTTATGTCTTAACTATTTCCCATAATCAATGGATAAAACACAAACATCTGATAAAAACAATCTTATCTAACTTCTTATATGTAACCATACTAAAAAGTATATTAAGAACACTAGACATTTTCACATAACTAAAAAACCCTTATAATACAAACACATTTGTTTTATACCTTTTTTTGTTTTATCTTTCTCTCTTTACATATACAGTACTCAGTTTTTTGTGTATGTGTTAAACCACTGAGTTAATTGCATTATAACATGCACCTTAAGAAAAAGGACATTCTCCTCCACAATCGTCATACTTAAATTTAACATTGATATGATTATCTAATATACAATCCATATTCAATTATCCCAATAACATCCTCAAAAGTGGCCATCCAGGATCACTGAATCAATTAATCAAGGATCACACTATATTTGGTTATCATGTCTCTTTTAGACAGTTCCTCAACCTGTTTTTAATTTTTCAAGGCATTGATATTTTTGAAGACTCAATGGCAATTGTTTTGCAGTCTTTCTCAATTTGAGTTGCTTTGATTTTTCCCATTCATGATCGGATTCAGATTAAAAGAAATTGTGTTAACATTTTTTAAAATTACAGAAAGTAAACCACAACAAATCTTGGCTAGTGGGTACATCCCTGAAAGCAATGAAGAAGGAATGGGTTTTTACATTTTTTTAAATGTTTGTTTATTTTTGAGAGAGACGGAGAAAGAGACAGAAAGAGAGAGAGAGAGAGAGAGAGAGAGAGAGAGAAAGAAAGAAACAGAGTGAACACGGGAGAGTAGCAGAGAGAGAGAGAAGGAGACACAGAATCTGAAGCAGGCTCCAGGCTCTGAGCTGTCAGCACAGAACACGACACAGGGCTTGAACTCACGAACTGTGAGATCGTGACATGAATCGAAGTCGGACGCTTAACCAACTGACCCACCCAGTCACCCCTGAAGAAGGAATGGGTTTTTAAACTCTGTAAGACATACTCTTCAAGGCAACACTAAACACTCTTACTTTGAACCTTCATGCAGAGGACCTTCCATCCCAACCTCTCCCTAAAGCTGAGGTTTATATTATCAACTGGCTGCTGGAAATCTTCAACTGATTGTCCTACAGACAATTCAAATTTAAGATGTTCAAACCTCATCTTAGCCACAAAGCTTAATGCAACTACTTTCTTTCCTTCCACATTCCTTTTCTTTTTAATTAATTTTGAGAGAGAGGGAAAGAGACAGAACTCCACACATCCGGGACACACAGAGAGGGAGAGAATCAATCCCAAGCAAGCAAGCTCTACACTGTAGGTGCAAAGCCTAATGTGGACTCAATCTCACAAACCATGAGATCATGAGATGCTTAACTGACTGAGCCACCCAAGTGCCTCTCCCATATTCCTTTTCTAAATTAAGTATCAGCACTTCTGAACATGGCAAAGGTGGTCATAAGAAGCAAGTATATAGCAATCCAGGCCTTCCTAAAGAAGGATGAAAGATCTCAGATACACAACCTAACGTTACACTAAAAGAGCTAGAAAAAGAACAGCAAATAAAACCCATAAACAGCAGAAGAGAGGAAATAATAAAGATGAGAGCAGAAATCACTGCTATCAAAATAAAACAACAGTGAAACAGATCAATGAAACCAGAAGCTGGTTCTTTGAAAGGACCCAAATAAATAAAGTCATGAACGAAAGAGGAGAGACCACAACCAACACTGCAGAAATGCAAACAACAGTAAGAGAATATTATGAGCAATTATATTCCAATAAATTGAGCAATCTGGAAGAAATGAACAAATTCTTAGAAACATATAAACTATCAACACTGAAACAAGAGGAAATAGAAAATTTGATCAGACCCATAACCAGTAAGGAAATCAAATTAGTAATCAAAAATCTCCCAAAAAACAAGAGTCCAGGCTTTCCAGGGGGAATTCAGCCAAACATTTAAAGAAGAATTAACACCTATTCTTTTGAAGCTGTTCCAAAAAACAGAAATGGAAACAAAACTTCCAAACTCATTCTATGAAGCCAGCATTGCCTTGATTCCAAAACCAGACAAAGATCCCACTAAAAAGGAGAGCTACAAGACCAAATTCCCTAATGAACATGGATGCAAAAATCCTTATCAAGATACTAGCCAACCAGATCCAATAATACATTAAAAAAACTATCCACAACAACCAAGTGGGATTTACACCTGGGATGCAGGTCTGGTTCAGTATCTGCAAAACAATCACTATGATACAAAACATCAATAAAAGAAAGGACAAGAACCTCATGATCCTCTCAATAGATGCAAAGAACACATTTGACAAAATACAGCATCCTTTCTTTTTAATTTTTTATGTTATTACTGAGACAGAGAGAAACAAAGCATGAGTAGGGAGGGGTAGAGAGAGAGAGAGACAGACAGACAGACAGACAGACAGAATCTGAAGCAGGCTCCAGGCTCTGAGCTGTCAGCACAGAGCCTGATGTGGGTCTCGAACCACGAACCGTGAGATCATGACCTGAGCTGAAGTCGGATACTTAACTGACTGAGCCACCCAGGCACCTGACAGCATCCTTTCTTGATAAAAGTCCTCAAGAAACTAGGGACAGAAAGATCATACCTCAAGATCATAAAACCGCATATGGAAGACCCACCACTAATATCATCCTCAATGGGAAAAAACTGAGAGCTTTCCCCCTAAGGTCAGGAACACAAAAGAAATGTCCACTCTTGCCTTGGTCATTCAACATAGTATTGAAAGTCCTAGTCTAAGCAGTCAGACAACACAAAGAAATAAGAGGCCTCCAAATCGGCAAAGAGGATGTCAAACTTTCACTCTTTGTGGATGACATGATACCCTATATGAAAAACCCAAAAGATTCCACACACACACACAAAAAAAAACCCTGCTAGAACTGATCCATGAATTCAACAAAGTCACAGGATATAGAATCAGTGCACAGAAATTGACTGCATTTCTATACACCAATAATGAAGCAACAGAAAGAGAAAACAAGGAATCGATCCCATTTACAATTACACCAAAAACCATAAAATACCTAATAAACTTAACCAAAGAGGTAAAAAATCTATACACTGAAAACTATAGAAAGCTTATGAAAGAAACTGAAAAGAACACAAAAAAATGGAAAAATATTCCATGTTCATAGATTGGAAGAACAAATATTGTTAAAATGTCAATACTAACCAAAGCAATCTATATATTCAAGGCAATCTCTATCAAAATAACACCAGCATTCTTCACAGAGCTAGAACAAACAATCTTAAAATCTGTATGGAACCAGAAAAGACCCCAAATAGCCAAAGCAATTCTGAAAAAGAAAACCAAAGCTAGAGGCATCACAATCCCAGACTTTAAGATGTTACAAAGCTGTCATCATCAAGACAGTATGGTACTGGCACAATCAATGGAACAGAACACAGAATGGACTCACAAATGTACAGTCAACTAATCTTTGATAAAGCAGGAAAGAATAACCAATGGAATAAAGATTGTCTCTTTAGCAAACAGTGTTGGGAGAACTGGACAGTGATACACAGAAAAATGAACCTGGACCACCTTCTTACACCATACACAAAAATAAACTGAATATGGATGAAAGACCTAAACATAAGACAGGAAACCATCAAAATCCTAGAGGAGAAATCAGGCAAAAATCTCCTTGACCTCAGCCACAGCAACTTCTTACTCAACACATCTCCAGAGGCAAGGGAAACAAAAGCAAACTATGGAACCTCATCAAGATAAACATCTTCTGTGCGCGAAGGAAACAATCAGCAAAACTAAAAGGTAACCAACGGAATGGGAGAAGATATTTTCAAATGACATATCAGATAAAGGGTTAATAACCAAAATCTATAAAGAACTCATCAAATTCAAAACCCCAAAAACAAATAATCCAGGGAAGAAATGGGCAAAAGGCATGAATAGACACCTTTCCAAAGAAGACATCCTGATGGCAAACAAAATACATGAAAAAATGCTCAACACATATCTCATCATCAGAGAAATACAAATTAAAACCACAATGAGATACCACTTCATACCTGTCAGAATGGCTTAAATTAACAACTCAGGCAACAACAGATGTTGGCAAGGATGCAGGGAAGGAGGATCTCTTTTGCACTGCTGGTAGGTATGTAAACTGGTGCAGCCACTCTGGAAAACAGTATGGAGGTTCCTCAAAAAGTTAAAAATAGGGGTGCTTGGGTGGCTTGGTTGATTGAGCATCCAGCTTTGGCTCAGGTCATGATCTCACAATTCATGGGTTCGAGCCCCGTGATGGGCTATGTGCTGACAGCTAGCTCTGAGCCTGGAGCCTCTCTTCAGATTCTGTGTCTCCCTCTCTTCCTGATCCTTCCCTGCTCATACTCTCTCTCTCTCTCAAAAATAAATAAAACATTAAAAAAAAAAGTTAAAAACAGGACTACCTTACGACCCAGCAATTGCACTACCAGCAATTGCACTACTAAGTATTTACCCAAGAGATATGGGTATGCTGTTTGTGAAGGGGCACATGCACCCCAATGTTTACAGCAGTACTATCAACAATAGCCAAAGTATGGAAAGAGCCCAAATGTCCATCGACAGATGAATGGGTAAAGAAGATGTGGTGTACACACACACACACACACACACACACACACACACACACACACACACACACATATTACGTGAAAGTCAGAAAGAATAAAATCTTGCCATTTGCAACAATGTAGATGGACCCAGAGGGTATTAGGCGAAGTGAAATTAGAGAAAGACAAGTATCGTTATGACTTCACTCCTATGTGGAATTTAAGACACAAAACATAAACATAAGGGAAGGGAAGCAAAAACAGGGAGTGGAACAAAACATAAGAGACTCTTAAATATAGAGAACAAACTAAGTGTTGCTGGAGGGTTTTGGGTGGGGGGATGGGCTAAATGGGCAAGGGGCATTAAGGAAGACACTTGTTGGGCTGAGCACTGGGTGTTATAGGTGATAGATCACTAGAATCTACTCTTGAAATCATTATTGCACAGTATGCTAACTTGGATGTAAATTAAAAAATAAAATAAATTCAGTATCAGCACTTCATCCAATTTCTGAAGCATAGTCAAGACACTTCCCTCTGCCTTACCGAAAATCAAGACATCAAAAAGACCTACCAGTTTAATATGTATTTCTTAAAAAATCATTTTCTTTCCTACTATACTGTCTTTGTTCTAGTATTTTAGGATTTTGTTTGTTTGTTTCCCAGACTCTTACAATAGCTTAATTGGATCCCACCTCCCAGTCTTACAGTCCTTAGATGTAGCTTTCTCACTGTACTACACTGATATATTCAAAACACAAATTTAATCAAACAGCTCACTCTTAAAATCCTTCAATGGTTCCTCTTCAAGAACAGAATGAAATTCAAACTCAGCATAGCCTACAAGGCTTTACAAAAATGATGGGCATCTCCCTCTCTGCTTACTTCTTGACTTGCTCTTGATGCTTTTTTTCAGTTATACTGCTTTCCTAACTTTAGTCATTGGATATCATTTTTATAATTTTTGCTAATTTCCCTCTGGGGAAAAACATATTTCATGGGGGTAGAAGAACAATGACATTTAAAGTTCATTAACTTCTTCCTATATAAACTTCGTAACAAATAGTTTGATCAGGAAATATTTGCTTAGCCCCTACAATAGGTGCAAGGTGTTTTATGAAGTCTCTGAGAGATACAAGAACAATTAGACATGTACCCTGCTCTAGAAAATATCCAGTAAGGAATCCATATTTTTTAAAAACGTACATATATATATACATATATATATATATATATATAACTACAGGTATGGAGAAAAGCACAAGGGTCATAAATAAGATCCAAATAAGTTTAGAGAAAAGAGAAATTATTTTTGAGAACGAAAGGTTGGAAGGAAATCAGGGGAGATTTCCTAGAGGAGATAGCAGTTGGTACCTTGAAGAATGTGAAAGGTTTGGGTATGAGTGTAAAGGAAATAATCATAGTTAACTGCCACTCACTTTCTGCAAGGCAACTATTCTAAATTAGTTCTGTCCCAACACACATAAGGAATATGATACTTTAACAATAATGGTTCATTAAAAATGATTCTCAGGGCACCTGGCTAGCTCAGTCTGAAGGGCATGTGAGTCTTGATCTCAGAGCCGTCAGTTCAAGCCCCACATTGGGTGTAACTTAAAATGAAATCTAAAAAAAAATAAAAACAAAAACGAAAACAAAAAACCAGGATTCTCTCAAAGGGAGAATAGTAGTAAGTGGATGCCCTCTCAGAATCTCATGAATATCCTTTGGGAAAAAATTCTCAAGTTGTCTGGCCCTCGGTGCTACTTCCTATAAACGGAAACCTCTTCTCTTAAGAGGGCACCTGACCAAATTCTAGCAAGTTTCTCCAGAGTCCTATATACAGTCTTCATACAATACATCAAAATAACGAACTCTTTTTTCATCTTAATTCAGCTAAGAATTTCTCAAAGATGAATGACCAAAAAAAAGGATAAGACAAACCAAGAACTTGCAGATATTTAGAGTAGACATGCTTATTCATTACAGAATTCCTATCCTAAAACACAACCCACCATACAAGCTCTTCTCATAAATCCATTTTAAATCTAGCTATAATAAAATCCTCCCTCCTGGAAGAGCTGAGTCAGTGTACAGCTTACATAATAATTTTTTAGGGCTAGCCCACAGTACTGAAACACAGTAGTAATAGCTCCTGTATCTCCCTTTTCTTTTAACCTTCTCTCTCTACTACTAAAGAAAAAAAAGTTAGAATAAAAGTTCCTTTCATTACAGAATGAAGAGGTACAAAGGGCAAATTATTGAGATATGTGGTCTACAAAAGAAAATATATAAGCACAAAACTGCTTCTGCGAGCACATTTAAGATTATAGCTACTAATCCTGACTATCATATGCTCAAAAGACGTTGCTCAGCATTGAAGTGGAACAGGCTAAAGCTGACAGAAGAGACCAGTTTCACAGCCTACTGTAATAATCGGAGCATGGAGTAATGATGATGAACTAGGGTAAAAGCAGTAAGAACAATAAAGTTATCTATGGGAAAGAAGTTTTGCAGGTTGGGTCTTACCACTAAAGTGAAAATGGGAGAAAAGAGAAACAGTCAAAACATGATAAATTTTGAGACTAGGGTACCCATGAAGATAGTATGGCTTACTGTGTCATTAATTACTAGATCTTTTTCGAAGTCTTTCTGGGTACAGATTCAAGAGGAAGACACTTCTATTAAGTGCAACTGGGCTGTCTAAAAGAGGAAATAAAGGTAAATGATGGAGGAACCAACTGCGTGCTAGAAAAACAGTATTATGGTTTACTTTTGAACCTCTGAAAGTTTTGGTTCTACTCTGTAATATTTTTTATTAAAAATATACATTTTTTAAATGTTTTTATTCATTTTGAGAGACAGAGCACTAGCAGGGGAGGGACAGAGAGAGGAGGAGACACAATCTGAAGCAGGCTCCAAGCTCTGAGTGTCAGCACAGAGCCTGACCCAGCGCTCAAACCCATGAACCATGAGCTAAGGTTCATGACCTAAGCCGAGGCTGGAGTCTCAAAAGACTGAGCCACCCAGGTGCCCCTAAAAATATTCTTTAAAAATAACCTTCCAAGCCTCACTTACTCATACACACATACATATACACACATGTATTTTTTCAATGTTTATTTACTTTTAGAGAGAGAGAGAGAGCGCATGAGAGTAAGGGAGGGGCAGAGAGAGAGGTAAAGAGAATCCCAAGTAGGTCATGTGTTGTCAGCACAAAGCCTGTAGTAGGGCTCGAACTTGTGAACCGTGAGATCATGACCTGAGCCAAAATTAAAAGTCAGCCACTTAAATGACGGAGCCACAGAGGCATCCCCACACATATTTTTATTGCAAAACTGGGATCATACTAATATAATCATACTATTCTAACTTGCATTTTTTCTTTAATAATATATTATTTGTTAATTTATCCAGTAAATGGAGTCCTACTTCCTTTTTAAAAAAATAGATGTTATGCAGCACAAAGTACTTAATCACTATAACCACTTGGGTGGGAGTTTGCTCTTGGTTGTTTTGCTGTTTGTTTTATTTCTATTTATTTACATTTTGGGCTACTCTGATAATATTGCAAATGCACATGCTAAAGCATGAAATTTGTATGCCCTCCAACACAGGCTAGATTCCTTAAAGTGGGGTAAATGAGAAATAGACATGAGAATTTAAAATTTTGATTGAAATGGTACTGCAAAATTACCCTTCGAAAAGACTGCAGTAAGTCCTATCCTGCACTTATAAGCCATTAATTGTTGGAATGAAAAAGACCCAAATCCTTCTCATGTGTTTCCCTAATAACAATGAAGCCTAATTCATTTATGTCCACTGTGAAGTTTCAATCTAAACACTACAACATGAAATTAACCTATTTTTAAAAGCGCTAACTGGCATTTTTCTATAGTATACCATGCAACTCGCAATAGAAGATGGTACTCATCAACTGCAGAAAACTGTGAAAACATTTTTGGCATTCATAATACCTGAAAGTAGTGACTGGCAGTAGTAAGTGGAACTTTAACCATAGACTAGTCCAGTACAATGAATGTTTGGCCCAAAACGCCAAAAGCGCTCACCCACCTCTGGTTGGGAAATACAGAGCTAAAGAATTAAGGTATGTTAACACAGTTTCAATTGTAAAAAGTCTGGAAAGACAGTTTGACATGGGGATACGGTATCAATTTCAGGATGGGATACACATAAAGTAATAGTTCAGTGAAATATTTACAACATTATAAATTTATTTTCCTTTTCCTCATTTCTTAAGTAAACCTTCAAGTTACTAAAGAGCTTGCATCTGACTGCTTACATCTGAAATTCCCTGCTTAAACTGTGTAATATTGTGGCTTACTGATATATATTGGGTTTGTTTATTTGTTTGTTTTTCCTGTTGTTTGTTTGCTCTCCAAGATTTAATATACAGTTTTGGCAATGGCAGTGCTATACTCTGGATGCAACCCTGGACACTGAAAAAAGGAAACTGAAAATAGAATTTACAGATTATTTTTAAAATAATGACTGAAGTTCTTCAGTTATTTATTCTTTTTAATGTTTGTTTATTTTTGAGAGACAGAGAGAGCCAGAGTGTGAGCAGAGGAGGGGTAGAGAGAGGGAGACACAGAATCTGAAGCAGGATCTAGGCTCTGAACTAGCACAGAGCACGACATAGGGCTCAAACCCATGAACTGTGAGATCATGACCTGAGCTGAAGTTGGACATTTAACTGAGCCCCCTTCAGTTATTTCTTCTAAAGCAGTATCTTTAATACCTTTTTATTTCTTAAAATCATATTTCCTTATGTCCTAATTCTATGTTCCCTTTAATACCTATACAGAAACTAACTCCACAATATACAAGGACAGCTCAATAAGTTTTGAATACAACTTTGCCTATAATACTAGGATATTTTAAAAACAAATCTTAATGAAGACTGGTTTCTGATTTAGGAATCTTCTCTAGGACATTAATCTGAAGAAAACCAAAAACATAAAAACAAATAAAACCTAAACACCTACAGTTTATAAAAAATGTGGTTAGTTCCCTCCATAGTCAGAGGGCTATCATATGTAAAGTTAACTTAGATAAACTTGATTTGTTTTAGTTGCAGACAGTAAGATTAAAGAACTTTTAAGCAAATACTATAGCATTCTGTGATTTCATCTCCTTACACTCAACTAAGGGCTTTTATTTTAAAAAATTGTCTTTCAGCATGTAAACATTTTACATAGTGGCAACTGAAAGGTATATAATATTTTTGTATCTACTACCATTATATTAAATGTAATCCTTCTTTGTGTTAACCATACTGTCTTTCAAAAGGTTGCATAAAATCACCAGAAATGAACAAACATATTGGTTTTGCTATGCCTAATCAACATTGGGTATTAATTCTAGAGCACGTCTCTTCTGGGGGAAGGCAGTCCCTTTCTGGGTACATGTAAAATATCTTATCAAAACTGTTTTATATTTTTTAAAAAGTATTTCTCAACTGTTCATTTATAATTTGTACTTTTATTTGTGTTAATTGTTCTTCGCTCATCTTTCTATAAATCTGATGATTTTCGTCTGAATTATCAAGTATTTTCTCAGGCCTGTTCTTCAGAGGTATTTTTGAGATCTAGGCTTTTTTCCTTTTTATTCTAAAAGTAATATATGCAAATTATAAATATTTAGGAAACATAAAGAAAATGCCTATAATCCTGTCACTCTAATGTAATACAGTATGTTTTGGCATATTTTTTCCTGGCCTTTTCTGAGCAAGTGCATTTTAGTTTTAATCATATTGCTCCCACAATATTTCATTTTCTAAGTACAGTGGAATAATACATATGATAATATGCTTCTTAAACCTTTAACCTTCACTTGGAGTCTTAGACAAAACCATGATTAAATATTTTAATTTCTGACAGTTACATCTTTTTTTAATGTTTTTTATTTATTTTTGAGAGACAGAGAGAGACCGTATGAGCAGGGGAGGGTCAGAGAGAGAGGGAGACACAGATTCCTAAGCAGACTCCAGGCTTGGAGTTAGCTGTCAGCACAGAGCCCGACGCGGGGCTCGAACCCACAAACCGTGAGATCTTGACCTGAGCCGAAGCTGGATGCTTAACTGACGGAAGCCATCCAGGCGCCCCATTATTTTTCTTATCACTTAACTGAATCTTCCATAAAGAACACATATTACATATACTCTTGCAGAGATGTGAGGGTTAAAAGAGAAAAAGTACAGGAAGCTCAATCTAATAAAATATCTTGCAATTATGAGACCAAGAACAGAATAAAGTTCTTTTTTAATAAAGACATCATGACAACTAATGTCTATCTAGGCAATTCACTATTCTAAACTTTGTTACTCTAAAACTTGGAAAATGAGGACTACCATACCATCTGGGAGTTTGTTAGAAATGCAGACTTTCAAACCCTCTTCTAGATCTACTGAAACAATCTGCATATAAAAAGATGCTCAGTGAAGTTCTCACAGCAAAGCTTCTTAAACTTGACTACATACTTGAATCACCTAGAAAACTATTTATGTCTTGAGAGCCGTCCCTGGAAATACTGATTTCATTGTCAAAACGTTAAGAGCGGGGAATCAAGATTTTACAAGTCACCCTCCAGATGATTTTAATATGCAACAAAGTTTGAAACCACTATTTTAGAATTCAGAAACCTAAAGTGACACAATAAACTGCATGAGATCCACATTCTATACCAGTCACCACCTGTGCCAAGAAATACACCACAGCATTTTTAGCACTATTTTGAAACTCATTCACATTTCTTGTGGATCAATTTTCCTACTCCAAAATTGTGCTTACAAAGCTATCATCCCCTCAAAGAACATAAAGGTTAAACTTCCAAAAAATATTCAAAATCTACTACTTTTGAATTTTGTGCCCTTTTCTAAAATAGTCAGATCTGGAAATCATGAAGTCTTAATTATACTTCCTTCTGAAAGCTTAAGGAGAATGAGAACATTTTGACAAAACAAAAATTCAGGATGAAACAGTCAATTCATTGTCTTATCTGACGAATGGAGGTAGTTACTTTCAAGGGAATTAATTAGGTGGAGAGGAAAGTCTATACATTGTGGTCAAATTTTCACCTCTCTTCCTTCTGTAAACCAATTTTAAGCTACCAACAAGTAAAACAAAATCTTTTTAGGTAACAAACAATTTAAGGAAGGAGAGGAGAAAACCTTGGGTTTGAGATTATATTAAAAGATGAACTAGGAGGGCTACTGGTTTCAGGTTCTAAAATCATTATGAAGCTATTATATCGTTGTAGTGTGAACTGGGCATTTTTTTGTGCTGTGAGCCAGAGGTGAGACTAAAGACTTAAGCCCTGAATTGCTTTACCAGTATAGACAGATTACCCACTGAAGCAAAACCTGGAGCAGAATGGAGAGCAGAATCAGGCAGAACCCTGGTTCCTTATTATCTCACTTTGCCACAGAAATCATTTACTAGACAACTTTTTAAGTTAGCTAGAGATGAAATCACAGTGAATACAACACCAAAGACTTTAAAACTATGAAGACTGATTATTTTCATTGACTCATTCAAAGGACACAGACAGAAGTAATTTTTTAAAAGCCACTGCTTTAGTTTGATAGAAAAAAAGGCCATTCTTAATGAAAAGACTAATAATAAAGGGAACACAATGATTCTAACAAGATGAAGAATTGTGTAAGCAGCTCCCAGGACTATTATACTTAATGTAAACTACATTCTTGTTTAATCTTCTAAGAGAGTCCCAAAATACCATATCATTATTCAAAAATTGTTTTGGGAGGTCTAAAAATGCACAACTTTATATTTTTCTGTATTATTTATCCCATGTTAAATATTACATATATTGTGATACTAAGTATATTTTCAATTTTCAGAAATAGGTTGGAAACAGGATTTGTTTTAGGGCTGCTCTGTTTCACTGACTTTTCTACCACAATATATTGTATAGTAATGTTGTAGCTACTATAGCTTGATGGTATATTTTAACATATGGTAAGTAGCATGTCTGTTTTTCCCTCCCCATTAACTCACAGTTTTCAGAAACTTGCTTTTTAGACAAATTACAGAAACATTATTTCAAATTTCCCCATATCTCATTGAAATTTTAATATATTAAACCAATAAATACTTTAAGAATAGACATCTTTAAAATATTTTTCTCTACTTGCTTTTTTAAAATTTTGAAGTTTCCTTTATATGTCACATTCATTCATTAAGATTGAGTCAGGAAAGAGAAAAGCACAGAGAAACTGCCCTTTAAGAAGCACTTCCATATTCAAGTCCAATCCTGGCCTTATATGCAAATTGCAGGCTTTCCTGCTTAATCACCCACTGTTACATCCTAAATCTTCAAATAACTATCCTCCATTAGTGGATCTTCCCGTAACAGAACCAACACAGAAATGAGAAATGTGTTGCAAGAAGTGAACTTAATCCCACGAAGGCACACTTTGTAGTCTCTTAGTAATTACTGTTCAAATTCACTCATTAGCTTTTCCAACTAACTCTTGACAAACTGCCTATTTGTGTTCTTGACTATTTTTTTTTAATGTTTATTCATTTTTGAGAGACAGAAAGAAACAGAGCCATGAGTGGGGTAGGGCAGAAAGAAAGGAAGACACAGAATCCAAAGCAGGCTCCAGGCTCTGAACTATCAGCATGGAGCCCGAAGTGGGGCTCCAACTCACTTACAAGCTGTGAGATCATGACCTGAACAGAAGCTGGGCGCTTAATCAAGTGAGCCACCCAGGCACCCCTTGACTAATAATTTTTATACAACTTATACTGTAAGCATTAAAAATATATTTTAAAAGTCTCAACTTGAATCCTGCTCTTGTTTTTGAATTTTTCTATTTTTGCAATACTCAAATCCTTATACTAATCCCAGTGTGTGATAATTGCAGCCCTCACTGATACCCTGACCACAGGAAGACTGCAGCCTTGAGAGACCACCAGAGTTTAGAGGGCACTCAGCTAAGCTGCACCCAGATTCCTGGCCCACAAGAATAGTGAGATAATGTTTACTGTACTGTTTTAAGTTGCTAAATCTTGGAGTAAGTTGTTATATAATGATAGGTAACTAACACAGTATTTGAAAAAATTCTTAAGAATCATTTAATTTATGGTATACAGATAGTTTAATAAAATTCTTTTTGCAGAAACGTATAGCACTGTCCTATTTGTAAGCATTTGTATTCATGTCACCTCTTCTGTACCTCATAAACAATCCTATACAGTTCGTGATATATGTAAGAGCACATACAATTCTGACTTATACTCAGTATTTAAGGATCCCAGAATTATTTTTGAAGACTTACTTTTTTTTTTGTTTTTAAGTAATCTTTATACTCGACGTAGGGCTCAAACTTACAGCCCTGAGGTCAAGAGTCCCATGTTCTTTTGAATGAACCAGCCAGGCGCTCCAGGATCCTAAAATTTAATCTAATATGGTCCTTTCAATACTCAAATACTTAAATAATAGGTTCATTCTTAGACATTTGTCTCATCTATGATGACTTCTTTTATTTAATTTTTCCCTTCCTTTCTTAAAAAAATTTCCCCCCAAAGGCTAAGAATATCAGCGAACTCTGTAGAAAATCCTAGTAGCAATCTTGAGATACAACAGGACCTCCTCAATTACTAATATTTCTGAAAGCAACCTAGAGGAATGATCTTTCATTATCTAAGCAACACACTTAAATCATAAAGCAATGACTAATTCAGAGAGGACAACACTGAAATAAAGTGTCTCAATGCTCACCTAAAAGTCTATTTTTAGCTTGTTAGTATGAATTGATTCAGCCCTACATTTAGTGAGTACTTAAAAGTGACCAAAAATGTACTTAATGTTGAATTTGAGATGAACAAGCACAATCCAACACTACCCCCTCTCCCAGGATTCCCAGACTAGGGGGAAAAGATAATTATAATATGATATAATGCACATTATAATGAACTTTAAAGGGAAAAAAGTGGGAGAATAGAAAAGAGAAAAAATCCTACCTAAAAGAGACAGGAAGTCATCACAGAAAAGATGGAATTATGTTGGAACTTGAAGAATGAATAGTAACTTGGCAGGTGCCCTGCCAGAGATTGCAAAAATGGTAGTCCAAGGAAAAGGAATGTCATGCAATGAAAATGAGATTAGTATGGGTTCCTCCAGAAGGTTCATGGCTAAGGCTAATGAATCAGCCTCTCCAATCTCATTTATTCATAAAAAACAAAAACAAAGCATATATCATACACCTGGCACTTCTGCAATACTCAAACCCTTTATGTAGCAGAAATAAAGCAATAAAGGTTGTATTAAATTCTCGACTTCAGGGAGCTTACAGTCTAACTGAACTTAGGGGAAGCAGGAGTTCATTTTAATTGAGCCAACTCTGAACTGCTTATGGGATTTCCCTGATTATCCCATGGGTGAGTCACATTATTTGCAAGCATCAGTTTCCTATTCTGAAGAGTGGGGATATTATTTGTAAACCTCAACAGATTGCAATGAGGATTACAAAATCCAAGTAAAATATTCAAAGCAGTGAGCTCATAAATACTAGCCGTTATTGCTATTACTATCATCATCATTTGCTAAGAATAAGGCAATTCAAGGTTTTAGTGAAGAATTCTTTTGTTTTCTAAATCCTAAAGGACTCCTTTCTCCCTTCTGCTTTGCTCCTTCCAGATTCTAAAACCTCTGTAAGTGATCAACTAAAGTATTAAGTATCCTAGTCTGTCATAATGGCCCTCAAAAGGAGTACTGAAATCATCAGTAGACAGTCTCAAATGATACAACCCAGGTTGATTTTGAGTAATAGCAGGATTTTAATCTCTGTATATGTATACATCCAGTAACTCAGGCAGAAAGCCTTACTTCACTTTGGTCCTAAAATGTAAAAATTAAGAATGAAAGATAATAAGCTGATATAGACTAGAAAGAATGTTCTGAAAGGCATGAAGAAAGAGACTTGCTGTTATTGATGTAAAAAGAAAGGAACAAAGAGGGAGCCTGATGTGAAGAAATAAACAAATAATGATAGAAAGGGTGGGCTGAGCTTTAAAATTGAAAAAGTTCACAAAAGTAGGAGCTAAACATGTCTCTGACCCAAGATTTTGGAAGGAATCCTTTGGAAATAGTCTATTATTGCTTATTTTAAACGTATTTAAAATTTTATTTTTAAAAGGGCACAACACTATTTAAGGTTTTAGATGATTTTTTCACATTAGATTTCCTTGTATAAAATCCTACTGTTCAAAACTGAACAAACCAAACTCAATACAAAGGTTTGCACTGAATACAGGATTCCCCAAGAAAGGTTTAACACACATTAAAAAAATATATATAAATACAACTTATGTATAGGCTCAATCAAAAAGAAATATAATTCATATTATTTTTAAGTACCCCTAAGGCATTACATTACACATGTTATTTTTATGTGCTGGTAAGATCTAAATTAAAACAAAAGTCTCCACCACAGAGAAAACAACTTGGGAGTTATTACTCTTCTCAATTTTTGCCCACCCTCTCTTGCCATAACTTCTTGTCCTAAAATTATTCAAGGAGCTTTCCCAGAACTTCCTCTTTTACTGAGTCTGGACCCAAAGCCCTACTCCATGAGTTTCAAGAACCAACTTTTCAAAGTGAGGACACCAAGGAAATTTTTGAAATCACGACAACTGGGTAATAGAGAACATTAAAAGAATAGGCAAATATTTGATCAAAAGCAAAGATTTGAGACTCTTCTAAAGTAAAATAAAAATTCACTTTTTAGGTTCTGCTTTAAACTTATGTAATAATTATTAACAGTTTAAGGATCCAGGAAGTAATATGCATAATATTAGCAACCTGGGGGTAAGCTCCCTCAAAGGGAGTGGACACCCAGTATTAGTACAGCAATGAAGAGTTCAAGCCAAGGTTTTAGAATCACAAAAATTTTGGTTAAAATTTGCCATCTTCCTGTGTCAAGCTGTGTAACACTGACTTCCTAAGCTTCAATTTCGTCACCAAGAAGCTTTTTCTGAGTATTAAATATGATAGTGATAATATATAGAAAACTCTTGACAAGTGTTTTATTTTAAAAACAGAGACGGGGTGCCTGGGTGGCTCAGTTGGTTGGGCGTCAGACTTCAGCTCAGGTCATAATCTCATGGTCTGTGGGTTCGAGCCCCGCGTTGGGCTCTGTGTTGACAGCTCTGAGCCTGGAGCCTGCTTCGGATTCTGTGTCTCCTTCTCTCTCTGTCCCTCCCCCACTCACTCTCTGTCTTTGTCTCTCAAAATAAAATACATTAAAAAATTAAAAAAAAAAACCAGAGACACAAAGAACCTCCCTATGCATCCTTGTCACCTAAACTTTAGTGATAAAAACAGCATTAGTGAGAATGGAATGGAAGTTAAAGCTTATTAAATAAGAACACTTTTAGGATACTTCTGCACTTAATCATTTTTGATTAACAGAACACATAAAGCTAACTAGGGTATATCTCTTCATTTCTCCAATTGCTAGTGAGGTTTAACAACTTTTTACATATGTATTTAACATTTGGGTTCAATTCTGATTCATTAAAAAAGAGAAGTTTAAACTTAAGGAATAATAATCCATTTTGGTTGTTTTCTCTTTTGTTCCCAATCAGCAGATTCCTATTTAAATTATAACATTGTATTAACAAAACTCGTTATTAATCCTGCCTCCTTGCCCTAATCCCATTCATTTTTTCTTTTTTTCTATTCCTGTACAACTTAAACTTTCCGGACGCACTACTGAAAATAGCTTAAGGACTACTGGAAGATGAAGACTCTAGACATTACTGACCAAGAGAATTTATTTTGCATCTACATATACGTATTGTTAACATAGGCATTTATTCTGCAACAAACATTTGAGTCGGCCCTTACTACAGATGAAACAAATTGTTTTAATTACTACACCACAATTACTCAATTTTCAATACTATACTACAGGCAGATATGACTAAATGAAAATTCTGGTATCATGTGACCACAACTTTTCTTCTGAACTATCTAATCTTACTTTTCATATGTGCATGAGTTTTTTCAAGTCACAAAGGGGCCAGATTGGACAAACAGGAAAAATTCTATCCTGTAACTACTTTATTTGGAAGGCTAGAGAAGGGCAGAATGAACAATACTGAAGAAGAAATCTAGATTGTCCCTAGAAAAAGGAGCATTAGTTAGAATAAAGGAGTTCTTGTAGGATATAAGATCAATACATAAAAATCAGTTGTACTGCCATATACTACAAATGAACAATCTCAAAATGAAATTTTCAAAACTTCCATTTACTATAGTATCAAAAAGAAAAATATATCTAGGAATAAATTTAACAAAAGATGTGCAACACTTGTACACTGAAAACTACAAAACATTAACAGTGAAAGAAATCAAGGCCTAAAAAGAAAAAAAAGACAAGGAAGCCTATGCTTATGGATGGAAAGACAATATTATAAAGATGGCAATACTCCCCCAATTGAATCTATACATAGATTAATCCCTATCAAACTTGCAGCTGCATATTTCACAGACATGAACACGCTGTTGCTAAAATTCATATGAAAACACAAGAGACCAAAATACCAAAAAGTTCTTGGGAAAAAAAAAAGAGGAATCATGCCTCCTATTTTCAAACCTTATTACAAAGCTACAATCACTGACACTATGGTACTGGCATAAGGTTAGAACCCTTATGGTGGATGGAATGAAATAAAACTAAGTGTCCAGAAAGAAACTCGTATATTTATATTCGACTAACTTTTTAGAGGGTATTAAGACCATTTAATGGGAAAATAGTCTTTTCAACAAATGGTGATGGCACAACTGGATAGTCACATGGAGAAAAATGATGTTGTAGCCCTACTTGATACCACATGCAAAAATTTAACTTGAAACTGATCAGAGAATTAAATATAAGTGCTAAAACTAAATATAGATGTAAATCTTAATTACCTTGGGTTAGGCAATAGTTTCTTAAATATAACATCAAAAGCACAAGCAGCAGCAACAACAACAACAAATCACAAACCAGATAAATCAGACATCATCAAAATAAACTTCTGTGACTCAAAGGACACCATCAAGAAAGTTACAAGATAATCCACAGAATGAGAGAAAATATTTGCAAATCATATATCTAGTAAGGGACTTGGATCCATAATATATTAAAAACTTAAAACATAAAAAGATGCTCAGTATCATTAGTCATTAGGGAAATGCACATTAAAGCCACGATGAGATACCACTGAAATACCATCACTAGGATGCCTACACTCAAACACAGAATAACAAGTATTAGTGAGGACGTACAGAAAGTGTACATCTCAAACACTGAAAATCGAAGTGTAAAAATCAAATAACCTCTTTGGAAAACAGTCTGGCAGGTCAGCAAAGAGTTAGCATATGCCCTAGAAATTCCACTCCTAGGTATCTACACAGGGAAACTGAAAACCTATGCCCACACTGAACTAGTATGTCAATGTTTATAGCAGTATTATTCATAATAGCCAGAAGGTAAAAACAACTCAAATGTCCATCAATTAACAAAAGGTTAAGTAAAATGTGGTATATCCATACAACGGAATATTACTTGACCATAAAAAATGAAGTATTGATACATGCTACAATGTGGACAACCAAGTTAAAAAAGCCAGATATAAAAAGGCCACACTGTGTGATTCCACTTATGAGTAAGGAAATCTGTTGCAGCAGAAGGTAGATTACTGGTTGCCATGAGCTGAAGAAGGGAAGAATGGGGAGTGACTGATAATGGATACTGGGTTTCGTTTTTGGGTGATGAAAGATTCTGGAAACTAGTTAGTGATGATAGTTGCACAACTTTATGAATAAACTAAAAACCACTGAATTTTTACCACTGTATAATTTAAAAGAGTGAATTTTATGGTTTGTGAGAATGTGAGGTATTTTTCCAAATCTCTTAATAAATCTAATTCAGATGAGCCACATGTTACCAGCAAATACTTACTAAGAGCTTGCTCCAGGCCAAACACTTTACCAGGTACCACAGGCAGACCAGACCCTGCCTTCCAATACCTTTTCACGCTGAGCAGATAATACAAACAATGCAAAATGAAACAAAATAAACCATAGTTCAATATATAATAAGAAAATGTGGGAAGTCAACATATAACTTAAGTAACTAACTCCTACACACAGGTATGTGGTAGAAAAAGAAGAGAACACACCACTTTGAGCAGCAGAAAAGGGGGAACAGCGGGAGGGGGGAGGGGGGAGAAAAGTACTAGCCTGGGGAGAGGGAGGCCTAGGGGACTCTTTTATGCTACCCTCCCTTCATCACCACCAAAAACCCTGTAAGATCTTGACAAAAAGAAGATAGGATTTGAATAGATGGAGAAAAAAGGTAAATGTTTTGATTAAAAGGTGTAAAGCAGGAATATACAAAATTATAGTGGAGATATATACACACACACACAGTCTATATATAAACTTCACATATTAAAGATGAGTTAAATAAAAAATCAAGCTCCTCGTAATATAGACAGCTATTATTTGGGATATTTCCCTTGTTCTGGGGTATATAGCAAAGTTATATTAGTAAGTAGTATTCATATTTCTTTTTTTTAATGCTTATTTATTTTTGAGAGAGAGAGACAGGGTACAAGCAGGGCAGGGCAGGGCAGAGAGAGGGAGACACAGAATCCAAACCAGGATCCAGGCTCTGAGCTATCAGCACAGAGCCCAACATGGGCCTTAAACTCATGGACCGCAAGATCATGACTTCAGCTGAAGTAGGAAGCTGAAGTGAATGAGCCACCAAGGTGCCCTAGGAGTATTCATATTTCAATACTAGATTAATTTGAGCCATTTAATTACTTTTTCTTTGCTTCTTATCGAATATCTTTCCCCCTAATAATTCATTATAAATGTCACAAATTAGCCTATTTGGATTTAGGAATGCAGTTAACAAGGATATATTTTTCATCAAATCACAATGAGAAAGGTAGCTGCCAACAAATAAAAATAAATATTTGCTGAGGACAACTACTGTTAAGTGTACAGCATGGTTCTAAGCATTTTACATGTTACTCTTAAGCAGTATTTCTCCAACATACACAAGATAATGCAATTTGACTTCTGGTTAAACTTTTTAAACATAAACCACCTTAAGGAACAGAAAAGTCAGTTTACTGTTTTTTTATTATATTCTAAGTATTGTTGCTAATATATATTTAAATTTTTTTACTTCAATTTCTTAACAATTCTTTTGCCAAATTCATTTAGAGCATCTGCTACTCTAATTTCTTTCCTCAGTTCTATGTCCTCTCTAGTATCCAGCAACTCCCCTCCATTCTTCAGGACTCAACACATCCCCCCATTCTATTTTTAATTCTAACTCACTAATTCTGCTCACCACAGTCCCTTTCTCCTTTATGCCTCTCAGATAACGTTTTTATAGGATAGGAAAAAAAAAAAAAAGAGGAATCTTTTAGGCAGCCATGTGAAATTTGAGAGGGAAGCTGAAAAAAAAAATCCTAATACCAAATGCCTAGAATTCACTGGTGAGCACACGGTAGTCACTGAATTCTTGTCAAATGATTAGAAAGCCTAAGAAAAGAAGTAAAGGAGCACTTATCTTCATCTCCAGAAAAGGGTTAAGTTTGAAAAAAATTCTCCAGGGGATTCTGGTGTACCACCTCTCTAACCAAACCAAACCAAGTACATTTGCGTAAGTGTACTTAGATTCTAGAAAAGCACTAATTTTCATTTTGACATTATGAAACCTGACCAATCATTTTTGGTAAATCAGTTTGATTCCTTTAGAATTATCCCTGCATATGATACTTTTGATAAGCCACTGCCATTTTATTATTCTAAAAGTAGACCTTTAATTATGTTTGTAAAAATAATCCCTTCATGAGAAAGTAACATAGTTCTCACTAAAAGATCTCATTATGTGTGTGGATTCAGTATAAAACTAACCAAAAGGGTGGTCTTCTCATTAAGCTGGATAAACAAATACATCAGGAGGCCCCAGGAAGAGCCTTATACAATAGAAAAGTCATATAAGAACATTCATTTTGTTACTCTAAGTTCATAATAATATATGATCCATACACTGAAAAAGCAGGCCTCGAGATCAAACGGTATTATACTCCTCTGATAACTTAAACCAAGTAAGATTTAAAAGCCAAACCAAAAACACAGAGAATCACCCATACCACTTTTAACTCTGATTTAAGACTGGAGAGATCAGGTTAGCCTTGAAAAGAATCATTTTCGAATAACCATTAGTACCTACAACAATTTGACCAAGCCTCTTAATTTTTCAATACCCATTACGTCTAGAATGTGAAAAGTGGGGGCACTAGGTGGCTCAGTCAGTTGAGAGTCTGACTTTAGCTCAGGTCATGATCTCTCATTTCATGAGTTCAAGCCCCACACTGGGCTCACTGCTGTCAGCCTGTCAGTACAGAACCGGCTTCAGATCCTCTGTCCCCCTCTCTCTGCCCCTCCCCAACTTGCACTCTCCCAATATGGAAAAAAAAATAGAATGTGAGAAGTGATATAGTGTATTTTTAAAAATAGTGTATATAAGTGTATACAGTATATTATATTATTTTATAATATGGCATATCATAAAAAATACATACTGTATCATTTTTTAATTAAAAAATTATTGAAGTATAGTTGTCACACAATGTTACATTAGTTTCAGACATACAACATAGAGATTTAAAAGTTTATACATTATGCTATACTCACCCAAAGTACAGCTATCATCTGTCATCGTACAACACTATTATAATACCACTGACTGTATTCCCTATGCTGTATCTTTTATTCCTGTGATTTATTCATCCAAAACTGGAAGCTTGTATTTCTCACTCCCCTTTCACTCCTGTTACCCATCCCCCCAACTTCCCTCCTCTCTGGCAACCATCAGTTTGTTTTCTATATTAATAATGAGTCTGTTTCTGCTTTTTGTTTATTCATTTGTTTTGCTTTTTAGATTCCACATAAAAGTGAAATCATATGCTATTTGTTTTTCTCTGGGTAGGCTGTATTCTTATTCATAAGCAGTCAAAGTCACTCACTTAACTTACTTTGGCTTTAAAAACTATGTGTTAATACTCTGGGCACCTGGGTGGCTCAGTTGGTTGAGCATCTGACTTTTGATTTTGGCTCTCACAGTTCGGGAGTTTGAGCCCCTCACCTGGGACTCTGCACTGACAGTAGAAGTCTGCTTGGGATTCTCTCTCTCCTCTCTCTGCCCCTCTCCTGCTCACATACTCTCTTGCTCTCTCTCAAAATAAACCTAAAAACAAGCAAACAAATAAAACCTATGTGCTAATTCGAGTTCATATGTATATACCAGAACTATAATAAAATGAATATTATATTGGATATATTCAGTTGAGATAATAAAAGAATCCAAGGTTCGCAACATGTTTTTTTTAAATTTTTGATGGTTATTAATTTTTGAGAAAGAGAGCAGGAGTGGGGTAGGGGCAGAGAGAAAGGGAGATATAGAATCCAAAGCAAGCTCCTGGCTCTAAGATGCCCAATGTAGGGCTCTAACTCACGAACTGTGAGATCATGACCTGAGCCAAGGTCAGAAACAATCGACTGAGACACCCAGGTGCCCTTCAACATGGTTTTAAAGTTAAATGTTATATATCCCTTTAAAGAGCCTACATAGATTTAGAAATGCCTTCCTCATGAGAATAACCCTTTAATAGACCAATTCATAATTATGTTCTTTGCCAAAGAAAAGCCTTATGTCTTCTGAGCTCTGAAGACCTGAATATTTAGACTCCCATATCTACCTTACACCTAAATGTCAAATAGTTCATTGTGCCTAAAATTGTGGTGTCTCCTCCCTCCCTTCTTTCACATTATCGCTTAAATTTTTCTCCTCCTATATTCTTGACATTAGTGAGTGAAACTTCTATATTCCAAGCCCCATAAGTATGAAACTTGAGAATCAAGGAAGCATCCTTAACTCTCTTCATTCTCCATTACCTAATATATCTACATAAAAATACCAAACTTTATCCAGGCTATTTCCTTAACATTTTTTATAAGATTCTTCCTCCACATTCTCACTATCTTAACTGAGGACTTTATCAATTCCTAAATAGCCATTGAGCCTCCTTTATTCTGCCTACTATCTAATCTCTGCATTGCTGCCAAAAAATATTTTTCAAATACAAAACACACTTCATTACTAAATAATTTCTTGGTTCCCCTGTGCCTTTAAAATAAAATGCAGAGTTTTTAAAGGCCAAGTATAATTCCTTCATACTCTGGACTCTGTCCCTCTCTGTAGCTTCAAATCTTTTTGGCATGCTCCTTTTCCAGCCCTATGCTCCAATAATCTGAGCATCTGCAGATGCTCAAAATCAAACTGTTGCCCCAGGCTCTCAAGTCTAATTTAATTAATGGCTTTCAAAACTTAGTTTACACCTCATCTCCAGTCTAAATGAGGTGATCCCCCTCAGTCCTGCTCTTTGTTAATCTTGATATTCTAATATAATCTTTGTTTACCTGCCTATACTAGACTTTTAAGATCACTGAAGGCAAGACTGGAGTCTTTTATTTCACCATCTCTAATATCTTACAGTTCCTGAGACATAGAAAACGCTCAATGTTTGATGAACAAGAGAATGAATATGAGATCACTGCCATGTCCATACCACATTAGATATTTCATATTTCAAATACTAAGAGTAAGTACTAGGACCTACCTAAAAATTTACTTTTCTTTTTAGTACATTCCAATCTAGCAATTTTCTCACCTTTTTTCCCCCTACTAATTGATGATCTTTTAACTACAACTATCTCTAGGAACTACTCCTTTTTTTCATTTATCTAAATTCCTTTCTTATCCCTTTGCTTTGTGTTTTTACTAATCCATAAAAATCCTAAAACCCGAGACCACCCAAGAATCCCGTAAGTTTACAGATGAAGAAATGAGCTAAATGACTTGAATGTCACTTGGTCAGCAACTAGTTTAGATTAGATTCTATGCTAAGTTCACTATATAATACTTCCAAATGATACACCCAGCTTGAAAAAGCTTATGACTTTCATCATCAAAAAGTTCAAAAATATATTGAAAAAAGATCACATCCACAATAGTGGGGAAGAGGAGCAGTTTAATGACTTAAAAATAATCTTAATAGGAATTTGCATCTATATGAAAAAAATCCATTTACTGAATGAATTAAGACATGAATGAAAATAGAGATTATGGAAACGTAAAACTATTTTTGGAATACATATTAAGAGGCATAAAAATGTCCAAACCTTTTGGCCCAACTTCACTTACCAGATTCCAACTTTAAGTGAATAAACTCCCCAAAGGGCAGGAGGGCGGTACATATAAAGATGTTCCACTGCCTTATTTTTATACAGGAAAAAAGTGAGAGCAAATAAAATGTCCAACAGAATGACTATGGAAATTATGGTTCATCCTCTGACAAAATATTGGGTAACATTTTTTTACGTTTTTAAAAAAACTGTTACTATTTAAGTAATCTCTACACCCAACGTGGGGCTTGAACTCACAATTCCAAGATCCACTGTCACATGTTCTCGGACTAAGCCCAGCCAAGAGCCCTGGGGTAACACTTTAAATAATTATGAACACTATTAGGAAATTAGGAAAATCTTTATGAGACAACTGTAAGACAAAACAGGTCTATGTATGTATAATTTAAACCATGAATACATATTTAACCAAAATTACATTAATATAAATATTTTTATTAAAAAACTAGTAGGAAAAACATAAAATATAAGATTATAGATATTTTTCCTGTTTTCCAAATAGTATGTAGTTTTTTTGCATTGCTTCTATAATTGGAAAAGGGGGGGTCGTCTTTAACTTTGAAGTTCTTAAAGGATTTTACATTCTAAAATTCCACAATTTAGCCTTACTTAACATACCAGAAAACTGTAAGTAGTTTTAGTTTCCAAGAAAACTAAGGGAATGAAGAATTGCTGAACTATGAAGTTTTTATAAAGAACACTAAAATTCTGGTGGCTAACTACACCAAATAGTTGAAAACAATCAGAATCACTAAAATTATATGATAATTCGTTTAAGTGATAGCATGGCTCTACACCTAACAGCATATTAAAGACTCAGATACTGAACTTCGTCTTAGGACAGTCACAAACTTGTTGCAAACTGTAAGTCATTTTAAATTCTAATTCTTAAGCCCCTTCTTCTGAATACTGAAGACATGCAATGAGACACTCTGACATACACTACATACCTTGAAAAATTGGTATAATAATTTCTCACCCTTTTCCACCAACTCTCAATTCCAAATATGCATATCTGGATTTTGCAGGTCATTTTAGCCTTAAGCCTACAAATTTTATCCCATAGCAATGAAGACAGAAGTACAGAGGCAATCTGAAACCAGAACCAAAGCTGAAACAGGAATAATAGTTGAAAGAATCCAAACTACTTGCATACAGATTTTTCTCTCATCCAGCTAAGCAAACCTAACTGTCCAAATACAAGCAATTAGCTAAACTATACCAATTCTTTGCTATAAATGTTGTCCCACCTTTTACAGGCTTTATGTTTTCTTTCTTTCTTCCATCAAATTTACCTAGTGTTTAACAAACCTCGCCTATCTTCTATCACTCCCATTAGTCCTACATCCCCAAACTGAAATCTAATTAAAATTCATTTATTCAACAATTGTTTGTTGAGCGCTTACAATGTACAAGGTACCTCAGAGTCAAAGACAGGGTGCTCCAGTCAGTCTTTGTAAACTGCATTTTGACTGATCTCATTTTCTCAAAAACATGGTAATTAGCACAAGAGCACAACATAGCACCTATTATTCCTTTAGTTATAAACTCTGGATATAGTAAAGTCATGTTTGTTTTTCAAGAGAGCATCACATTGTAGTGCCTCCTTCACAAAAGAGATACTCAGGATTATTTAAACCAATAACTGTAAGTAGACCCTTTTGTTGGTATGGAGAGTGAAGGAGAGAACTTCCTATTAAAGAAGAAACCTTGTAAATTATATAAAACCACCAACAATAATTTCACAACCAAGTAATATAGCCATAACATATCGGACTCTTGTCATTAAAAATGTTTGAATGTTGGGGCGTCCGGGTGGCTCAGTCAGTTGAGCATCTGGCTTTGGCTCAGGTCATGATCTCACACAGTTCGTGGGTTTGAGCCCCAGGTCAAGCTCTGTGCTGACAGCTAGCTCGGAGCCTGGAGCCGGTCTTTAGATTCTGTGTCTTCTTCTCTCTCTGACCCTCCTCTGCTCATGCAGTCTCTCTCTCTCTCAAAAATAAATAAAATATTTTTTTAAAAAGTCTGAATGCCTAACAACGGAATGGTATCATATTCCACTGTATTTATTTCTTTAATATTCTGTTATCTGCAATAAAAGCAAAAGTTATTCACGTGAACTTGTTTCCAGAGTACGGCGGAAAATATTTTTGAAAGAGAGAGAGAGAGGGAGAGAGAACTTGAGCAGGGGAGGGGCAGTGAGAGAGGAAGAAAGAGAATCTGAAGCAGGCTCCATGCCCAGCATAGAGCCTGAAGAGGGGCTCAATCTCACAACCCAGAGATCAAGAGTCAGCCACTTAATGGACTCCCCAGTAAAGTTTACAGGGTCCCCAGTAAAGTTAATTTAAAAGCCCTTCCTTTATCCTTTCCTCCTACATTCCCATTTTCTTCTCAATTCTTGCTTCTGCTCCTGAACACATCAACACATTATTGAAATAAATATTCACATTTATGAATTATATTACTCTAAAAGTAAGGTATAAAACGATAAAGGTGGCATTTAAACTGTTCTAGTCGATACACTGGGTTGTCAGTCAGAATCCTAGGTTTTTAGATATAGCGGAAACGTGCACAAAGGACAGTCTCATTTAGACTATAAAGCATGAATGATGAAAAAGATTACACCCTAATCTTAGTTTTATAAATTTAAGTAATTTCTCTACTCAACATGGAGCTTCAACCCACAATCCCGAGATCAAGAGTCACAAATAAGCCAACCAGGCACCCCTTACCTTAATTTCAAATACCAGGCCCAAGCATATAAAAAAATATCCTAACACTAAATACATCTTTCACAACTGCCTTTAAATCTTCTTAAAGTGAATACTATAAGTTAATCTGTCTGATAAACTGTACATACATGCCTACTCTAAGAATCTAACACAGTAGAGGAGGGATGGATTCAAGTGATATGCAGAAGTGTTATGAATGTCAGACCTGGGTAGACAATTGGATTGAAGGCACAGTAAAAGAGAAGGGTGAAGCATTATCACCAAATCTCCAGTTTAGGGAACTGAGTTGATGGTGGAAACATTCACCTACTTCACATCTTTCTAAGAATAGTTTCTTTTTAGGAGCAGGGAGAGTGGTAAGAGTAGAGAATAATTTGAGGAATGAGTTCAGACTTATATACTTTTGAATTTAAAGTATTTATAAGACATCAGGAGGTGCCTAGACAGACAGATCTGTCTCAGAAAAATATATCATTCTAGAGACAGATCTCTGAGTCATCAGCATACAGGTAACAAGCATATAAAAAGTCATATAAATAGGTAAGAGCAACAGGAAGGGGTAACAGAACGAATGATACAAAGAACCACCTCTGGAATACTAATATTTAAGGGGTGGGCAGAGGAGGAAGAACTACCAATAGTCAACAATTGAGAGGTCAAATACACAAGGCAAGAAAAAAAAGAGACAGATATCCCTGACCGCAAGGAAGAATAGTTTCAAAAAGGGAATGGTGAAAAACAAAAAAGGTGGTCAAATAAAATGACCAGAAAATGGTCCTTTTCTCATTATCTGCCCCAACTTTCAGTAAACAGCTCTGCTTCTCTAACTTTAAGCATTAAAAGAGAGGCACCCACTGTTCTTCACTATAACCAATGCTCTATTTTTAATATAAACAACAAACATTAAAGTAAAATGTAAACTCAATTTTTGGCGAGTTATTATTGTACTACCCCTCATTTCTTATTCCAGGTTTTGTGTACGGTATGTTCAAAATACATAAAAATATTTTAATTTCGATGAAAAAGAGGGCATCGCCTATTTTACCTGGTTGGTGGAGCGTCTAACATAATACAATTAACTAATATAAACAAATGCTACTTAATAATAATGTCCATTACAAATTTTTTGGAGATGAGGGGTAAAAATAGCTGAGTAAAATTATGTCAAATAATAAAGCAGCTCAAGATCGGAGAGAAATATCTAAAGTTGTTTAATCTTTTTTGACAGTAGTACCAAAGTTAAAGGGTATTCTAATCCGATTTCAAAATGAAGTCACCAACAAGCTACTAATACATGCAATGACACAGAATATCTCAAAAGCCTTTTACTAAGTGAAAGAAACCTACCCCAGAAGACTACATACTGTATGATTCCATTTACATGACATTCTAGAAAAGACAAAACTTTAAGGACAAAAATTACATATGGTTGCCAGGAGCTGAAACAGGGGTAGGAAACTGATTACAAAAGGACATAAGGCAACTTTTTGAAGTGATGACAACATTGTTTGTTTTGATTGTGGTGGAAATTGCAATACTACATGTTTGTCAGAACACATCAAATTGTGTACCTAAAACAGTGAATTTTACTGTGTAAATCACACTTCCAATAAGCTTTACTTAAATCTAAAAATAATTTCAGTCATCATATCACTATTTTATGTGAAGAGCATTTTTAATATACTGTAATGTATTTCTCATTAGTTAACTTATCTATATGGTTATTATACACAATACATAAATTATAATTAGCAAAAAAAATTAAAAGTGTAAT
The DNA here is from genome assembly GCF_006229205.1 of Suricata suricatta. Taxonomy (NCBI): domain Eukaryota; kingdom Metazoa; phylum Chordata; class Mammalia; order Carnivora; family Herpestidae; genus Suricata; species Suricata suricatta. The sequence goes on from NC_043705.1 coordinate 119,859,967, forward strand.
AAATCAACCTTGGGTTTAAAACAGGTATTTGGATACCTTCCCTCAGCATCTTACTCCCAATTCTATTGTCCAAAGGACTGAAACAAAAAACCTTCCTATAACTTTACAATCCTTACTAACAACTAAAAAAAAGGAAGCATGTTTTAAGTTTTTCTGTGATTTACTTTTACACACAATTTGTATGTGTGTATTGTTAGGAATGTACGTAAATACAATGTTCTTATTCAAAAAGCAGGAAACCTTAAGAACACATATATATATCTAAGAAAATTATATTTCAAAATTAGCATACACATACACTTGTCACTCACTAATCTTAGATTTAGAAATGTATTGTTAGGAAATATCATATAGCTCCACTCTAATTAGTTCAACAAAAATGTGCTGATTACCTACAAAACAGGAAAAACACTGTGACGGTATTACAGACCTAAAGATAAAAATAATACAAGCCTCCTTACTCTCATATAGCTGGTGGTTTACTATGGCTGAAAGACCCAGGAACAAATTGTATCCAAGAGATACAAGTAATAAACTGGCAAATCCTATGAAATGGAATAACCAGAGAAACTTCCACCAAAAAAAGGCTATGCTTTCTCTTTCTGCTTCTCCTTAAGAGAAATTTCTGGTCTGTGACTAAATGTTTTGAGAAGTAACACATGTCTACAGAAGAAAGCAGGAATGCTGGACAAATACACATTTTCACAGTTAATATCAATGCTTCCTCAGTAGCATTATGAACTTACAAAGATCTCAGAATTTTAGGCCTTTCAGACTGCTCGAGGTTTCATCAAGGAAAATAAAACATTACAAAACCATCCACATTAATACCACCACCTGTACTCACTATGCTATAAAAAATGTTTGCTTAGGACATTGACACAGTAGGGAAGAAACACATAAGAAAAGAGAAAGAGAAAAAAGGGTAATAAAGTTAAGCAAGAAGCATATGTTATGTGTGTCTTTCAAGGTAACCAGAAGGTGGGTTATGGCATAAATACTGCATTCTTAATTCTTTTCTCAAAGGGAAAGAATGATAATAGTAGCTTTTAGGGCATTACATTTCACCTTTCAACTTTCAAGTTTGCATAGGCAGAACCTTGGGAAGAAACCTATCATGTTATCAATTTTTTAAGAACAGTATTTTAGAAGGCGGAGGAGTTATGCCCAATTTATATTCATAGAAAATTTCAATTTGGTCATTACCAAAGGAAAACTAAACTACATATACTACATACACCCTAACTCAGATGATCAATTTCTTTCAGTGGAAACTGGCACTTTATCTATAAGATAAAGACAACCAAATGCAGGTTAAAAATCCTGAAAAGGTTGCCAAGTAGAAGTGTTGAGAAAAGTCAGAGATGTATTTTCCTTATTAGGATTAATTTCAAGGACAATTTTTGTTTTGCAAATAAAAAAATTAAATATAAAATCATAAAGATTAATATCTTTAAATAAATTATAGTTTAAACTGTAAGAATTCATTAGTGTTTCAAGCACTATAAGTTTTCAAGGTGTTTAGAATCAATGACTAGTTAAAAAACAGTACTCTTTAAACAAGTACACATTTTATCAGGGTAAGACCAAACGACTGAGAGGTACAAGTGACTCAACTCCAACAAAAAGGAATTAAGTATTTCAAAATTATATCACAGCTTCCGAATTTCTCAGGAGAGGTAAAAGTACAAAAGACTATTTTAATAAATTAATATTAATTCCATGTTTTTACATACTGAAAACGTTTTTTCCTTCTGCCAATGGGCAAATCTATACAAAAGAAAACTTTGTATAGATTTAAAACCTTATAAAAAAGTTTGGTATGTTCAAGTGAACTGATTTGACACACATGTAAGATGGCAAAATAATTTAGTTACATAAACTATGTTGAAGTTTAATGTATCCTCAGGGAAATTTTTTTTTGAGAGAGACAGACTGTGAGTAGGGGAGGTACAGAGAGAGAGAGGGAGAATCCCAAGCAGACTCTGTGCTCTCAGCGCAGAGCCTGACTCAGGGCTTGAACTCCCAAAACCATGAGGTCATGACCTGAGCGGAAACCAAAAGTCAGTTGCTTAACCAACTGAGCCACCCAGATGCTCCTCTTGCTAATATTTCTTAACGCTAGACATTTTTAGAAGAAATAACTTAATCATAAGTAATTTCTGTAAATAGAACTACATACATTTAAAAATAAATATCCTTAAGTGCATATCTGTATATACATTTTGTATATTACGTGAGGTGTAAACTAACAAAGTATTTTAAAGAAAAGACTATAATCAAATAATCCATTATCTATAAGTAACCAAAATAGTTGAGAATTCCTCTTTATGAGACAGGAAAAGTCTCACTGCTTTATAACCAAGTCTACCCTTTTTATCAAGAAAAAAAAAAAATGTATTACAGGGGCACCTGGTTGGCTCCGTGGGTAAATCATGAGACTCTTGATCTGAACTCCAGAGTCTGAGCCCCACAGTGGGTGTAGAGATTATTAAAAAAAAATAATAAATAAATCTTTAGGAAACAAATGTATTACAAATCTTGAAGAGGCAGGGTGGAAGAATTAAAAGACATTTTAGAATTAGACATGTTGGGTTGGAGTCCTACCTCTTTCTTGCTAGGTTTGTCACCCTGGATGAGGTTCTTAAACATGATAAGCCTCAGTTTCCTTGTCTGTGAGACAACAACACATTGCTAACCTCCCTGGACAGCTAGGAGGTTAAACCGTGATACACAGTGTAGTGGTTAAGGTGGATAGGTAAAGCATCAACTTGGGAGTCCTCTCTCTGCTTTCTTCCACTTGTTAGCTACAGGAGCCTAGCTAGTCATTTAATCATTCTATACCTCCGTTTTCTCAACTCTCTTAGAATAATAAACACAACTAGATTCATACCTTGAGGAATTGAGAAAATTCATGGTACATGGAAATCACTAATAATATTACATATTACAAATGTTAACCGCTCAATACAGTGCCTAACACAAAAAGATCTTATTAAATCTAAGTTCTCTTAAACTAAGTTCTAAATTACTTTTTACTGTCTCTAAAATTCAAGTTTACCCCTGAAGATAAAGATTTGCCATTAAGGATTTAAAAAAAGACTATCTTAAAAGTTCTAAAGGTATTCACGAAAGGACGCCCCATAAGATTGTATATAATGGCAAAAGCACTATAAAAAGTGCACAATTTTCCAAGCTGATGACTTTGAAAGGATTAACATTCTTTTGCTATATAAACACTAGTTTTCTAAAAATGATCAGTCATACTAATTTATATATTCATCTACTATACAATTGATTACATATATTTCTATAAATGAAATCACTCTCTAAAACTGAATTTTCCCTCTCTAAACATAGATGCTATAACAATTTCAACTCAATAAAAATAAAAAACTTGAAGTAAAAATTACACAGACTGCTTAACAAACACTAAAATATAAGACAGTAAAGATTTGGTTTCAAAAATATTATATATAGGACATACAGTCTGAATTATATTTTAGTTCTTTGCCCCAAGTCCACAAGTTCCTTACATACATGACTTATAAGTAGTGAATTAACTGAGCAACCAAAAAATATGAAGATTTTACTAAAACTAGAAATGTGGAATCCTAAATCCTTGAGAAAAAAATATCAATCAGGCCCATCATTTACTAATTATAAGACAATGGACAATTTTCTAACCTTTCCAGCCCAGTCTGTTCATCTATAAATTGTGAAGAACAGTTTCTATTTCCTGAGTTTATTATTTTAAATGAAATAATATTATGGGGTCATACTTAACACAATTCCTGGCAAATTATAAGCCATCAAAATCTTATCTCGTTGGCAATGTTGTATTAAGAAATAATCTCTCCTAATAACATCACTTTGGAAACAGAAAGAAATATGCCTTAAAACAAGGCAATCTGACAAAATCCAATTTATTAAAATGGACTCTAGATTTACACCAAACAAAACAATATACAAGTATCTACAATCATTTTTACTACCTACCCAGGCAAAAAATTCTGAGCACTTGAAATACTTTTTGAAATTACAATGATAACCTTAAGTAAAGAGACAGGGTAACTAAAATTGCTTTTAAACCAGCTAGAAAACAGTAAAATTCCACTCTATAAAAAAAACTTTCAGGAGTAATTATATATGTTTACTACAAATATAGTTAGTTGACTTACACTCTTTAGGAAGAACATAATGTAAATAAATTCAGTCATTCAAACACCAAACATACAGACAAGGTCAGGATTTCTAATGTAAAAGTACTATTTTCATACCAGGAAAATGCAATCAAGAGTCAGGTATCATATCCCTCTAAAGAATAGGAAACACCAGCCTGGACTCAGATAATTGAAAAAGTCACAAAGTATCAGTGTCAGCACTGAGCAACAGCAATACCTAGCTTTCTGACCAGAGCTCACATTTTTTTTAAAGCAACAAAATCTAATAAAAAACTTGTAAGAGTAAGGGAATCCCTTACTCTCACTCACTACATGAACCTACACAAATCACATGGCCTCTGAGTATCAAGTTTTTTATCAAAAAATGGAAAATGATGCCAGTCACTTCTCTCACAGGGAAAGGGGAATATTTAAAAATGAACTCAGGTCACCTTGAAAAAGAACCATTTCAAAAATTCAAAGAACAGTTATAAAGAACAACTGCTCTTTGCTTTAAAAGTATATTTTAAAATGATTTTTAAAGGTTATATAATACCATAAATTACCAGCAAAGCCAATTTAACATGTTCAGGATATTAAAATAAACATCCTCAACTAAACAGTTCATTACCAGGTTTCCATAAAGTTCCTGGTCAGTAATTTCCTTTTCACTTTATAGCAAATACATGTGATCAATAGCACTGAAGTGACATTTCTCTAAAAGGAATTTTAATTTACTTCAGTCTTGCCAATCACTGCATATAACACTGAAATCTTATTCTAAAATTCCAGAATTACTCACAAATGATCCTTTTCCTAATAAGCAATGGGGTGGGGAAAGTTAAATAAAATTACATAAAACTCAAACTCTTTAGTTTTTATTTACTCTATCATTAATTGTTACATCAATATAGGGTAGGTCAAAATATGAAATAGATAGGTTCAAATGTTTCTACGGCAGTCTGATGACAGATTGGTACCAAGGAATTAAATATGAAATTAATATAGGAAGTCAGAAAACACATGTTTGTGCTGGATAGTCTGGCTTCCAATAAAGATGATTACATATTTGAATTGGTATAGCTTTACCCACAGTATTTTTGAAATTTAATAATGATCACTATGCAGAAAACGAAAACCAGGTTTACTATCATACTAAAAACTTTGACTTTTCATCCTCAAAAATAACCTCAAATGGACAATCTTTCTTTCTTCCAATATAAATTTTTACTTCTTAAAGAGAACAGTATAATGATCCCTAGCACAGGTTCAAAATGCTTTCCAATAACTTTAGTAAACAAATTGTTGAATGACTTTCAAGAAACAGCATCCTATGTACTCGTCTCAAAACACTGAAAATAATTATTTAATATTCAATGTTAATTTGATTCACTAGACTTTCACCACTTTAAAATTGCTTTCTTGTCAAGTAATTATTAAAAGTTATTAGTAACTTGACAGACTTAGAAGAAACAATAACCCGCAGTGTTGAATAAATACTAGGAATTACTTCTCCAAATAATACAACATTAGAATATAACTAACCTTAGAAGACTACTGGAACATTTATAGTGTCTTCTTTTGCTAAATTAAAAAATAATGATAATAACAGAAATAGCCACTAGTGACTATCCCAACCAATACAGGGGAGGTAAAGCAGACTACTCATAATCTCTAGGGAAATACAAATTAGTCCTTCCAACTAAGTTGTTGAAAATTTTTAAGTTCAAGTTTAGGTTTTGTTTGAGCTTTACAATGTTTTCTCTTTAAAAATAACCTATTTAATTGGTTTGGACCAAACAAAAAATATTGCCAATTTACTTTAAAATGTTTACACCACCTTAATGAAAGCTATCACGCAAGCTGTATTACTTACAGAGCACTAAATATGTAGAATTGGTAAAATAAGATCTGGTAAGAACTAATTCATTTTAACTCCAAAGTCACAAGAAAAAAATATCACCTAAACATATCTAACACACTGATTCAAACATCTGTGTAAAAAGACTCCCCTTAACTATAAAACTCTAAAAATAAGTTCCTTTTTTTGATGAAAACTAAGCAAGCAGAACTCCTCTTTTCCATTACCTTTAGTAGAAATATGTTCATCCTTTGACATACGTCTCCGTATTTTATTTAAATAAAAGTTGTAAAGGCATCACAGGTTATTAGGGCCTTTCAAACATTTATATTGAAACACTTACCCGCCCCCCCCCCCCCCCCCCCCCCGGAAACGCTCTGTTCGAGATGTGAAGTGTTCCTCTCTTCTGTATTCCCTCTCCCCAACAAGCCCCCAGTCGCATGCCCCCCACCCGGTGTAGGCCTGAGGCCCCGTAGCAAACAGTGTCTAACAGGAGCAGGCAGCACAAAGACAGGAATGGGAGATTAGTGGGAGGGAGGGAGGCCGGGATTGGGGCTCAGCAGGAGCTTCAGGCTTTTTAAAATTCAAACTGCTCCCTGACCAATACAAATCACGGACACGCTACTGACTACTACACGGATTTATAGCATTAAAAACATGCCTAGTACGTGACAGCTATATTAACTTCACTCTTTTTAACATGTATCCATACGTTTGCTGGAAATGTGGAACAGTTTATTTTAAGCAGAGGGCTAAACTCAAAAATAACCTTCAGAAAAGTTACTTATTCCACAATGACAATAATTTAACAGACAAAAAATTCTACCGAATGTAACATCCATTTGTAAAACAAGGGACTCTGTTGATCAGTGTTGCTTCATTCTAAACATTGAAAGTTTTTCTTCACTAAATATAAAACAACGTATCAAAATAGTCTAACACCAGCAACATTTATTTTTCTATGCAATTTGCATGGATGAGGGCTTTTAAATAGATTGTTCTTCCCTTATACCAACCTATCTTACCAAGGCCTCCATAAACAAGCTCCGAAGACTTAACTTACTCATAAACTAGAATTTGTTAAGGCAGAACTGATATTTTTCTCTAGCATTTACAGATACATTTGACCTATTAAAATGACACCTCTCTCATTACACAGTCAAACATCATGGGCACAAACAGCCAATGACAATCCTGGGACCTCAAGAAGATCTGCCCAGACATGAAAGGATGGCACCTTCTACATTTTTTTAAACCTCCCTGGGATTCTAAGCATAACTGAATTTCTACGCTTTTAAAGAAAATCGGTTTTACCTGTAACTCGGTACAATTCTCAAAACATATAATATTCTTTTTATGCTCCTACACAGTTAGACCAGGAAGTACCTGAGTACTGTATATATAGTCGTTTAAAATTGCCCTTATATAACGTACACAAATCTAAAGTGGCAGGGTAAACCTGTCAAGTACTTTACACTTGGCTTTGAATAAAAAAGTCCATGTGCAGCACACACTGTCAAACAACAACAGAAAAGCTCTTGGTGGGGGGGGGGCATATACAGTGTCTACCACACTATGGTTTTCTACATTAAATATTCATGTGGGCAATTTAATTTTTTTAAAAAAGAAAATGAGTCTTTATTAACTTTCTAATGTCCAAACAAGTTTTACACAGGGCAAAAATTGCCACTGGAGCCGTGTCTGAGTATTTACATTTGTCTCACTAACTGAAACTACTTCCTCCCTTCATGGGGTCACAGGGGGAAGAAGGGGGGTTGTTTGTTTCACTGGGACGTTCCCCACTCCCGGACCAGGAAAGTTGTAAATATGGGGACGAACAGGGCACATTTGCTGTTAGTTGTATTGTTTCCGCCTCCTCACTGGCTACGGCTCTTCTCCCTGGCGAGGCCTGTCACCGACCAGCAGTAGCTCCGCTCAGCCCGGAGCTCTCCTAATCCCCGAGCTCAAGTAGATTCCGCTGGCCCGCGGCCTGCACTCTCCGCCGGGCCTACGCCTCCCCGGCCGCCCGGCAGGAGCCCAGTCCCCGCCACCGGAGCCGGCCGGGAGAGAGTACAAAACCACCGCCACCCAGGGCGGCTGCCACCAGAGAGGAGCGAACTCTAGACTCGCCCGTGGAGGAGACCTGGGGCCGCTAAGGAAACGGCGGGGAGGGGAGCGAGGAGGAGAGACGCTGAGGACCTGGCGCCGCCGCCGCCGCCGCCGAAATAAAGAGCAGGAATTTACCTGGGCGAATCGGCGTCTGAATCCAAGGGGAGGCCGAGGCCGCTGTGGCGAGAGACTATAATCCGGGCCGGGAGGGGGGGTGGCTACGGCTCCTCTTCCGTCTCCTCAGTGCGGGGAACATGTAGAGCCGGGGGGAGACCAGCCGAGAAGACAAATCGCTGCTTCTTCTTCCTCCTCCTCCTCCTTCTCCCACATAGAAACACTCACAAACACCCGACCGGGGGCCCGAGCTACCGGGGGGGCATCGCCGCCGGCCCGGGAACCAATCCTCCTGTCGGCGGGGGCGTCCCTCCCTGCGGCTTGGTGGTGTCGGGTGAGTCGGTACCGACGGAGGGAGGGGGGGGA